>NW_024582091.1:40535583-40547651 GCF_017639235.1 Corvus kubaryi | reverse complement strand
TGCAAGCAGAAAGCTTCCATGAAGGTATAAAACAAAGGATGGCTTCATTCAGGGTAACAGCAATAGGTATAGAACAAAATCACTATTTTTGTTTAACTAAAAGTGAGACCATAACTATTTTGCAGATCCATTTCATCTGTCAAAATTTGATATGGTCCCAATTCATAAAATAACACAATAAAGCTTAAAGGCACGATTCTATCTTGATACATATGAACACATGCTACATAAAGCAAAGAAATATATAAACATGGCTGTTTACAAGCCAGTTGGAAAGCATAATAACCAAAAATATACATCACACTATCTTAACAAAATAATGTTTAATGATGACAGTTTAAGTTTGCAATTACATGACATTCTTGAGCAAAATATCACTTCTACTTATGGCAAAAGATTTAAAACTGCAAAAACAACCGAAGCATTTATTCATTTATATGCCATTTCAAGATGAAAAACCCTGCCAAGGGCAACACTATAGCAGTGTAGCACATCTTTCTTTTTTTTCTTTTAAAGAGCAGTAAAGGTAAAAAGAAGTTAAAGAAAAAAAAAATCCAAGGCAGGACCTACATCTACTGGCAATATTTAATGATCAATGAATCTGCTACTGAAATAAATTTGCTTAAAACAAAGCTCTTCCTTTAATGGTTTTTACACAGCAGGCTCCTGATACGAAGAGGGGATAAGTGATGCTGGCTTACAATTTGGTTCTATAGTAAACTGTGCTAGTATTACTATCAAATCACCTCTTATGAAACTCCCTTTCTGCCTACCATGCAATCAATTTAACAAAGATCTAAACAACAGTTCAAACATTCAAATAAATTCCATTCTCCTCCTTCCCCTCTATGCTTACTAGAAGAATGAAAGTCACAAGTCACTGGAACAGTCCCAGAAATTGTTTTATCTGTTTACTTTTATTAGACAAGATTGCATATTGAATTCAAGTGAGTCAAGAAAAAACAGCAATGGCTTCACACTTCCACAGTATGTGTGAAATGAAGATGAGCACCAATTCTAAGACACAACACAGTTATACCTGACCTCAGGAGCTCACCCACATTCTGTTTAAAAGAGCAAAAATAAAACATCATCTGCAAGAAATTTTGCATCAGTTTTGTCCCCATAACAGAATACCCAGATCATCACACTACAGGGTTTTACATAAAAGGAAACCAGTGGCAAGAAAAAGTCCATCATCCAGCCAGAATAAACACTATTTTCGGCTTTGTAATCTCCAAAACAAGTAGATAGACGTAAGTATACGAGGGGAATAAAAAAAATACAGTCAGGAAAAGAAGACAAATTAGAGAAGCCTTCTTTCCCCAATCTGGCATTTCTCTTCTCCATCCTGAAGTAAACCAATTCAATCACACTCCCATCACAAAATCAATACAGAAAGAAAAAGAGATGGTTAATGAAGAATATAGAAAACATGAAGGAAATTCATTTGCAAGCTGAAAAGAAAGAGCAAAACTAAGGATGACAGACAGAAAGGATGACAGATTGTATGACTGAAACTACCTCAGCTTTCTAATTGACAGGATTATATAAACAGGATGTACTGATATTTTTAGGAGCACAAATAAGAAAGGTACACCAGCTGGTGCAACAGGTAATATATGATTCTGTAGTTTATTTTAGAATTGTATTTAGAATATGTAAAGCCAGTATTAAGTCACAGCAAGACAACATATATTCGAAGAGACCTTCAGAGAGACGTCATATAGTCAAACCTCCAGTTCAAAGCAAGCCTAGCATGAACAGGGTGCTTGGGGACTTTGTCTAATTGAATTTCTCCAAAGATGGGAGATTCCAGTCTCTCTGGAATTTTGTGGGTTTTATAATTTTTGAGTTTGTTTGTTTGTTTTTCTTTTACAGAGTTACAACTTCCTTCTTCCCAGTGTGTCCCTACTGCTTCTTGTCTTTCCATTGTGCCCCTGAGATGAGTGTGGCTCTGTTCTCACCCACATTCCCCCACCTGGTACCTCTCCTAAAACTATACAAGTACCTACTCCTAGTCCTCTTGCTAAAATTTTAATCAAATAAATTATAATTCTTTATTTTTCAAAGGTACTCCGTCTCATATAAGCAGGGATATGCATGCTTAAGTAAGCACAGTTTGTAGTTTTTTTCTGTCAGCAGCAGAATTTGACACATGCTCCCAACTTTTCTGGTTTTTCGTTTAGTATTAATTTTTGTATTCCACACCAGTTACCACTTGATGGTAGTTCTACTATGCATTATCAGCAGAGAAAGAACACTTTTGCTGAAGTGTCAGAAATACAGACTTCAAATTCTTGTGTTAGGAATTGTTTTCTAGATGAGCAGTTCTCAAAGAATGGGGAAGTACACAGTGGTGAGGTTTTACAGAGAAACATGAGAGAAGAAGCGTTCATCTGATGATTCTTCTTGAGACGGGGAAGAGCAGCCATGGAACCAATCTGGAGATCGGGAAAGAAGCAAGCCCCAAGGTGTTTTAGGACTACTCATTATTTATAGAAAATAGTCCCATCTACACACAAATACTCCAATTACACAGTGAAATTATCATATAATTCAGAGGGGATCAGAGTTGAAAACTTAAGAGGCTGACCACTACTGAAGAACAGTCATTCACAAACCATCAAGAATTCAGGTGAAATTCTCACAATAAGGACTACCAACTGCAAGGCTATACTGGTGAGGACCTCATGCATCATCTCAACTTGCAGATTGAGGCAAAAAATGCCTACTGACCTTCAGATACCTGTATCACCCTCGGAGCCTGGATTTAGACTGTCTTTCAATGTTCCCTCAAATCCTCAAAAAAGAAATTTGGCTACATCAAGGCTGGTATCTTTTACCTGTGAATCTGCCCATGCCTTTCTCTTTACCCCAGTTCTCTGAAGCTCAAAATATACGGAGGGCTTTACTCTAATTTTGCCTTCATCCTTCCTATGATACCTCTCACTTCACTGCACAAACCTTCGCTTTCCCAGCTATGATAGCAAATGATGTAATTGGAACACCTATCAACAGATAAATCAGTACCTTTTTACTCTGAAGGCCTATAAAGTTGGTATGTTTTGTGTGTTTTTTAAACCAAAATATTCAATCCGTTCAACTGACAGTATATTTAAAACATGACAAGGTGTCCAAGGCAGCAAAAAACCCATTTCAATTTCACACACTGTGATATGTAGACATTGGAGCAGCTGTGTTTCTCCTATCTTATAGGCTGTATTACTAGGACTTGATCTGCTGAGACTTTACCAAGATGCTTATGAACAGTATTTTCAAGTCATAGAGAAATCAAGCATTTAATGGCAAAGTAAAAAAAGAAAATTAAATTTAAAGACACAACTGCAATCTTTAAAGTTGCAGTTACATATAATCCAAAAGATAGAATGTGGTGACATTTACAAGAATATCATAGACACAATTAAGAATTCTATTTCATAAACCATCCAGCATTTTAATGAAAAAAGTTAATTCTCAATGGAATTTTAAAATGTAGATGAAGAGAAATTAACATGTAATTACACAGTGAAATTATCATAGCTTTATTTTAAAGTCAAAGGAGGGGAGTCTCCAGTATCATTGCCACTTACAGCATCTTTTGTTAGTTTATTTTACACACTGTTTTTATTTAAAGCTGAGATTTCTACATTGCACCAGCATAATCCCAAAATGTTCATCAACCATGCCTGACAGAATTCTGCACTGACTTGCAGCAAGTGCTGGTGCTTCCACTAATATCCAGTCTTGAGCAACTCGCTTTTGTTAGATCTCCCAGGATGATGAGTATGCTTTAGTCTCATCCTTCCATTTCCAGATCACCTCTCCATGATTAACAGAGCTGAGACTGCAGATAAAACTGAACCTACGTGTTCAGCTGCATCAGTTATGCACATCCATTTTGTTCAGTATCTAAAATCCAAGTGCTTCTCCAGCTCTGGGAACCAGACCCATACATTACCACTTCTGATCTTGGTTAAAAACAGAATCACTTGAAATTAATTTTAATGCTTAATATATAGAGCACAATTCAAAACCAGCAATGGATAATGAATTGTGCGGTTTCACTAACTGGATGTGCAAACTGACAAAATTCAAATTAATAGCTGCAATATCCATTTAAAATATCTTTTAAGAAGCTCCCTTGACAAAGCAACTCCAAAATGCCTTGAACTCCTCTGCCCTCAAATGAAGTAACAAAAACCCCAAAACAGTAGTGACCACATTAGATGCAGGAGTTCTCAACAATGTCTGTCTTGTGAGGAAAGAACAAAACAAAAGCAAGGAAAAGCTCCAGAATCCACTAACATCTCATCAATAAATTGTTACCTGTTTTTAAAAGCACAGTTAATAGATGCTGGGGCAAATATACTGGCTTTACTCTACAAAGCTGGTATGAAATAGTCTGAAAATGTGCGCAGATGTATTTGTGCGTATATCCCTAAACACCGTTCCGAAGGATGTGGTCTGATTCCACGTTTAATTTTGCTCAATTTATTATTTAATCATTGTTATTTAACTGACACTGTTCCCTCAAAAAGATGAGGGGTGGGTTTTGTTCTCTGCATAAGGGTTACTTTTACACTTCCAGCCGCAGGGTGAGTGTCAGTAGTGGAGGACGGTGCTTACCTGCTGAGCCTGGTACCTCTGCTGGGCCTGCGACAGATACTGTGCCTGGGGCGGCAGGTGCTGGGGCTGCGGCTGCTGGTTGTAGTACGGCTGCTGGCCCTGCTGGCAGTAGCCACTTACACCTTGCTGACCATACTGAGGTGGGATCTGTTGGAAGAGCCAAGCAAAGCAAATGCATGAGTTGAAGCAGAGGACATGAAATCAAGCTATGTCCCACCCATATGGCAACTTCAGCAGAAGTGGTATCCTCAGCTATACACCTGACCCAGTGGTCTGACTCCTTTTCTCAGCAGCTACTGTGAGCCCTTAGATCCTCTTGCCTTAGGAGGAGGAGTGAGCCCAAGTGCTCTGCATAGTTACTCTTTTCAGGAAGAGCTTCCAAGGAAAATGCTACGCTTCTGAACATCACAATTCTGTAATGCCCAGTCTTAAAATACAGAAGCAGTTATTTGAGATATTTGCTCTCCCTGGGCACATTACTGAGGCAAATCAACAGAAGAATCATTCTGATGCACTGACCCAAAAGTTTAATTGCGGAAAAATGGCACAACTCTTAAAAAGACATTGAAAGAGAAATGCTTTTTTGGTTGGTTTTTTTTTTTTTTTTTTTAGCAATCAGGTACTAATTTTTATTTAATGTTTTGCCTGCAATCCTCAGGTTTTTAGTGTTTGTGTTTAAGCCTTACACAAAAGCCTTGGGGTTTGGCAGGATTTTGGTTTTGTCAAGTTCAATCTCTCTTAGTCTTCTCCCCCCTACTAAGATATATTTTTTTAAAAAATAACAACAGAACAAAATAATGTGTTACACATCAGTTGGAACATGTATCACATACTAAGAACCCACACACAGTGAGAATTTAAGTTAGAACCAAAACCAAGTCAATTACAATGTCAGAGGAATTTTCTGCATCGGTTTAGTCTGTAAGCCTTGTATCAATAGACACTGACATTTTCTCAAGGTATTTGGAAGAGCACACTTTCAACAGACTCCTGATATCATGTCCAGATTTCCCTGATTTTAGGTACCCATGCTTTTCCTCAAACTCTGGAATTTAATATAATTTCAGAAAAATAACAGATGCTGCATGTGACTTCTCCCTTCTAGGACGGACCTCCTGTTGGTCCTGCACATCCCTGCTCTAAGCAAGTGTCTCAGATACCTGAGCACATCTGAAATGCTTTGATCTCTGAACTGTTCCTACTGAGTTTCTGATACAACGATAGATCTGTTTATTCAACAAGCAAACACATACCTGTTCTACCTAAAGTTAATTTACTGCATTCATTCAACAGTATTTGCTAGGCGGTAGTAATAATAATACAAAGTCAAATTTAAACACGTGCTTAGGCTGTTTTTATTACCACAACTTGATCTGCTCCAATTACTTCTGCCAGAAATTGGCAGTCCTACCTCTTCTACTACCCCACTTCTGCACTTGCGCTCTTTACCTTCGCTTCCATTTCCTTTCCCACCATTTCACAGGCAGTTAAATGTTTCTGTGACCAAAGCAACCCTTTCTGACAAATACCCTCTTCACGATGATGCATAAATGAGGCCTTTATAATGCAAACTAAAAAGGGTGTGTTGGAATATCATCAGGCAAACAGACAGCTGGAGTCTGGGATCTGACAGAAGACCACATGGTGATTTGCCCATCATCTGCAAAGGTCACAGAGCCTGGACTGGTTCCTAGTAAATGCTGAGGAGAAACCTGTGTTGTGGTCCATCTGGGTTCCAGTTACACTGGGAAGAAAAGGAAAGATATCCAGACAGCAAAATACAGGCTGCTGGAAAAAAGGAAAAAAAGAGAACTTGAATGCCCAGTTGACAGGATGGTGACAAAGCTGAAGATCAGATGCATGAGCAACCAGAACATTTCTAGAATAAAGATACTTGTACAGGAGGGCTGGAGTTCACCTGAACACAGAAGCCAGGTCACTGGTACATAAGGCGCAAGAAAACAAAATTTTAAAATGAAGAGGGGATTAGAAGAACACATGGTTTAAGACCATGGTATTGCTATGTCAAATGAAGACATGGAGATTCTGGGTCATCAAGTGAAGATGCTGGGAAGAATCAAAGAATGAAAAATAGACATGCAGTGACTGCAGAGTAAACAGAGTGGCAATAAGAAATTCCAACAATACATGGACTTCCACACAAAGAGGGGGGGACTGGATCAGTGGAACATCAAATTGCGAACAAAAGCACTAGTAGCAGTCATATAAGAAATACGGTTGAAAGGAAAAAATTAGTGGAGTCACTAGTAGGCATCATCCTAGGATACAAATTCAGAGTGAAGACAGCTAATAACAAACTAACATTATATACTACATAGCATTTAGAAATAAATCAAAATAAAACTCCACCTCACCAAGCAGCAGAGGTCTGGAGCTTGGTGAGATCAAAAAGAGTGAGTGCTGGAACCATCATGCATGGCCAAACTACGACTACGCTGACAGCAGCACACTAAGCAAGATCAGCAAAAGGCACACCACAAGATTGATTAGGGGGACATTTCAACCCCTCCCAGTCAGACTTAGTAAGCAGACTACAAAGCTGAGACCAAAGTATGAGATAACTGTCAAAGGTCCCATGGAACTGCTGGTTAGGGAACCTGCATGAGGAGCCACTGCCTTTGGCTCAGTCCAGAGCAGCAGGAGCCATCTACTACTACATCCTGCAGCTGCAGAACCACAGTGCATCAGTGACCATAACAGAGTTAAACTGAGCATCCCTACAGGAACAATGAAACCCAAGGAATGTGCTACTGTTGTGCTTAACTTCAAAAAGTGTAACTACACAAAAATGAGAAAGCTTGTTAAAAGGAATCTCTAACAGACAGCTACGAGAAATAAAATCTGACTGGCAGCATCAAAGCTATTTAACAACAACCACATGGAAAGCACAGAAACAATATTCACCACCCATTCGGAAAGACCTGATAAGAGCAAAGGGACACCAGCATGGCAAAGTGCAGCTCTCTAGAGGCAAAAAGGCATCCCCTTCAATAAGCCAGCACCACGTCCAAATGAGGAAAACAGAAAAGACTGTAAACTCTGGCACTTCAAATGTAGTAAGACAGGCCAGAAAGAACTGTTGGAACAGCTAGAAAAGGGAATCAAATGAGTCATGATTCATTTCTTCAAACACATCAGAAGTAGGAGGTCTGCCAGAGTCTGAAGAGACGAATGATGATGAAGGTATAAAAGGAGATACAGAGAACACAATGCCATCACAGAGAAGCTTAACAAAATCTTTGGCTCTAGTGTGCACTGTGGAAAAATCTTGGGGTGTTCCCATGCTGGAGTCCTTTGTGAGGGACTTGATAAATGTCTCTGAATCTAATGGGACTTTTCATGGAATAAAGTGACAAATGAACAGTCAGAAGTGGCTTGGGACCATAAAGTATCACTCCAGAGGTCTAATCAAATTCAAAAAGCTGAATTACTAATGACCATCCACAGCCTCTAAATTGGAACTGCCTTGGTAGGTGAGAATTGCAGTATGGCTTAGAAAGAAAAGTCAGAGATTTGAGTAATTTAAGACTACATAACACTGATGACTGTTCTGGATAAATCAGGACAGATAAGAATGAAGATGAGATTTAGGAGACATCAACACAGCGAAAGAAAATCCCTCTCTACTGACTTCTTGGAATTACCAGGAAGGGTCAGACAAAAAGGTTCAGGAAAATGCAACAAGAATCATAACAAGTATAGAACAGTTTCCATACAAAGAACCTATAATCCTTTGAGGATGGAAGAGACACCAGGAAGTAGGAGTATGATGGAAAGCTACAAAAGCATCTTGTCCAACAACAATTAGGATGCATTTAATAGCAGAAGCAAACTTCAAAACAAGAGAGAAACAGGTTCTCTAGTCACGGAGGTGGCAGATGTATAGAACTCCTTGTCAAACTGATGTTTTGAAAGCTGAAAGTTTATGTGGTCTCAAGCAAAGACTGGACAAGTTCACAAAAGAGACATCCTCTGAGGGTTACCAAATTTACAGAGCCGCATCTGGCTCAGGAAGTCCCTGAACTGAAAATAGCTGGAGGGTTGAAGAGTATTGAGGGAAGTACCGCATGCTCGCTTTGTTCTGACTCTCCCCCAGGCATCCAATTAAAGCCTCCACTGGAGGCAGGATACAGGGCTACATGAACCCTTGATCTGCCCTGATAGAGCCATGCCTATGTTCTAGCCTCTTTGCAAAAGAAATTCGAGTCCCCGGAGAAAACAATGGAACTTTGGTCTGCAAGATAGTAAGTAACAAACGTAAGCAACCTGAAGAGGCAATAACACCTTGACTGCCAAAGCTCTGAGACTGCTTCATTTTCTTAAATATTTTCTGAAGCAATCTGCTTTCAGACACTGGTTTAGAAAAGGTTACCAGGCTCCTCTTCTGAACTTACATATCAGTTACTCATGTTAGAATTTTCCTCCATATTCCCTCAATCCAACCTGTTTTAAAAAAACAACCAAACATCACCACCTAAAATACAGCAATAATCATAATGCTACATGAACGTTTGGATGCTGTTCTCTTCAGCGCAGAGACCCATCACGGCTGCCTTAGCAGAACATTCCATGTAATTGCTGTGGCTATTTAAATAAATAACAAACAACAACATGCAAATTAATCCTCCTGCTTCACTGATGGGGATCACAAGATACCGCTTATGGACAAATGTTTATTAAACAGCATATAAAAAAAAGCTTAATTAAAATCTCCCCAGAACAAAACAAATCTAAAGCCAATTACTTAAAATGCTTGGGAGTGAATGACCCAAGCATCCTCTTTCTTCATAAAGTAAACCCTCCCTCCCCCTTCTCCCTTACACCCACATTTTTTGTGGCCCACACGATGCAGGAGACAAGAATTTGGGAAACTTCATCATGCCTGTGGTAGCGTGGATATTCTGGGGCCAGCTAGAGAGAGAACAGACCTGAGTTTGAATCTATTTCTAGGCAAGCACAGAAACTGTAATAATTACTTTTGACTCCTATCTGACTTGTACAGTATAAATAGCATTATTTTGGGAGAAGTATGACTGACCATCAGTGATTAAACTACTCTGAACACAAAGAAAGGATGAGAATAATAGAGGAACAAAATTGGCAGCCAAAATGAAGAGATGGGGCAAATCCAATTAAACCTATAACTTAGCCCATTATCTTTAATTCTTGTTTGAATAAGGGATCTAGTGGCAGGCATTCTTTGTCCAGGTAATACCTTGATAGAAACAGAAGTTTTAAGCAATTTTTGCATGTGCAATCCATGACTGATGTCAAAGGAGAAGGATCATTAGACAGCATTAGAGTCATTATAATAATTTTTAAAATTAAAATGTAAAAGAATTAGTGTGTTAGCATAGGTACACTAATAATACCAGCAATATGCAGCTACTGCCCTTTTACACCATCCTGATGGCTAGATCCAGTCAATAATGGAAGAAGCTTTACACATCCCCTATCACAAAAAGCTCTGCCAAGTCACACTGGGATCCACCTGAACACATCAGATTTCATGACATGCTCGCTACAGGGAGGAAGTCCTGGCCACATCATTGCTTCTCCCTGAAATTTATTTGGTGCCTAGCAAGTGAGTTATGATATTGGATATCCATTACCCTGGATGATATTGGTAGAAGGCAACAGCACAATCTGGAAGCTGTGGACCATAGTGTCATGACAGAAAAATCTGGGGGAAAACAGATCTGTCTGGCCTGATCAGCATCAAGCCCTGCTTACAGAGAGAAGGAAAATTCAACTCCAGAGGCAGGGGTGGCACTCAGAAGAAAGGCTGGCACTACCTGGTTCAGTGGCCAACTTTGCTGAGGAACAGTGAGACAGAATACTGTGAAACAAGTACCACCCTCAGTAATATAATCACCAGTATCACTCCACTTTCTTAGCACCTGTAACACTGTAATTACATAGAAATTAGAATTAAAAAAAGTATAGTGAGGAGCATTCTCAGAAAAAAAAACCCCTACCACCTGGTACTTTACACTAGGAGTAATTCTTTCAGTTAACAAAAGGTTATAGTATTTAATTCTAATTATTTTAATTTCACAGTGGTCAATTCAGTTGTAATTATAAAGTTGTAATTATAAAGAAAGATGTCACTTGTGACTTCTGAAACAACTTCTGCTTCAGTCTTAGATTTCCAAAGCCAGACTTCTGCCAAAATCTAAGTATTTTCCCCCAAACATTCAAACCATGCATTTCTCCATACTGTCCAATAGAAAGTTGTAATGGAAAACTAACTCCCTGACATTCACACACTTACCAAAAAGATCTGGTTCATATCTAGAACTTTCAAATTAATACAAGACCTGTATGTTTAGCTGAATTATAGAAACAAGAAAAATATAATATGCTTATACAGCGTAAGGAAATCCTCTGGTACATGTTCAGTGGAATATTTCGCCACAGTTAGGGCAGCATGGTCTCCTGTCTCAAATCAACATGTTCAACCCCAGCATGCTTGTGCACACAGTCTTATTGAAGGCTAAAAATCCTTCTCACTAAATAACAAAAAAAAAAGAAAAATCTAAAAGGAAACCAAGTGGAAAGCTGGGTGTTAATGTCAAGGCTGTTAATCAGAGGTAAATCTGAAATCCTGATGCTAAGGCGTTTTATTCATACATTCTATAAATTCTATTACTTCTTATCACTTAGCTTTGACCTTTTGACAATACATTGGTCACAATGTCCACCTATGTTATTGTCTTTCCTACATTGCTTGCCTTTACACTGAAGTATGAACTTTAAAATCTTATTATGAGCCTTTAAAATATTAACACTGGGCCTGATACTGGTCCACCCTGTGACCCAGGGCAAGGAAGCGAAAGCATGAAAAGCATGTTTCTGTGTCACAGAACAATAATCCCCATTCCAGAACTTGCAAGGTAGTGGATTTTGCAGAGTCATTAAATGCATGTCTATGTTGAAGACTGCAGTGCAGTACACAGATCTGCAAACTAGCTCAGATACTGGCAGGAGCCTACACCAAAAACTGTGCTCAGCTAGTTTGCTGTGCTCCATAGAAGGGTGAATTAGGTCAAAGGGAGATCCACACTCTTGTAGCCAGATTGCTTCTTGTACACAAGCCAGTTCATTTAAAAAGGTAGCTCGAGCATGTTCACAAGACGCTGCAGTCTGCAATGCAGTCATACCGAGTACTACAGAAAGGACAGGACTTACACACCGGCCTGTAATCCCTTTGTCCCCAAGAACTGCACGGCAGCACAATTACACCACTTGTCAGTGCAATGTATAGAGCATCACATATGCACCTGTTATGAGGTGCTCTCTATATACTGCCTTCTACTCTATCTTAAATCAAAGCAACGTGAGCTAACCAATTATTAATACAGGCAATTTTCCTCTCCTAAAAAAATACCCCAAGCCAACCTATGAAAAAAAAAAAA
>NW_024582091.1:40535041-40535573 GCF_017639235.1 Corvus kubaryi | reverse complement strand
CGGCTTGGAGTACGAGCACTGTGCAGCCCCTTGGTGAAGCACTGGGGCGGTGACTGGTTTGGGGACATTCACAAGGGTCCCTCTTGGAGATGGAAGCTCTGCTTGGCGAGAGCTGTGTTTGCTTTTGCTGGCACAGAGAGGAAGATTTAAAAAGCAAACAAACAAACAAAAAGCCACAATGGCTGAAACAGTGAGTTCAAATACCACTTACACTCATGTGTTGCAAATTTGCTCCACAAAAAAATGTTATTTTAGCACAAAGATTTAGGGAGTGTGAGCAACACAGATGCCAAGCTGTTCCAATAACAATATGTGAAGAAATATTTATATAGGACTCCAAGTTGAGTGGGCAAAAAAAGTGTGTGTCTTTAAATCAATTCAATCCGGCTCGGTGCAGCTAAGTGCCCCGGCCCTGGTGCTGCTCAGGATGATCCCGGGAGCAGTTTGCGAACACCGGGAACCCCGGGAGCGGCCGCCGCGGAGCCGCGGGCACGGGCCGGGCGCGGGCCCAGCTCCGCCCGGCGCCACCTCG
>NW_024582091.1:40395386-40534641 GCF_017639235.1 Corvus kubaryi | reverse complement strand
CCGCCCGGCGCCACCTCGCGGCCGCCCGCCCGCCGCGCGCCCGGTGCCTGCCGGGAGCGGCCGCCATGTCGCGCACCGCGGGCTGTGGGCAGGGCGGGGAGGGCTCCTCTCCGCTCGCAGACCTGCCCCTCTGGATCGGACGAGACCAGAGCTTACGTGCTTACATTCTGCTTGAGTGCTCAGTGTATTGTGCCAGGTCATCCGCGCAGTGGTGCCACCGGAGCTGCGGTGCTCTATGCCGCCTGCTGAGCTGGTGACACTGCCTGCCGGGGTTGTTTTTTTGGGGCAACATTTCCCCCCATGCTTGTGCATCCCTTTCTTGTTCTACTCAGAAGTTCCCCGCGTTGGGACTTCCAAACCCATTGTCTGTAGAGAAAACGCTTGTGTTAGTAGGAGTTACTATAAATCACAGTTCTTGAAGGAGCATAAATGGAAAAAAACTCTCTGGAAAATACTTAAAACTTTTATTTGGGGTACAAAGAGCACAGAAGTTAAATTGTTAAAGGGTTACAAATACCAATGGAAAAGTAGTAGTTGGATTAAACAGGAGTACGGGTTCTATCACACCCTGAATTCTCATTCTATAGATGTACAGCAAGACCCTTACTAATCTGTTATAAAGTTCTCACAGCCGGAGTGTATCTTTGCTCCATTCCCCACCTCGCAGGCATAAAGTTTGTTTTGTGATGGAGGTTTCAGGAGCAGACAAAGAAGAAGCTGTGATCCCAGTGCTCCACTGGGCAGTGTTGTGTGTTGCCAGTATCATATGAAGCTGTTGTTACCACAGCCTTGACAGGCAGTGCTATCATAACAACCCAGTGTTTTGCAGTCTTTTGAGAATTTAATTACATGGATTTTTATTTTTTTTTTTTTAAGTTAAAGTAAGTTTCCATAAATGTATTGACAAGGTTAGAAATGTTACCGAAGTATACCCCTCAATGGGTGAAATGCTAGAAAATCCAGACAGCCATTGTTTGTTTTTCAAATTAGGATAATATTTGACTGGGGAAAGGGTCTGACATCTGATTTTGTAATTTCTTGGGTTTGCAATACTACCTGACACCGTACCTGAACTGTGTCCTAGTGTAGCTGCTCTGGCTGTGGACAGGAGTGTCATGCACAAGCAGAGTGGCGCAAGGCTCCTGGACACCTGATGTATGGTGTCTTCCCTCACAGGATGCAACAGCCCCTCCAGTGTCCAGGCCTTCGAAGCCTGGAGCCATTGCCTGTAATGGACACGTCTGTAAACCACCAGGACTCACACTTCTGTTTCTGTGTTGTTCCATTCGCCTACTGCCCACATGCTGTTCCTTCCCTCCAGTAGGTTGCTGACCCCCGAAATAACAGATTTGCTTGGGTGTTTTTTCTCTTCTGCATAGGACTTCTCAGGTAAAGTTTAACTGAGAAGTCAGAGTGGGCTTAGTGGTCTTGCATGGTCCTGTGCACATACATCTATGTGTGTGGATGAACCAAGACTCAAGTATGTCATTCTCCAACAGAAAATAAATGTTTTGTTTAATGTCTTAGAAAGAAATTTCCTACATTTATAGAATGGGTCTGTACTACCCTGACCACAGAACAGGTCTTTCTCTCTTGGGTTTTACAAAACATGCTCAAAGTGGGGGCCAGAGAGAAAATCAATGATTGGAGACACTATATACTGATTTACAGATAGATTAGGGATATCAATATTACAACCAACATGGATATTTATGCACTGTGTTTGTACTGTCTGTGTAGAAAGATTCTGATGAGTACAACTGCCTTCTTGAACGTGTATCAAATCATGGTTGTAGAGAATGGAAGAACGACTTTGTGAAGTTCAAGCTTTTTCTCCTTTGTAAAAGCAAGAGCAATTTGAAAGATGGTGTAAATTTTAAAATTCAAATGGCTCAAGTGCCTTACTCTAGGAGTTGGAGGAAAGAACATCTTAGCTGTACTGCTACCGCTTACGCACATTTAAAAATAGACAACACAAAGAGTCTGTATACACTTCATGTGTCTTGCACTGTAAATACAACTTTGGTGGTTTATGCCATATCCAAAACAGAAAGAGATCCTGTACCTTCTTCTCTAACAAAAGGTTTACTTGAGAGGGGCAAAAGCTCAGCTGAAATTGAGACATGTTGTTTCTCTTACTCTAATTTAGCTCAAAGTCTATAAATTCCCAGCTAAAATTTTTGAGACAATCAAAAAAAGATCCTTAAGTAGAACTGGATTTTTTACAGATACAGTATGTGAGGAGGAATATTTTCACCAACATTTTCTTTCTCCAGTGTCATTTTTATGTGGCTATCATGTAGATAACAGCAGGGAATTCCACTTAAGTAGATCCTTAATGGATTTAACTAATGGTTTCTTTGTGATGCTCTCAGACAGTTCTCCTGTAATGTGGATCCTCTAAATATTTAAATCCACCATTGAAGCATTTAATAGGAAGAAAGTCTCCTACCATTAGAATAAAGAAAAGGCTTTCAGCTGGAAACAATACCAAAACAAAATCTGATTTGTACAACTGCATCAAGGATCCAAGCCCACTTACTCTCTGAGGCAGCTGATACAAAAAGGACCTGGGGTGCCAGGTAAACAAGCAGCCATTTGTATATTCAGACAGTCTCTGTCCTTTGCTGTTTCTCTACATCCTCCATATTTTTGAGGGCTGTTTGTAGTGATTATTGGTTTGAGTGACCAATAAAGCTGGTAAATTAATACTGCTACTTGGTGTTGGTACAGGGAAACTGCCTAAGCCATGGTCTTGTGGAATCTTGAAGATAGCGGATAGGTTAAGCTGGGATGCTTCTCCTGTTTTGAGTCTTCTGACACTGTTTCAAAGTGATCTTTCTTACTATTCTATCCATTATCCTTTTTTATTCTTCTTACAAGTGGAGCCTAATGTTTGTTGAGTTCCATAAAATATTTGACCTGGAAGGAGAAACTTTTTAGACATCTACTTACTATATTGTCAAGACCAAATTTTTTCTCTCCTGTCGCTTGCTTGGGAAGAACAGTCACTTCAGAAACTAAGACTGGTCTTTAAGGTGTCTGCTTAGCCCTGGATTTTACTATGTTTCCCTTGCACAAAGAAGAAAATCTACTGTTTTCAATCTAGATTGTTTCTGAAAATGATAAATAATAGAAAAATAAAGGCTCCCTGTAGCTTGCATTCAACCGAACAAAACCATAGAGCTGCTTTTGTGGTGTATAAAATCCATACCCTACCTTTTGAATACATAGGACTCCTCAAAAAGAATAAATATCACTTTCAGCTAAATAAATCTGTTCATTTTGTTCTGCACAGTTTGGGCAGGGACATTTATTTCTGCAGATGATATTAATAAATTTATAGGAATTTTCTGCAATCACTTGACAATCTGTATTGTCTAAATCCACCTGTACCTGTTCCATATCTAGCCCTTAAATATAGACGCTTTTAAAATTTTATTCTCTGATATTTCTGTGATACGATTAATTTCTGCATTTCCATCACTTGGTATTGTTACACATAGAAACACGTAAAGCCATTCTGAATTCTTGTGTGCACAAGCATGGCATAAATAATACACAATATAAGCAATAAAGTTTCTCACTTGCTATGGAAACTGGCCATCCAGAAAGGGTGTGTGGGACCAAGTTGCCCAGAATGGCACCGTCATTTGGCTCTATGGGGAGGTTCTCTAATAAAATGAGCAGGCACACTTAGATTTTCCTTCTTGTTGCATCTCAGCGCCGTTAGCGATAATGCAGAACTATCAGCATGTTCCTCTCACGCTTGTACTTTATGTTGCATGGATACACTCAAAGGCTCGAATTAAAGGCTTTCTTGCTATCCTACCCACTGCCAGAAATGGAGTGCCTGTTTTTAAACCAAGTGCTGGATTCTTTGTTACTCTGTATCTCCTGCAGTTATGTAAACCAAAGAGAGTCAACGGAAAATGGCTATTGGATATTAACATCTGTGTAAATCAGTGCAGATGCTGAACTGGTAGCATTTTGTATCCCCTTGCAGAGCAGAATATGACTACCCCAAATCAAAAATGGGGTGAAATTTATTTGGGGAGAAGGAAAGCAGTAATGAGTTAGTACATGGAAACTGCTGTTACTTAGATCCACTCAAAACTTTTTTAATCCAGGTGCCTGTGTAGGTTATTATGTATGTTAAGTATGTTATGTGTTTGTACTCTCACAGCCCCAAAAGCCCACCATATCCAAAGCAGCATGGCCAGCAGGTCAAGGGAAGTGATTTTGTCCCTCTCCTCTGCTCTGGTTTGACCCCACTCAGAGTGCTGCATCCAGCTCTGGGGTCCCCAGCACAGGAATGACATTGATGTGTTGGAGTGAGTCCAAAGGAGGGCCACAAATATGATGGGGGGGCTGGAGCACCTCTCCTATGAAGACAAGGGTGAAAGAGTTGGGGTCGTTCAGCCTGGAGAAGAGAAGGCTGTGGGGAGACCTTAGAGCAACCTTCCAGTACTAAAAGGGGGGCTACAAAAGAGCTGGAGAAGGAGTTTTTACAAGGGCATGTAGTGATAGGACAATGGGAAATGGATTCAAACTAAAAGAGAATAGGGTTAGATTAGATATTAGGAAAAAAAGTCTGTGTTGTGAAGGTGGTAAGGCATTAGAACAGGTTGCCCAGGGAAGCTGTGGATGCCTCATTCTTGGAAGTGTTCCAGGCCAGGCTGTATGGGACTCTAAGCAAACTGGTCTAGTGAAAGGTGTCTCTGTCCATGGCAGGGGGTTGGAACTAAATGGTCTTTAAGGCCCTTTCCAACCCAAACCATTTTATGATTCCACGATTTGCATATTGGTTAAAAAGCAGAGAATGCAAGTGTTGAATTCATGATAAAGGGCACTTCACAGAATCAGAGAATGGGTCAGGTTAGAAGGGACCACCAGTGGGTCACCTGGTCCAACCTCCCTGGGTTATCCTGGAGGCACAGGCATATGTCCAGATGGTTCTCAGATAGCTTCAGTGAGGGAGACTCCACAACCTCTCTGGGCAACCTGTTCCAGTGTGTCATCACCCACACAGTAAAGAAGTTCTTCCTCACGTTCAGGTGGAAGTTCCTGTGCATCAGTTTCTGCCCATTGCCTCTTGTTCTATTGCTTGGCACCACCAAGAAGACCCTGGATCCATCCTCTTGACACTGTCCCTTCAGATACTTACGGACATTGATGAGATCACTTCAGTTATTTCTTAGGCACCTAACTCCTGTTTTTGTGCCTTTATGCCTTTGAAAGCCTCCCATTCTTACCCAATTTATTTATGTATTTACTTTTGAAGGTGTTGCCTATTTAATCCATGAGAGCAAAGAAAGGATATAGTACTAGTCTGAATTGGTACAGGAGCAAATGCCTCCAAAAATAGTGTGATTTTTTTTTAGAGAAGCCCATCTGTGAATTGCTGCTTTGTGCTGACCCACAATTTATGCAGCTTTTGCCCAAATGTATCGGACAAAGCTCTTTAAATGGCTTAAAAATAGTTTTAAGTGTTACAGGCATTCAGTCAAATTAGTCACTTAGTCAAATCATCCTTTCAACTGGTGCTTTCAGCAAATGGTTAAATCAGCATTTGAGGAAGGACCAGGTGTATGATCTAATGCCTGAAAGCAGCTCATGCTCAATGACATAATCCTAAGAATAAATGTATTGTAAGTGTATGGCCAAACACAAGAGAGTATCTGTCATCAAGTAGCTAGAAGTGCCACATGGTTTTTGTATCACTGTGCTGGAGCCACTGAGTGTTGTGCAGCACTTTCAGCTCTTCTGAGAAAAATACCACATACTGCTTCGGCACTCCCTGGATCCAGGGCAAATGCTTTTAAGAAATCCTTAACTAGCAGAAGTAAAATTTTGCTGGGTGTCTCTTTTTCTAGATGGAAGAAACTAAAAACTCACAGAATTTTACATATTCAGCTTCTAGTGGTGTATTTGGAATGGGCAGTGGCACAGTGCCTCTCGCCATGTTGCGGCAGCACAGCTAAACAGAGAGAGGGCACCGGGAGTCCTGTGTACAAGGATAAAAGTCTGGGTCCATCAGTGGTGCACATGATACCAGGCTAATCACTTGGCCTCTTTATGGCCTGTTTCTACTAGTGTATCAGGATAATGCACAGTACGGACATTTGGAAGAAAAAAACTTGGAAGAAAGGAATTATACTGCTGCTACTACTACATTGACTATTACAGTTGCAGCTGTGCCTTCAGAACCACAATCAATACATTGCTTATTTAAAGATTATTCCAGATTTCTCCAAGAATACCTGTTGGGCTAGCTCTCATTCTTCACCTCTCCATTTGTCTTCACTGTAAATGTGTGTGGCTCTGTCATTAGTGTCTTTACAGGTAATTTTTAACTGGACTTACTGTCCCTGTCTTCATGCTTTTTCTTCCTAACCAGAGGATGTGCTAGAGTTCCTTGCTTGTTGATTTTTTTTTTTTCCTGGAGAATGGTGTGTTTCCATTTACTGTTTAAAAACTAGCACTTAAATGGAGTGTTAAATCACTTCTGGAAACTGGGCCTAAAATAAACGGTTTTACTCTATGAAAAACCGCATCAACCTCTTGACCCTGCTCTTGCCTCTTTCCAGAAGCATGTTAGGAACAGCTGTGTATACAAATTGAATGTACTCTCTATCTTCAAACCCTTTACTAGGACCCATCCTAGTATTTGAGTGCTCATTGCAACTCCATCATAGTTCAAATCCATCCTCTCCTGCTAAATCTGCAACTACCTTCTCAGCTTTCCTCTCTGTTTCCTGCCTCTCCTGCAGCCGTTACCATTACAATCTGCAGGTGCTCCCCCTTCCCCCCACCTCTCCTGCATGTCACTTCCAAAGCACTCTGCATTACTCCTTTCACTGGTGAGCCCTCTGAGTTCAACTGAATTGCTGTTAACCTGTTAGCTTCCCCAAAAAATTTAAAAAAAAAAGTAATTACACTGTTGTATTAAAATCGGGGAATTAAACATTGGACAGTGATGAACCAGAGTCAGCATGGATCTTGCCATTTCTGGGGAGGAGGGGATTTATGGGCTTCGTTTCTCACAAGTGTTGGGTAATGACACTATAAAAAGAGTAAACAGCCTTATTTTTTCAATATGGGAAACAAAAAAGGAAGAAAATGATCTGTAGTAAATTGAAAATAAGAATACAGAATAGAACTTCTTTTGTGGCCACGGTAGCAACAGTGAATATGTATATACAAGAGGATCATTCAGCAATCACCTCTTCTGGCAGCAGATGATGACTGAGATTTTTGTTGCTTCCGGGTAATTGGTGCTAGTGGAGCAACAGAGGACTGGAAAGCCTGATCTTGCACCAGCTAGACCCAAATGCTCAACCTAATTTCTGAATAAATGGGAGACCAAAAAGAAAGGGGGAGGAATTTTTCCGCAGTCTTTCTTTCCAGAAGGGAAGAAAAATGTGAACAAGTGAATCCTCACAACAGCAGGTAGAGACAAGTCTTTCCTCTTCTGTCCTAATTCAGCAGTTGGATCCATGCCTGGGATTTTCACCGGGGAACCTTTCTCGTAGTTTCTTGCTCTGGGGGTGGCAGGCAGTCCCACAGCCTGTTTTGACATTCAGGAGTAAAGGCACTGATGAAGCAGAGCTCTCCATGGCTTAGACAGGGCGTAAGAAAAGAGATCATTCATACAGTCTTTATTTCTCTTAATGTGGAGTTTGTATCCTGGTGCATTTCTGTGTGTATCCCCTGATATCAGTGGAATTAGTGTCAAGGGAGAAACAGCAGCATGTCCCACAGGCATGGTCGAAAGGCAAGGAACAGATCTCCCAGGGGCCTCCTGAATTTATGAAGGCAGTGGAGTAGTAGATCTGAAAATGAATACTAAGTGTGAAGTAGGTGCTGGGATATTTCAGCTCATTAGTGATTGTTAAAAGTAACTATTACTCTGTGAGTGTAAACAGTATTGAATATGCCATGCTTACAATGAGGTTGAGCAAGACGCTTCTTCACAACCCCATATTGTTATACATGGTCATCTAAAATCACTCATTTTTACACTGTGGCTTTCAAAGTGTGTGAAAAACACTTTATACTCCTGTGTGTGTCTAAGTTGGTTTCACACAGTCCAGCCCAAGCCGCCATGTGCAATTACTTAGTGATTATTTTGTGTGCCTTTCTAATGTAAGACTCTTTGAGCAATGGCAGATATCTAATTGATTGCTCTTTTTGTAAAGTATCAGCATTCAGCCAGTAATCAATTTATTACCAAATGTTGCTTAGAATGAGCAGCTTTCTCCCTGACAGTAATCTCATTGGTTGTGACAAGATATGATCAGGTGACAATGAGACCTTCTCAGTAACACTACAGTAAATCACACTCAATACGAATAAAGAGTCCTAAGTAAAAGTAATTCCATTTTCTATTAACAAATCCCTTGGCAACTGGCAACCAGTGCCACAGTGGCAATACTGGAGAAGTGAGAGATTGTTGTCCGAAACAGAAAAAGTTAGTAGGAAGCTCAGTTTAAGTGAGCTTTCTACATATAATCATTTTTCACTGCTAGGTCTGACAACCTTTTTGGGGTGTCTGTGTCCCATTTTCAAGCTTCTCTCCCTTTGTTGTTCTGCAGCTGTTGGGTAAAACAATCCCTGGTATCTGTTAAGGCAGCTATATCCAACTTACCTCCATGGTAATGCACTCCAAGGTAATATACTTTAATAATTATGCACAGAGGTACATTTTTTTAATCTTGACATTTATATCTTACAGTTAGCATTGCATTTATTTACTGTATTGTGTTGCTGTTGTGTCTATCGGACAAAAAGTAATCTTGTGGCAGGAAGATCTGTGGCTATTCCAGTGTTTTCAAAAGGGAGACGATTCCATATTCAGCTTTCTGCTTCTTGTGCTGACACCTCTCATTCTTGTTGCAGACAGTTTTTTCAGAGGGGCTTTGAGAAGTCATGTTAGTGTAGGCTGAAGAGATTTCTAACTCTCTCTGAACTGTCCCATAAAAGGCTCTGAACACAGCTGAGAATATTAAAAATCATTAAGCACAGTGGCTTAATACACGACCTCTAGTCTATAGTATAAGAACTGTATTTAGCATGACTGAAGCTTTTAAAGTCTCCTTCCCTGATGAATATGATCCTTGGAAGCTGCAAACACATGGCTGTACTGTGTCCAAGACATGATGTCATTGTGCTCAAGACTGGGTGCTTCTCAACTGTGTTTGGTCAAGTGCAGTGCTGTCCAATTGGCTTCAGTCTTCATGTGTTGATTTGAAATAAATTAATTTGTCACAAGTGCTGGTGGACTCCAAGATAATCTCGATCATGCTGGTATGCTGGCCTCTGCCTGAGTGTTCAGATAACCTGAAATAAATTCTAGTATTGAGAACTTCCATATTTTTATAAGTTATGGTAATCATGACCAATTAAGTGTTCACTCTGATATTTTAAGTCTCTCAGTCATTCAGTATTATTTCTTCTGGTAAACCACTGAAGAACAAAGAACAAACTGTGAGTATCTTCACTGCCTACTGTGAGTAGCCCTATATTTTACCATGGATAGGCATGAATGGCTGTTTAGGATACCATAGAAGCCTGAGACAGAACCATACTATATTTTCCTCCACTAGCTCCCAGCTAACAAGCAACTTCAGGAAAAAAAAGTCCTTGATGTATCAGTTCTTTAAGTAAACCGTCCTGCTCAGATCAGCTACCTTCTCAAAACTCAGACACTTCTGTGAAATAAAATGCACAATATTATCTTCAAATGTAGAAAAATTATTTTCATTTGCATTTCTACAGACTTGAGATGACTAAAGAATTTTTTCTGAGATTTAAAGGAAGTTGCCTTTGGCCACAAAGTATGAATGGAGAGTTGTAACCCAAAGGTGATATTTTCAGCAAGATCTTATCAAACACGGGCATGAAATGAAATATTTTTCCTCATCTTATTTGTTACCAATGGATAATAGGTTTCTCTTTCATCCTCTGTATGATACCTCCCACAACTGCATCCGAATCCATGATTAAATTTCTGATTGCTAATTAATGCAAGTTATTATTTAATGTTATTATTAAGTAAGGGCAGGGCTGCCTTCATCTGTCTGGAGGGTCTGCCATTATATCTGCTCTGTGTATTGCCGCTACAGTGGAACTGAATATGCCTCAGCCTCATGCAGATGCACTGTGTCAGAAAACATCTGCTAGCTGCTGATTTTATGCATATTACAGAGACTTTATGTACTGTTAAATGGACCACTTTTTCATTCCAAACCATAATTTTCCATGTGGCATCATTTGATCTGTCCTCACTCCAACATTTGGTTTGATCAACTCATTTCTTCCTACCCAATGTTTGTTGTAACCTCCTCCATGGCTGTGTGTGTCCTCCCTCTGAATGGAAATTACTACAGTGCTCCTGTCACGATAATATGGCGGTAGGGCAAAACGTGTCGTTTTAATCAATATATTTTATTTCCATTAGCTTCTTTCATCACTGAGCTTGAGTCTAGACAGCTTAGGTTTGATTATGCCAACTGCTACCCAACTACATAGTAGCATTCCGTGATCAAAGCAATGCAGTTTTTCAGAAGTACCAAGGACACCTAACTGGGTATTAGGTTTAGACCTTAAATGCAGCTAATGAGGAAAAGCATGTCCTCCACACAGAACTTTGCTGTGCCTGTACACTGAACTTCCAAATGGAAGAATCAGAGGGGAAGCTTATTCAGGTCACTGCCCTTTGGGGACACATCCATTTCAGCCCTGCTGTTACTCTCCTGAGCTGCAGGGCCATGGCAGGAGAGGGTACAGGAGGCAGGAGTGGGAAAGGGCTAAAAAGGGGGCCATTCCCTTTGGAGATGGAGCATGCTTTGCTATAAATTGTTTTGCTTTGGTTTTCTTGTGATGTTTAACTTTATATCACCTACCTGTGATAAACTTGAAATTACTGTGGAGGAAGTTACCCTGTAGATCCAGGCTGCTCATGATTGCTCTGCACAGGCTGTGGATTGACGAGTCTTTGCCTGTCCATTCTTAAGAGTTCTTGAAACAACAGATCTCTTCTGTACCTGTTGAGTCACAACTTGGGATTAGTACAGCTTTAATTACGACAGAGAAACAGTACTTCTTTGGTAACCTTTGGTCGTGGTGACATTTCTAGAGGCTACAAGGAAAAAGATGTCAAGTTTGAATAGCACCCACCAATCATTTCTGATATATGTCAGTAGCAGGAGGTGGGCACATACTGCAGGGGAAACATTTTTGCCAATCAAACGTCACACAGTCTTTCTTGGCATGCATAGAACTTCATTGCTACATTACAAAATAATAACACACACACACATACCCAACATAGATTTTGCATATTTAGTGATTCTGACAAGATTGAATAATAATAATAATAATAATAATGCACATTTAGGTACCTCTTTTAATGTTCAAAGCACTTTATAAATGCTAGCTTGTTAACTAATCCTTGCAACATCTTTGTGAGGTACAGAATTATTGTCCAAATATTAGAGGTATATAATTGTGTGCAGTGCACCAATTTCCAGTAACTTTTTAACAATGCACTGAAGTCTGATATACGATGTGTATCCCTATAGTTCTGGAATATCACACAGTGACATAAATGTATCTAAAATAAGTGATTTCTTCCATGAAAGCAAAGTAGAGTAGATCTATTACTCATGTGTCTATAATTCTCTTCCAATTCATTTTCTCAAAAAAAAATTTAATTTAGTTGTGCTTGAGGTAACAGTCAGGGAACCCAGCAGTGATATTTGTGGGGGTACTGGGGTGCAAGGCACTATGCTGATTTTTATGGGTGAGTGAAAAAGGCTGGTTCCTATCTTGGATATTTTGCAGTCCAAGAATATGTTAAGAGACAACAGATGGATACAACAAAGAGGCAGAGACATCTCGAGGTTACAGTGAGAAGATTACAATTACTATAAGAAGTGGTGGTCACAGCACACCAGCTGTTTAACCATTCTCAGATCATTTTTTAGTCATCACAACAGTGAGAATAAGAGAATTATTTGAAGGAGGATGACAAAATGACTAGGCAGACTTCTGTAATGTCTCCTTCACATGCAGATATAAAGACATGGGGAAAATACCTTCATAAGAAAATGGGATGAAAAGCATTTCACCTTTGGTAAAAATGAGGTGAGAGCTAAGGATTCTGGTTCACTATAAGAAATCATAAAGGATGAGAAGGGATAAGCCCTCAAGATAAATACTGAAGTGAATTTGGGTCTGAAGTGAAATGCAAGGTATAGGCATGCAGTGACAGTGAAGTGAGGTGACAGGAGTGAAATGCCAAGACAGAAGATGACAGGTGTGTTTTGATAGAGCTGTTTGGTAGATGCTATTGCAGTTCTAAGGCTGTAAGAGCATCTGTTTTTCAAACTTCAATGAAAGCCCCATGTTTCTTGGCTGTTCTACAGGAGGCTGTGAAAAGTCTTCTAACACTAACTTTGTGTGGCCTCCATGACATGGACACCAGTTCTGTGCTTTGCAGTTGTTTTAGTCCTGTGCAGGAGTGGCTTGCACCCTTGCTTGGTGTTCAGCTAAAACACTCCCTGTGTTTGATATGTACCAGAAGACTCAGTTTAGACACGGGGAAGGAGTGAAGATTTACATACCACATTCATCTCTGATCAATGTGGTCTCCATTCTTCACTGTTCATGGTAAAGCCCTCTCCACACATCACTCCTGAGGCTACAGATCCTTTGCCATATTGCCATTCCAGCCCTTTCAGACAGCCTGGCATGGTAGTTGCACATGTCCCCACTGCATACCAAGGTGTAATGTATACATATTCAAACCCATTTTAAACAGGAAACAGCCTTGTTGTGGTAGCACTGAGGTCTGTGCAGATTAATATATCCTTTGAAAAAGGCACTAACCCTAATTTGAGTATTCTTTCCAGTATAAGAACTTGGGTTTTGATCGAGGAATTAATGTCCTTGATGTGAGTCTTTCCACTGCCAGCAATGGGCTTTGGATTGGAACCATAATCCGGATGTCTCACATGCATATACATCCTTAATTAAAAATTTCTAAATTGCTGTTACATAATGAGGATCCCAAACCTCCTGTGAAGCATTTCCAGCTAAGCCAGTGAAAAAAAATGCACTCAGTATCTTCCCATCACAGTTAACATGAAGTAGAGCAATTCTCAATACTGAGTATTTAGTGTATAAGTGGATGTCCTGACTTTTGCATGCTTGTAATTTATAAACAAAGCTGCTTTACATTAATTTAGCTACATTACACACATACATACATATATATATACACACACTCAGAAAGTTATGATCAGCTTTAAAAACAGGCTTAGAATGAACATAATAAATAAATCTTAAATATACCAACTGCTTCTGTTGTTTCAGTTTCTGTTTTCTGTATTATTTCAGTGTGCCAGGCATATTTTAAAAAATATAATAGATTGCTGTACCTTTTTACCAAGAAGAGAGACATCCTGTAGTAGCTGTCCATCATTAGCCACAGAATCATTTTACACTGACCTATATGAAAAAAACTGAAACAGGCCTCAATCATATCCCCTCTCTTGTGCAGTAAAAGCAGTCATTCAAGATTTTAACTCATTTAATTTTTTTTTCAGCAGGAAATACCAGTCTGGTCTCATAGCAAGTGCTCTGACTTAGATTCATATGACCTGCTTTCTATTCCTGGCTCTGGCTCTGAGTGACCTTATGAAAGTCATTTTTATCTCCTATTGTTTTTAAATGGACAGAAAGGTTTCCTAGGAGAATGGGTCAAGCATAGGCACTTTTTTTTCCATTATCCCACCTCAAAAACCTATCCCTGAAGAAGCTACACACCTACACATAAAAATGCCAGTCAAGTGTTTGCCTCAAATAAGATGCTCTGCCTCTCACCCTCCTGCTTTCTCTCTTTTCTTTTTTATAGCATGAGGAAGTTAGAGTGGAGTGCCCAAATAATGTTCTTTAAATATACATAACTTGAGAAGACTAATTACATATACACATTTTTGCTCCAGTAGGCTGAGGTGATTTCTGGAAGCAAACACAGCATGGACAAAAGTGAGCTTCCCAAAATATTTATGGGCTTACTGTACTGCTACACCCAATACATGATAAGTGTTTATTGGAAAACTGCCTTCCCCTTTATCAGTATAACTGTCAGACAACAGTTCATACACAGCAACACAAAGTCATAACTTGGGAGATAATCTTTTATAAGTTCCTAACAATATGCTTTGAAATCCTACATTTAAAAGGGTTTAAAAACACATAATACCCCAAACCATCAAATAAGCAGTAAAAGTAACATGCACAGCCAGACACAAAACCAGAATGAAAAAGATTTTTTATTATTCTCGTCTGTATTACCATAAATGACATGCTATATTTAATTTTACAGTGCCCCTGGACAAATCATCAAATACTTTAATAACTACACAAACATTAATATTTAAATACAAGAGATCCCCTCAGTTACTGAATAATCATAACTCTGGATTGATAGGGTACTAAATGGAAAAATCTTGTTTAGACAGTTGTAAGAGGGGGGAGGGTGTTTAATGAAACAAGTTTGATGGTCTTGTCATCATAAAACTGATAGATATTTGGCACAATTTATATCTTTGCTAAAAAGAAGTTTGAGAAATGGAACAATTGTGGTGAAGATTAATTTTCCCTTCTTCTGCTGTGAGAGCACAGTCCTTTAGGTCATTAGCAGGAATGTGTGACATAGATTGCACTTTACCCATGCAAGCTCCATGCTGACTCTTCGAAAATGCACTTGTTAAATAGCTGTGACTTCTATACTTGTGGAAGGGGCTGCCCAGCTATCACCACAGCTATCTAGACTCATTTTATGAGAGTGATGAATATAGATGGTAAAAGAGACAGCATACAGAGTTCTGGCTGTCAGTGTTTGTTAGGCCTGACCACCCATTCTACCCACAGTCCTTAGAGGGATTTTTTTAATCCAGATTTTGTCTTGTTGCTTCAGCCACTCTTCCAATTAAATGTTCTACGTAATAATGGAAGTTTCACTACTAAACCACAACAAGAACAGTGAATTGGAAGGTATTTCTAATCCCTCCAGCACCACAAAAAAACCAATAGACAAACAAAACAAAACAAATCAAATAAACCAAACCAAAACAAAAAGACTGAAAGACTTCCCAGTCAAAGTCATTCACACAAATGCCTGAACCAAAAGCCTGAGTCTTGACTAGATTTTCAGGTCTCCAGATCTGAGACTACATTCATGCATGTGTACTATGTGTCACTGAGCACAGGTGACACTAAGCTAATGATAATATCTGACCATTGCTGGACAAAGGCTTGGCTTTTATTTCTATCAACTCATAGTCTGCTTGGCTGCCACAGCTTTTGTAGCTAAATGAAATGCTTATGGACTGGGAGGTGGGCTGTATTCACTTACCAATCCCTTATATTTGCCTTCATGCCTCTTTCCAGGAGAGTCTGTCTCTGCAATGCACCTTAACATTTTCTTTTCTGTTTTGGGGCGCTGCCTCAGACTCTGCACTTTTCAGAGTTCCTTTTTCTTCTGTGCACTTCAGCTCCATGGAGATGATACTGTTCTAGCTGTATTGTGTTTCTTGGCCCCTTCTCAACTGGGAAATACCCCTTTGAGGGAAGTTCAAGTGAGAACATGAATGTGTTCATGTTCTAGTTTTGCAGGAACACAGGGGAGGAAATGATACAGAGACTTAAGGCCCCTCAATAATAGGACATGGGCTGGCAGACCCTGGAAGCAATACCATTAGAGTACTCCTCCAGATGTGGACAGCTGACAAACTTTAATGATGAAGGCTGCATCCAAGCCAGTTATGATGAACTAATTAAATACCTTGCTCCATTTAATAAAGGAAGTATAGAAGAATCCAAAGCTGTCTATAAATCACCTCCCCACTGCCCTGCCAAGCTTCTACAGTGGCAAGAAAGGTGAGCAAAAGAAAAGACAATAGGGCAAAGCTAAAGGACTAAGACCAATGGAAGTTTCTGTGCTAGGAAAGAATGGCGGTTGTCACCACATCTTAATGAAAGCAAAGATACTATGGAAACTCCAAAGCTACAGACCTGGAATCAGAGCAAAGAAGGTTAAAACAGCATAAGAAGTTAGCATAAACACTTCTGCTTAGAGCTGAGCAAATATTTAAATAAGTAATTAATTCTATCCGTCGTGACTTTATATGCCTAATTTGTCATTCAGTTTTTGTAACTTCATTTATTTTTCCTTTTCTTTGTTATAAGGCAGCAATAAAACAAGAAGCTGGAACTGAGTTCTTGATATTAAGAAAAGGCCTGATTACTCTCTGAGACTAACTCTGGGCTTGGGCTGCCTCCACCTCTGCTGCTGCACTAGTAATGCATGCTCCCTTGAGAGGACAGATTTAGTCACTGAGTCCAACCTCTTTTTCAGGAGAAGAAAATGTAAAGAGACAGCAGTTTCTAGCAATAAAATAAAAACCAAAACAACATAAACCATTTCTCTGCCAGTCATTTCTTCCTCCTTCATTTCAACTTTTCTTGAAATGGACAACTCATGCCCATTGATGAGATTTTGAGCTGTTCATGATTATTTGTAGTGCTTGAGAGAAAAGCTGATTTTGCACTTACATGTGAACAAGAGAAAATACATTTTCACCTTTTTACTTCACTCTAAAAATCTACCTGAAACATGCTGAGAGACTAGAAATACATTCTTACAGATTAATCTCATTTGAAGATACTGAAACACTGGTGAGGAATGAAATTCTACAAAACCGTATTACTTTATGATAAAATTGTGAATGTAATGTACTGGAATGAGTAATTGAACTCCCAAATTGCACTGATTTCTCCCTTCCCCTGTATGTGCATGGGTGTTTGTGTTTTTGTACAGCCATAGAAAAGCCACTGTAAAAGGATGTTTTAGTGAAGTCTTTCAATTTACTGTTAACAAGTTTTTGAGATGCATATACATTTTCCTCATTGCCAAGCATTCTCTTTCAAAGATATCTTTGAAGTCCTACAATTTGAATGTTAGAGTGCCTTTTGCATATCACTTAACTATTCTGATTGTTTCCTAATCCTTGACAGAAACAGAGATAAGCAACTATTTTGTGAAACTATATTTTGAATATTTGAAGTAATTTCTGGGGATGGACATAGTCCCAAGGTATACTGGAAGCATGAATTAATCCTATGTGGTCTAAAAATCATAAATGGAAATGCTGAAGAAGTCTTCTGTTCCCCAATAACACAGCTCACAACTGAAACTACCATTTTTTCAGCCTTCTGTGAAATAAAAGTACAGATGGTTGTCTATGTGCATAACATCAACGATGCCTAAAGCAAAGAGATTACAAATCCTTTACAGAGTTGTTATCACCAGATAAGTACTCAGGAGAATACAGAAAGGCAGAAATTCACCTTAGAGCTACAGAAGATGGTCATGGCACTCTATTTACCACTCTGTTGTCTGTTGCCATAACCTCTCAGAAAGCACAGATTACTGTTCTAGAGCAGGTTTCCTTTACTTTTTTTTCTAGAGCAGGCTGGATTTTGCTTAGGATGTCACTTTACACTGATGATATTTAACTGTGAAAATGAAATTAATTGCTGGAAACTACCTTATACAAACTGCATGCGTGGTCAAAGAGTTTCCAAAAAAGTTCCCGTGAAGATCAAAACTATTTGGCATATGCAGTGGTTAAAACCTTGTCTCTATAATGGTTCCATGATAAAACATGGCCTCATGGATGTAGCATCTTCCAGGAGGGATTCACACTAATACACTATATATACTGGTTGTGCTTAGCCAGGATACCTTTCCAACTCAATTTGTAAGCTATGGCTCTTTCCTATGAAAATCTGTGATACTGAAAGTTACCATTTTTTGCTTCACAGGAGGAAGAAAATTCATGAAGATAATTGTCTGCTGAAGTCTGAACAAATCAACCAGTGCACACATTTGTTTCACTGTAAGACCAGGGCCCGACACCTCTCAGGCTAAATGAACATCTTTGGAGAAGCCGGTGGATGCCTGTATCAGGTTGAACAGCTCCAACACTCACCATTCTTGCAGCAGTCTCTCTTTAGACTGCTGCAGTCCTTCAGTTCTTGTGCTGCTGTTTGTTTCCTGGTCTGGCATAATCTTTTAATAACACTTAAGTATTTTGTTGAGATGTGGTTTATCCTGAGTTGTGTTCCTTCAAACTGATTTTAGCATTATCCTTTACTAAGCTAGATCTCTATATTTTTGAATTAATACAGAATGCAAATTCCTTTACTGTATAACTGCAGTTCAGCATACCATGTCACAAAGGTGCATGTCAGTAAAACCCAGAGCTGCACAGTCTGGAATATTGTCTCCAGGAGAAAAGAAAATATATTTATTTAGAAACATAGAAATATTTTCTGGAATTAACTCCCAGTTGAACTGATATTGGTGCTGTCAGTTTCATCAGGTAGCTTTCGTTCAAGTATGACCAGAAGTCATCACCTCGGTCACACAGAATGCCACCAGGCTCCAAGAGACCTGCATCACTTTGCTCCAGGTAATACAACTGTATCCAATAGTTTTCATTCTTGATGATTTCTTTCTTGCGTCTCTTGCTGGAATAGGCTGAAAATTAATGTGTTTCACTGGTGGATGTGATTACCCGGATCCGTCTGAAGCACATGATGACTTTCATCTGTTTTAATAGCTGCTGTAAACATGCAGGCAAAGCAGTGGTGTAGATGAACACAGAAAATAATCAAATCATCTGGTTTTGATGAAAGTGTGTAAAACTCTAAAGTACACTTAAAAAACATGAATCAAAAGTTTATTGAAAATTTAAAGCAGCTTGTCCTCAGCAAAATCATGATGTACACCAGATTTAAATGCACCATAACACACTTGGGCCAGCTTGAGAGAGTTGGTTTTGAATGTCTGGAATAATATGTAAGGTGCAGAAAAAATGTGCATTTGCAGCAAATCTATTCTGATGGAAAGCAGCAATAATGAGGCCTCAGATCTCTGAGCTCCTGGTGGCATGAGAAGCATCCCAGAGACTTAGAGATCAGCAGAAGGATAGCCCATTTTCCAAGACAGGTAACATGGATGCCTCTGAAAATCCCACTGAGAATGCTGATATTTGTTGCAGGGGACAAAGCCTCCTCAAGCTAGCTATCTCCTAGAGCTGTAGAGAAACTACATTCATTTCTACGTTCATTTGTAGCTCTTAGAGGCAAGACTAGGCTGTAAATATCCCTGGGATGGGACTTTGTCCTGCACTCTGAACCAATTATAAAGGCAACTTTTATATGGACATAAGAGTACAAGAATCACTAGGCTGACTCAGATCTCGCTGCTCCACTGGCCTATCTTAGATGGTGGCCGTTACCAGATAGCTCAAAGGAAGGTGTCAAAGCTGAAGGGCTTCCTATTTAAGACTGGATTAAAACAAGAAGGGAGGTTTAACTCACTCAGTAAAGCTACTATTATATCTATTGTATTGCTGGATAGTTTAGTCTCAGTGCTAAGCTTGATATATTCTTGGCATCAGGGACTTCCAGAAGCAAAAGGTTTTCCCTAGATAATTACTGGTTACATGACACCATTCCCTCATTGGCTTTGAATTTCTCACCTTTGAACTTCATGACATGTCATATTTTTTTTGCATCACGATATAGGGAGAACAGAAATTCCTGACCTACTTTTTCTATTCTATTCTATTCTATTCATCATTTTGTATCTTATCCTCTCCCCTCTTATTTGTTTAATTACTTAATTAAGAACTCCTCCATCTACTAAGTTTCTCATCAGCTACTACTTAAAACCACTTACAGCATTTTTTTTTCTTGTGACTAAATCGTATGCTACAGACAGGAACAGGAGAAACTGAGGTGCCCACAGCTCTTTGTGGGGGCTGGGAACTGTTTCTATGACACAATTTTTTGTCTTGTCTACTCGTCTAATAACAGTATGTTGAGTCAAAGTATATGCTGGTCCCAGGTCTACAAGATGTCCAAGTCCTTTTCTGAGCTGCTACTTCTTCACAAAAGCACAAAGTCTGCAATTATATCCTGTCATAGGGCAGACCAAGAAGGGAAGAATTCTGTGCCTTCTCGTATGACTTCATACAGAAGCACCAGATGTAACCAATTCCTGACAAAATAATGAAGGGCCATTGACCATTGAATACAAAATAAGATCTCTCAAAATGCCTTTTTTTTTTTTTTTTTGCTAAAACCAAAAAAAGAGCACATTTGGAAGAAAAGTTTTCTTTATAAGCCAGAAGGGTCTCTCCTGTGTCCAAAACACTTATCTAACAGGAATGAAGTAATGACAGTAAACTTTTGTTTGTTCAAGATAAGAATCACAAATAGCATGACTAGAACACTGGTTTTCAGATGGTCCGTTCAGTGGAGCTTGGCTACTCAGAGCATTACCCAGTTATGTGGCGCTGAAGCAGAAGTGCTGTGCACTGAAGATTCAGGGCAGTGCAACAGAGAACAGAATTAGGCCCTCATGAAATCTTAATGCATTGTGAAGCTTTCCAGCTCACATACATACCCCAGTGAGACTGGGAAAAGCCTAGTTCAAAAACTGTCTAGCAATGAGAGGATATGGTTCAGTTCTGCTGTGATCTAATGAAAGATGAAGCTTCTTAGAAGTCTCATAGGATTTTTACCTTGCTTGTTATAGACAGGTATGTAGATGGTATACCTAAGCTGAACAAAAGAGGGGGAAAGAGAAAGGTCTGGAATTAATGAAATATCTTCTCCTAGAATAGACTCATAAAACTCTTGTCCAATTAAAGCCCCTAAAAACAAAGAAAAAAATGCCTGCCTACTAAAAAGCTAAAAATAAAGTTAAACAAAAGATGTTTTAAAGATGGCACCGTATAAGTGAGAGAATTCCATGAGCTTTTGGCTTAGTGGGCTGACAGCCTTTTCTAAATGGCAAATGCTTGAAGGTTCAGTTTTAGGACAGGTTGTTAGTTGCCCAAATAGACTGAGTGCTCCCAGAGGCTGTTTGAGTGTGTGGTTAAGGGCTCGCTGCTCAGACAGGCTATACAGAAACACCCAAAAGACCCTGCGTGCTCTGCCAGATCCTTCTGATTTATTTATATGAATAAACCACCAGGCCCAGACTAAGCTCTTTAGACACTGCTCATTTGTAGGTGGTTCTGCACATTACTCTTTTCTTACAACCACCAAACAAATTAATATTAGCATAGGTATGCAATACTGTTGCTTTTCTTAAAAGCTGAGCATTCAGTGTTGAAAGGGCTTTGGAATATAACCTTAGAAAACTATGGCCCAGACCTGAAGGCTTTTAAGGAAGGGACAGTCATGAGTCTGGATGATATTGTTGGCTGTGAAATACAATACTGACTGTGTGAATACAGTAAGATTGAATCTCTTGATTTAATCTCTTCATGGTGGACATGATGGGGAGGGAGTACACTATAGTTTCTCCATGTAATGACCACATTGTAAAGGGTGGAGCACAGATGAAATGGGCTTGGGCCAGTGGCTGCTCCAGGAACTGCCTACTGATGTGCAAAAAGGATGGGGCATGTTTGACAATCAGTTTTCAGTGCTTTGAAGTTAACCATTACTTGTAGTCATACTGCATATATTTCTGTCAGCAGTGGACAGGTAATGAAATACAAGCATGTCGGGTTTCTCTGTCTCCCATATGCATTACCTCCCCTTTGGTGTGAGTGGGAGTGAAGCAAAAGTAGTAATGAGATGAACTAATTTCCTCAATAGGCTTGATTCCAACTTCCTATATTAATCCAACATCCAAGTTACTTTGCCTTCACTGTTACTTTAACTTAATTTGTCTAGCTCTGGCTTGCTCAAGAAGACAGGTACACAACTTCTTTTTAACTGACTGTGACATGCACTGCTACTCTGTTTCTTTAAACCTCAGTTTGGTTGCTTATCAGCTATGAATAGGGCTGGTTATGGATATTTGGTTCTGGCTACTATTATTCTTCCAGTGACAAAAAGAGACCAACCACATCTGACTTCCCATGTACCAATACAAACTGACAGTCAACTGACTGGACAAAGGAAAGCTTTTTCACGGGCAAATTCTGAATTAGCCCACTTTTTTTTTTTTTTTTTTTTTGCCGTTGGCAATAGCAGATATTGGCTGCTAGCCACACTTGCTCCCAGTTGGCCTTGAAAAGACCTGGCATCCAGAGCCATTTCCTCCTTTGAAAGGATGAATGTATTCCTACCTGAGAGAACTGTGTGAGTCTTGAGTGGAACTGATTACTCCTTTTTTTCTGAGCCTGGATAAAGATGGTGCTTGATCAGGTAGGTTTTGGAGAGCTCTGAGTCAGCAAATCCTCAGCAGCTGAGTGTTCTGTAGGGGGACCAGGAACCAAGAGTTAACACACCAAGTAGGAAGACAGATATCTCAGGAGATGAGCAGTCATTTCTTCTCTAAAAGTGGCACGGTATCCAAGGAGGGTAACCTAGGAGGGATTTTGTCGTGCCTGCACTTACACTGAGCAAGGCATAGGTATAAAATATCCCTGATGAGAAGCTAAGCAGCATATTGTGGTGAGAAATGTCACCTCTGGATGAGTGTGACAGTGGCAAACAGAGATGCACAGAGAAATGGTTAGAGTGGAGACTGCCCTTGAAGAATTGACCTACCACCATGTGTCCAGCTCTCTATTCTCTGTGATGGTTCTCACAGGAGTAACTGCAAGAGGCTACTTTAAACTAGCCAGTGAATGCTAGACCATGCACTTGCTGTTCCAGGAGAGCCAGACATCCGCTATTTTCCAAGTAACTCCATGCCACAGGTCACTTCCCAATTGTCAGTGTTCTCCAGCTGCTCTCATTTCACAGGCTCCTCTATAAAATTGCTCCAGTAAGGCATTAGAACTGCAGATGCCCTTGGCATTTGGAAGAGGTATCTACAATATTTGATTTTTTTTAGCTTCCTTCTGCTTCCTTGCCCTGTTATCCCTGGACTCTGTGTCTACCTCTTTCTTGGTCCTGTCTCTGTACCAATCGCTTTAGCCAAAATGCTCTGACTGTCACAGAAAACCCTCTGCTTATATGCTGAACATCTCTGCATGAACAGACCTCATTATCATGTGGCAAGAGGTCATTTACATATGCAAATCAGGTTAATGAGAGCAGAACTGTAAAAGGCTTCATTCCAGAGGCATTTGCATATCAAGCTTTAGAAATATTTGAGTGCTCTGCCCCTAGCTGTGCAACCAGGACACAGAAGCCCTGGCAGTATGTCTTCAGTGGCGATTATATCCACAGACAGCTGCCATCCTGGTTTGCAACAGCCTCTATCCGAGGTACTGGCTTGTTTGAACACAGAGGGTAGTTGTGTAATGTGCGCTTCTGCACCAGACTGCTAAGAAGCAGTTAAGCCTTGGCCCTTATTGGGACAACATGTAGGCTTCTGACAGGTAGATATATGCATTTCAGTATGAAGAATACAATTTCCTACGGTGCTGTCACTAACGCATGCCCGGTTTATGATGAATGAGGAAAACAATGCAGGTGCCAGGCATGGCTCTGTAAGAATATACTGTGTGTGCCACAGCATCGTGCAAAATACTGATCATGTTTATTCTGTAACTAACCGGGCCTTTAGCCCCCAGAGTACAAGGAGGGATCTCTTTTGGATGTTTCCAAATTACCCACAAGAGAGCTCAATTCCCTCCTCTGCCACAGACAGAATGGCTGCCCCCAGTCCCTCTCTTAGGTTCTGGGCAAGCATGGTAGGTGTTTTCTGACTGTCTAATTGTGAAGCAAATTTGCACAAAGAGTTCCTTAGAAGAAGCATCTTTTGCTGATCTTTTTTTAATTTTTTTTTTTCAGCTGTTTTGTTTTCAGGAAGGACTATGAATGCTTTTTTGCTGTAAAGCTTTCTCAGGTATTGCTCTCTGCCAGGGACTTCTGTGCCTGATTCCAGGGGAGAAAAGGCAATGATGTCATAATTTCTGAGAAAAGTTACTGATTTTCCCTTTGCTCCTGCCCAGTCCTGAGTAAGCTAAGCATGTTTCTGGCACATCCCAATGACTAATATAAGAAAAGACACTCCTTCTTGAAAGAGGTATTTCTCTGCCTTGATACACAGCACTACAACCTATACAGCTGCCAGGCAAATGCCAGGTGGGCAGCCTCAGAGTGAGATTGGTGCATGGTTTTGGTGATGACCCTGTATTTATTAGGCTGGAACAAGCCTCCAAAACACAGGATCTAACATGAAATGCCCCATTTATGCCCTCATTTTATCTCTATCTCCACTTATTCTTAGGGACATGCAGATCACACGGAATAATTTACCATAATTCAAATAACAGTGTTCAACTGTTCAACAGTATGTCCAGTCCCATATGCTACTGTCCATGGATTTTCTCTCATTTGGCCTTGCTAACTCTACTGACTCAGTGTGGGTCAAACTCCACTGCAATAACTCCTTGGAGTGATTCCTGTATTGCAACACTTTGCCTGTAGCTATTCTCAACAGCTCTAACATGACAGACAAGATTAATTATCTGTGTCTATAGGAGCAAGAATAGCTTTTACACCTTTGTGGAGGAGGAACCTGGGACTGAGCTGGTTTCTCTCTCTCAGCTGATGGCTATCACAGAAGATACTCAGTCCATATACAGTACACAAACACTTTGGCATTTGCCTGCTTTATGACACATCAGTGGATGGACACCACCATCTAATAAACCAGCTGCTTTTTGCATGGAGTTGATCTCACTGAAGACTGAAGACAAGATTCTCACACTTATCATGAAGAACAAATTTACCAGGGTGTCTGAAAGTCTGGATACCCCTTAAGGCCTATGTCATGCACCGTGTGTGCTCACATCAGAGCCTGCAGCTGAGCAACTTATCTTACTGATAGCACAGCTGGATGTGGTCATGACTTCATCACTGACAACTCATAGCTATGAGAATCCCCTCTTGTTTAAGAGCACTCTGGACTGAGCAGTCAGCATCCCTGCTGTGACCCCAGATTGTCACCTTTGGAAGCTGATCTCTCAGAAAAGCATTCCATCATTTCAGAGCAGAATTGTCCTCCTCTGTCAAAAACCTCTGCCACACATGTTTGCTAAGAGAAGAGAAAATCAAAATACAAATTGGTAAAATAAATACCTGTGGGGCTAATGAAAGTTGATGTCTTTTTTCCATGTTTGAATTCTACTTTTCAACTATGAAAATTCAAATTTAAGTAGCTCAAACTTACTGTCTTTGTTGTTTCTGGAGGTGTGTCTTTTTTCCACTGAATATCCCCTTTCCATTACGCTCACGTTTAAAGCTTCTCACACAGAATACAGTTTACCTCCTTGTGTAGCGTGAGATCAGAAGCCAGAGATTCTGTTTAGTAAACGACAGCTTAGGAGGTGTTCTGTTTTACATAAGCAATAGCCTAAAAGCAGCCAAACCAGAAGGGCAAAGAAAATGTAATCATTTCTAGGAAAAGGGAGCAGTCCTCTCATTATCATTCAATTGTTGGAAATATATATATGGATTTTTTTAGGTATTAATAATAAACAGTTTTTCACTGAATCACTTTTCAGGTTGATAATATAGCTTCCATGTTTTGCTTAAAATCCAGCCCTCCCTATCTTAAGAGCACTGAACTGATTTTATTGCCAATTCTGAAAAGTGTTAACAGGAGTAAATCTCCCCTCAAATTACTGCTGTTGTTCCTTTGCCCTGAGCCAAATTCACTGCTAAGCACCTCTGACCACACAGCCCATATAAATGTACATAATAGAGGAAGCGCCTCACATCTGCTTATTCTCACAGAATTAGGAAAAAAACTTACAAAAACCTATGTTACTGTAGTTTTCGATATACAAACGTATATATTTGGTTATAGCTTACTTTTTCATACCACATGCTCAATATTCAGCAGAAAAACTAAAGTCAGGTATGCAAATGCCAAAAAAAGTACGTAACATCCAGAGGAAAAAAAGAGGGAAACTAAAGCCATTTGGCGGTGTCAGTTTTCATTGTGCATTACATTGTGGGAGAGCTTTTGAACTCTGGTGTGGAGGAGCTTTATTAGAAACCAATTCTCCTCAGACCTCTGGAGGCCTAGTCCTATACATGAGCAAGCCAGGTGCCAAAAAGAAATAGGGAAACTCACAAAGAAGTGTGTTTCTAAGGTTTGAGCCAAACACAATGAACTACAGCAAGCAGGATTGCTACCAATGAGTTTAAATATTCCTGCAAGAAATTAAAGATGTTTCTTACTTTTTTTTCCATCTCCTATATTAACTTCCCCTATTTTATTTTTCACTTGTAACATCTCCCTTGTTTTTGCAACTCCTGTGATATACTGTTCCTTCTCCTCCTTCATCTTTTGCTCTTCTGATGTCACCTATTTCTCCTTCCAAATTCTCATCTCATTATAGACTTTGTCTGTGTCCTGTTTTCCTCTTCTCCTTATTTACCTCCTTTCCTTGCTCCTTCTTATTTACCTCCTTTCCTTGCTCCCTCTGACTTAGAGTGACATAAGTTAATGAAAAACTTAACAATATAACTATGATGAACTTCAGAAAAAAAGTGAAGCAGCAAATGACTTTGGATTATATTAGCTGGAATTGGTAAGCGTTCTTACAGAATTCCAGCTCAACAAAACTGCCATCACTTATGTATCTGGAGAGCTGGGAGTTTAATTTCATTTTCAGTGCTGCACTTTGCTCAGTCTTTGCTGATAGACTGACAAAGCAACCTGGTTGAAAATGAAATGATTTCAACAGCTGTGAAATACTGCATGATATAACAGCCAACATAAAGCCATCATTCTCTGTGTTTACATCGGTACTGATTCTTAACAGCATGCTGTTAGCTCAGCATAAAGCTCTGCTGCTCTGAAACAATTCAGGTACAAGGACAACTCTTTTACAGCCAATCATGCTCTGTCCCTATAAAGAATTATTATATCAATCTAAACTGGCATGTAAGTTAATGCTCACCCCTCAGCAGCTTAAATTTACATTGCGACCCACAGACTTATTTATCTCCCACCACTGAGAATCATAACCCCATGATCACTACATGCACATTCACACTATCCAAGAATCAATGGCTGCTACAGCATTATACATATTATCAAATCCAGTTGCTTGTCAATTAACCCAGTACGACATCTGCATGAAGGATTTAAATAAGGAGCATCATATTATGCTGTGTGATTGATAAAGTGAAAATGCAGGCACTGACAAGGCTTACCATTTGGCCTGATACCACAGCATCCATCTCTCTGAATGGAAGTTATTTATGCTCCCACTGAATTATGGCTTGTATTCAAATATTGGCAAAGATGCAGTGTACAAAAAGTGTAACATCTACAGTATGCTGTGGTTGGCTACAGCTCTTGGGAATCTCTTAAAAGGGTAATTTCTCCTTCAGGAGCACAGCTCTCAGTCCAGGACTTAGGAGTGGATCCTTTTCATCTCAGACAAAAAGGTGCTACTGAAAAACATTACCAGAGGAGCAGATGTGTTCTTCAGCACATACATGTACAGTGGAAAGAACACCTTTCATAGTGCTGGCTAAACAGAAACTTTATTAATTAGAAAGAATCCTGACTTCTATAAAATAAAACAAGGTTCAGCCTTTTTCTTCATCAGGAAAAGCAAATGAGCCGATGAGGACAATGAAATGCATCACATTGACAAATGAGTTCACTCCGGACACTGGAAGAGAATTAGGCTCCTTTATAATTTAAAATAACAAAACTGCCCACAGTGCAGTCAGATGTCCCACATACAATCAGTATGAGCACCTGGAATGATGTCCTCCCAGTTATTTTGACAGAAATGGCACTGGTTTCTCAAGTTGGAAAGACATCTCCTGCTCTTGAGCAAACTGGTGATCTGAAAGTTTTGAGTGAGAGAAAAAGAAATCTATCCTGTTGAAGGGCTGCAAGTGATATTAAGTATGTTTAAAGGGTTCCTGTTACGTTTAGTTGAAAATTTAGGCTCTACGTCAAATAATTTCTTACCAACTTCATTGTGATAGAAGTGTTTCCATTAAGAAATATTCCAGTGGAAACAATTTTGTTAAAGACAGATAAACCTGGGTAGTACCTGTGGAACAAACCTGTGGCGTGGTGCTGCTACACAAGCCAGGCGTGATACATATTAGAGGAAAGAGAGGCTGTCTAGTGTCCATTGCTCAACTCAAAGGAAACTCAGAAAAGAAACATGGGTGGAGACCTAACATGTGGGAAATGAGTATCTACACAGGCATTGTAAAAAACACACTACTGTTGAACGTAATATTATTTCAGTGTGCAGGCTGACTGTAGATATCAGTGCCCACATCCACTGCCACTGCATCCAGTGGAAGCTCTTCCATTGATTTTAATACCACAGGCTATGAAGTTCCATAAAAATTTTTCCTTCTATCTCACTCTCTCCCACAAAATAATTTTTGGCTCATGATGTTTTTACTCCCACTCTTCTGAGCACATTATTTCAAACTCTTGATACTTCACATGTGAATGAATACCGTAAGCCCTATTAAAACATACAGAGACAACTTTCAAGTCACTCCTGAACATTATGAAAATTCATGAGGTCCCTACATTTGAGAATGTGGCTTGGTACAGCAGGACAGCAAACCAAAATATTTGCCTCTAAACTCCCTAGGTCCAGAGGTATCTAAGTGTGAGTCCTCTTAGGAATTTTATATCTTCAAGAAATAGGCAACCTAAAGACCAAAGAGTGCTTTTTTTTGTTCTGCTTTAACAAGAGAGAACACAATTGAGATTTTGGATTTATAAAAATTTGGCTGATTCAATGGCACAGGGCCTTTCTGAAACAATCTAAAATGACCTCTCTCCCTTTTGCTCAATTCTTATATTAAGTTCACAGCACTATATGTAGTGCTCCACTCTTGTTTAGAGCTCAGATAGTTTTGTACATGCTAAGGATGTATTTTATTGAATATTGACTTACATGTTTTGCAACATACTTATTCCTGGAGTAGATGTAGCCTCTGAGAAACGAGGCTGCCATGGAAAACTGGAAGACTCACAAGGACTGTAGGCTGCATTTTTGAAAAGTGTTGCCATGGTTGCAATGGAGCGAACCTACTTCCTCTGGTTCTGCCACAGAACCTGGAGCCTGTGATGAGGTGGATGTTGCAACCAGCCAAACAAGGGGACGTAAGGCTGTGGGAAACAGGAATATAACTACAGAGAGATTTGGGAGTCAATGGACAGGTGCCCCAAACTATGATGCTGGCAATGCAGCCCCTTGAGAAAGGATGACCTATCCTCTCAAACCATGTGGCAAATACCTTCTGATTGGTAAAGAGTACTTGTATGAGTGTATGTGTAGGTGGGGAGTGTTAGCCTGACCATGACAAGGTCAGGAGTCAAAACTGTAAGAGACAGATGAATATTCTCATGGTAAAAAGTAGTAAGGGAAAATTTGCTAAATAGGTATGGAACAATATAAGAGGATGTGGGATGTTTGTCAGTGACGGAAAATAAGATGAAACAAAGTAAACCTCTGTTAACAAACATCTCTCCCTCTTGGTACATTCTGTATGAATATGTCTGAGAACAAAAGGGACTGAAAAACTCCTGAAGATCTCTCCCACGGCAAACTGTGAAAAGCTATGGCATGCTATAAACAGCTAGAGAAAATGGCATCTCTCTTGTAGTACAACACAGCCTTCTACTGAGATACTAGCCTGTAAAAATCATAAATGACTTATTTTTACAGAAATCATCCAGACAAAAACATAAACTCAGCTGCCAAAACTACAGTCCCTCAAAGCTACACAAGAATAAATACACACCTTGGTTTTGCAGAGAGAACCACCATGACTCTGTAAGTGTAAATAGTGTAAGCAGTAGGGAATAATGCTTGTTTGTCTCACCTTAAAATAAAGTGGAGAGATCCGAGCAGAGAAACAAGTAGTTGTGTAAGCTGCACAAGTCTTTTTATCCGTGTCTTATATTAAGTATTGCCAGGCTATAAAGAATCAGGGACACAAGTATCAAGAGAGCTAAAATAAAACAATACCAATGATGGTCATAATAATACATTTATGTCTCCTTTCCTTTTGGTTCAGAGCTGCTACGGCACACAACATAAGTTTCTGCTGCAAATAAGAGGACCAGGAACAGAATTCTTCCTTTTAGATGAAAGCCAAAATTCTTACTTGACTTGTGGAACTGGAACTTTACAGAATCTCTACCACAGAACATCAGTTCACAAAACAATCATGAGAGCTGACAACACAGTATTATGAAAACTACATTTAGGAAACAAGCAAAAATTGCACACTGGTGTAAATCACAGCTACACCTTGTTCAAAAAGAGCCACATGCTCAATGTCAAAAATGGGCAGAACTCCAAGTAAGATGTGTACTTGTCAATTAGTGGATGAAATTTAATCTGTAAGGGAAGAAACATATTGCACACAGGAGAAGATAGCTCAGGGAGGGGTAATATCCACACACAAAAAAATACTCCCATTTCATTGAAATCCCTGAAGAGGTAATGGCGAGTGACAGTGGTGACTATCGATGGACAGCTTTTGGCTGGCTCACCTGAAATGATGTTGGCAGAACATACCCAAGTCTTACCTCTGCTGAACTGACAGGCTGGTTTGTGCAGGATCCCAGCCTGAGCAGGCTCAGACGAGTTTCATGGCATTTAGGGGAACATTTGTGTGCACTTTAGGAAAGGAGCTCAAGGCTTCCAAAAGCAGGCACTGCCTCAGCCCCGACTCCCGAGTGAGGGTCTGTGGGATATCTACAGTGAGGGGCTGTGGGGTACCATGGCTCTTGGTACCCAGCACTCTCAAGGCAGCATGGTCTATGCCCAGGGCAGACCTGTTCATCTGGAGAAGAGACAACTGAGAGGGGACCTCGCTAATGTGTACAAATATCTTAAGGGGGAAGGGGGGGTTCCCAAGAAACTGGAGCCAGGCTCTTCTTAGAGGTGCCAACCATTAGGACATGAGGAGCAGTGGGCAGAAACTGATGCACAGAAGTTCCACCTGAATGTGAGGAAACTTCATTACTGTGTGGGTGATGGAGCACTAGAACGGGTTGCCCAGAGAGGCTGTGAAGTCCCCCTCACTGGAGGTATTCAAGAATCATCTGGACACAATCCTATGCCATATGCTCTAGAATGACCCAGCTTAGGCAGGGAGGCTGGAGCAATGACCCACTGTGGTCCCTTCCAACCTTACCTATTATGTGATTCTGTGATCCTTTATGCAGCACAAAAATTGATTTCTCTGTTCCATTTTACACCTCCTTGGCAATTCGTACCAAACCGACACAGATTTTTTACTTCAGACATGTTGAAGACAGGTGAAGCGGACAAGGCCTGCCGGGGAGGGTGCGGGAGCCCCGTGACGGGTTCGGCGAGACAGACCTCAACTCCGACCCAGCTGTGACTTTCGGAAGCTGGACCCGGCGATGGGACGCTACGAGCCGCTCTTAACCCCACGGAGGAGCGCTCTCCGCCGAACCTACGCCTCCTCCTGCCGCCACCGAAGCAGCCGAAGGTCACCCCTCACCCCTCGCCGCTCCGGAGCTCCAGGCCGGGTTTTGCGGGCGGCCGCGCCCCGGCGGCCGGGGCCGCGCTCCCCGCGGCAGAACGAGCGCTGCCGGGGCGCGGCGGTGCCTGCGCGGGGCCGGGCTCGGGAGGGGGCAGGGAGCGCCCAGCGGGAGCCGGGGCACGGGGACGGTGTCCTCGGCCCGCGTCCCCCGCGGGAGCGAGCAGCATTCCGGGGCTGGAGCCGGCTCCCCGCGCCGTGCTCGGGGCTGTTCCGCCCCTCCCGCCGCTGCTGGCGGCCGCGGGGCGCGGGCGCTCAGGCTCTTGGCGGAGCGACTCGGAGCCGCTCCCGGGTCCCGCGGGCTGTTCCCGCATATTGTTTCCCTGAGAAGTGCCGGGAGGCGGGGGGTGGGAAGGGGGATCTGCCTGCAGTTGCTCCACGTGCATCAGTAGTTGTCAGTAACATCAAACTGACGTCATCGTCGGGTAAAAAGATCTCTCTTTTGTTCTCGTTCCCTCCCACCACTTCTTCCCCCCCCCCCCCCCCTCAAGCCACCCCCCCGGGTTAAAAATCAAAAGCCAGAACATTTGCAAAAAATAAAAATAATAAGAACTCTTCTCCCCCACGTTAATTGCAATGCAAAGGGAGCTGTTGCATTACGAATCCTGCCTGGGCTGTGCTGGGCTCTAATGAATGCGCCGAGCCTTTGATCTGGGTGAGTCAGTTGGGTTCAGTTGTGCCGGAAGGTTAGCTGCACATCCTGGCTGATCTGAAATTCGATCAGCAGAGGGGGCAAAGAAAAAGAAAAGCATTTTAATGAGAATCAATAGAGGATCATAGGGTCCTGGAAGGAAATAGGTGTTGATTAAAGATGTGTGGGTTCTGTTCGTGTTTTTTTTGTTGTTGTTTTGTGTTTGTTTGGGTTTTTTTTTTCCCCATGTACACGACTTGTTTAAAAATAACTAAGCACCAAAAGCAGCCCGGCAGAAACGAGGGAGGGCAGGCTGGAAAACAGCTTTCCCAATCACCCGTGTGTTTGTGTTCCAGGGAGGCAGTCAGCAGACCGAGAGTTTGTGCAATGCTTCAAGCTACAGCGCGCAAATTTAAAGCAGTAGGCTCCGAAGGATAGCTCCGTTTCTCACTGCACTGCTTTCTGTGCCTGAGCTGTTTACTAGTGCGTTATTAAATAAACCCAAAACACTCGCCCTTCTCCCCCCCAAGCCAACTTGTTTTTCTCCCTCCCACTTCACCCCCCCGTTCCTGCCTGCTGCCGAGTCACAGGGATTCGAGATACCCGACATGAAGGTGCAGACCTGTTTTGTTACAGTCACAAGTTTCAAAGCTAAACTTTCTAGGCACGTTTTCATTGTTTAGGAAATACTGAGCTGGATGGTTCTGTATATATTGCCTGACTTTACGTGAAAAAGAGGGAATTACAATTGTGTTGAACATTTTTCACTCGGAGTTGAGTCAACTTCCTACACAGAGGCTTGAATCACCCACCCTGCACATTGCAATAAAATCCGGCCTCTCTTCCATTCATGTGTCCATGTACACATGCACATGCAAAAATGGAGATTGCAATTGAAGAGCTGGGAGAAGCTGCTGGCAGAAGGCTGAACATCCCTGGCATGATTATATGCTGGTTGTCATCATAGAAATGGGGCATTGCTGTGCCACGGTGGCTATGTTTTTATCCAAATGGCAAACCTTCCGATCAGTTCAAGTTTCTTGTTGAGTTGCCATTTCTTCTGGTTTTGCGTTCTGGCATGGCTCTCCCTACCTGCTGCTAAAGGTTTCTGCATCATTCAGAACTGTTGTTGTTAATGGCATTGCAGTGGTGTGTCCAAGTCCCATGTAGAGCATGAATTTATGCAGATCCTCATTAACAAGCAGCTTTTCAAACAGGGAGACAGAGTGGGAGGAAGGACCTCCCAGATGTAAGGCCAAAGAGGTTTCCTGCCTCTCAGGTAAACACAGGCCATGCTGTCTCACCATGAGCTGTTTGAACATCCTTATCAACAGCTGAATTGCAGTTGCAGTGATGATTTCCATTCTGAATAAGAAATAGGAAACACTTGTTCTATCTTTAGAGTTTTTGCCCAGTGTTTGTTTAAAGTAAAAATGTTTTGGGGCACATTTTTGGATATTCTGGCAAATACTCATTGTAATTTGCCTCCAATTTATATATATATATATATATAAGTCAATGTGTATTTCGGTGGTCTTTGAAGAAAATTGGTGGAAAGGCAGTGTTAGATAAGATGACCACTTGAGGATGACCATTTTATAATAGAATGAGGATTTCTTCTCCTATGAGATATAATTCATTTATTTTAAAATTATGATGACAATGATAATAAATTCTCTATTTGCTGCAATAGAATATGGGATATACAAGTGCCATTCTCACTCACTATCCTGTGAACATGGAAGACAAAGGAAGGTCAAGTATCTAAATTAGCTCTTCTAGGTTTGTGCTCATGGAAGGTACCAGATTAATAGCCTAGGAGAATGAAGGGCTTCTTTTATTGTCAGAACTGGTACAATCATGGGATCTTTCCCACACCTTACCTTACTCGTCACTGCCTCAAACCATTTTTTGGAATAGACCACAATTACACCCGGAACCTGCATAGACTTGCTTTCTTAAATTTATTTGTAGAGCTAAGTCATTAGTACTAAGAGGCTGTGGAGACCTGAGAGGCTGTGGAGGCTGAGCTATCTGCTGAGAATGCTAAGAAAGTTGTGAATTATTAAATTTTTATGTGGATACTTGTGAAATACCACTGGAACATTTCATATAAACCAACATTCAGCAGATTACCTGCATCCATTCTGGCCTAGATTTGATCTATGAATGAACGGCTCTCAAGCCCTTAAAAATGCCCTGGGCAATCCTGTTCTATTATCTCCTCCATTGTTTTTCCATCCAGATACCACAGGGATGAGCACAATCAGCAGAGAAAATGAAAATCAAATTGCCTACCAAGAGCTGACCATATGGGGCAGCTGGTTGCTGCTTCCCAACCCCCTGCCTGATGTCTCTTCCCTGCCTCTGATGATGTGCTACTGAGTGCTAGTCAGTCCCCATCACCCCTTCCAAATCCGTTTTTATCCTGAAGACAAGCAAATTTCCTCAGGTTTTACATTTTCTGAGAATGTATCCTCTTTTCCCTCTGGTTTTCTTGTTTCTCTGAAGACTAAAACGTTTGTTTGGTGTGGCCCCCCCGCTGGGCGCCCCCCCCCCCCCCCACCTACTTCTGCTCCTTTGAATATGAACACTGGGCCTAGAAATAAGGAAAGGAGGCCAAGAGGAAAATGTGTCTCACTGAGACTTGCCAGATATCCAAGTTGCATGTGGAGAGACAGAGTTTCAGCTCATGTGTCTGGCTCGGACAGCAGTGTAGACCATTAAACATCCTGTTGTCTGTCTTGCACTGGCCAGACTGCAGAGCTCCTCATACTGACGCCTGGAGGGGCTGTGGGGGCTGGAGTAGTGGGAGTTACTGCCGTGTTGAGCTGAGGTAGATCTGGTGGGTTATTGGTGGTTTCTGTGCCCAGGGATGCATTTTATGCTACACCTTTAGAATGAGGACACTGGGAGGAGGAGAGGTGTCTGCAATCAAATGATATCACCTGTCACGTAGAGGAGCACAGTGCAGGTTTCTTCCTGCCAGCTTGTCCTCTTAGAGTATCTGGCCCTTGGTTTCTGCAGGGTTCTACAACAGTGGTGGGTGGTAAGTTACTGTTATTTTTATTATTTTTATTGTCTTGTTGCTTCATGACAATTCACATGACCCAGTAAAAACTGGATCCCACTGTGCTTGTCACTGTGTAAACTGTGGTACTGTGTCCTGCCACCTGAGGAATTTGCAGTCTAAATAGGCAAAAAGGTGAGACAGAGGCATCCAGGAGAAAACACCAACCAACTACCAAACAAAAGTCCCCACGTGTTGACTTACATGCTGTCTGTTTTTTGACAGTTCCAAAAGAGGGTACAGTTTAAAATACCTGTGTTACTAGATAAAAACACTCTCCTCCCCCAGGCAGATTAACGAAAATTAACAGAAAAAGTGCCGAGGTGTGTCTGCCACAGTACCTTAACACATTTCTCTGTGCTTCATTGTTCTCAGGCATTGTTCTCAGATCGTGGAGCACACAGATTGTCTAATACCTCTATTCTGGGACACCTAGGTTAGCACAGTTACTCTCAACGGGGCAAAGGAGGAACTCTGCAGTAGCTTTAGCTGAGAGTGTTTTACTTCTTGTGGTTTGTGTCCTGTCTTCCAGTAATTTGAGAATTTGAGGACGTGTACATTTATTAATCTGTTTTGAAAATGCAAATGTTTTAAATGTTAATAATTTTTTTATGTATATGTTTGATCTGTAATTTATTTTGTACAATAGAAGTATTTTTACAGCACTTGCCATACAAGCACCACCTCATTCTGTGATAGAAGGTAGATAGCAGCATGTGCTTCCATGAAAAAACAAACAAACAAACAAAGAAAAAAGTAAAGCTGCTATTACATTAGTAGGATTCTGTGACACAGTCATAAGAGTTCGTGCATTGGCTCAGCACCTCTCTGCCCGGAGTAGTAAGGCTCCTGGTTTCTCCTGAGCTCTGGTGGGAAGCTGTGGAGAGACAGAAGAGCAATTCCAGATTCTGTGCTGCGAATGCTTTCCTTTCCCACTGGCTGGCTACATCCGTGCGTGCAGAGCTTTTGATTAGATCTGCTGTTTTGCCTATGGCAATCTTCACTGCAAACGTCCTTTGTCTATACATCATTTGAGCATCTATACATGATAAGATTGCCACCTTTTATTACAGTAAAAACAGGAGCTTTCTTCTCAATAAGCTTTGCTCCTTCCTCAGCTCTCCGTCCACCCCTAGGGGAAGTGAGAAGGACAGGAAAACTTTGAAAAACCTTTCACCTCTTTGTTCTCCTTGGAAGAATGTGGGAAGAGTTTTTGTAAAAACCAAGGTAGACATTCATAAAAGGGGACTTGCCTGGGTGGCATAAAAATGGGAAACTTGGTAAAGTAGGTACATGTAAATACCCACAGATGACTGAATTAATAAACTCACTTTTTTTCTCTTAAAGGAAAATGATATCCATGTATTTCTTAGCTTACATCCTACTTTCAGTCTTTGTTTCCCCTGTTACGTTTAACACCAGGGTCTTGGAGCATTACAATGCCCTTCAGCATTAAAAGCTTCCTTTTTCACTGTGAATAGACTTGTACTGCAACTAGGCAAGTTCTAGTGTATTACATGAGAATGAATAAAGATATTAGCGTACAGAAAATGTGAAAAGAGAAAGGCAGTAGACATGAATAAGCAAGTAAGTAACTTAATCACATTTTTCTTTGAATATACAAAATACACTGAGGATCACATCACTAAAAAGCCACGTCTGCTGAAAAAGAAGTGGGTTTTGTGTAAAAACAGATCACGCATCTGCTTGTCTCTGAGTACTTTAAGTAGTCAATGTATGAACTCACTTTGCTTTTACTATGCACACAATTAGACTGTGGACTAGGACAGAAGTATATGTGATATGTATTTCCTTGAAGAATACTGCTGTATGTAGGAAATAAACTCTTAGGCCAGGTAGCTCAGCTTCCTATGAGTGCACGATTGTTCACTACAGTTTGCCGTTGAGTGCTTTACCTGCTCAAGTTTCAAATGCTTTGTTTGGTGGGGCTTCATTCTCTATTTGAAAATTACCTGCTAGACTGAATCATGTGGTTTCTGAGAAACTCTCTGATACTTTGTCCAAATTTTGTTCTTCTTTAGTTTCATCCCATTACATTTAGCTGTACCACTGCATGTTAGCATCCAAGAAATCCCTTTCCATTCTCTCTGTTCATCACTCATACATTTCTAGACAGTGGCCGTTTTGCCCCTGTGTCGTGGTTTAACCTGGCAGGCAGCTAAACACTAGACAGCCGTTCACTCACTCCCCCTCTCCCAGCTGGATGGGGGAGAGAATTTGAAAAAAAGTAAAATTCTTGGATTTAGATAAAGACAGTTTAACAGGACAGAAAAGGATGGGAAAATAATACCAATATTAATACTAGAATTAGAATATGCAGGTGGTGCACAGTGCGGTTGCTCAGCATGCACTGACTGATGCCCAGCCAGTTCCCAAGCAGTGGCCCCCAGCTATCCTTCCCCCTAGTTCATGTGCTGAGCATGACACCATATGGTTTGGAATATCCCTTTGGCCAGTTGGGGTAAGCTGTCCTGGCTGCAACCCTTCCCAACTTGTTGTGCACCGTACCCTACTTACTTGCTGGCAGGGCAGAATGGGAAGGAAGAGTCCTTGACCACTGTTTAGCAACAACTTAAACACCAGTGTGTTACCGACATGATTGTCCTAAATCCAAAACACGGCGTTACACCAGGTACTGGTAAGAAAATTAACTCTATGCCAGCTAATAGCAGGATAACTTGTTATCTAGATTAATAAATCAAGCACCTTCCTTGTCTAATCAGTTTTGTTGCTGTTCTCTGAAGTCCTTTCCAGCATACCAGCATCCTTCTGTTATGGAGGTGTCTGGAAGTGGGTGCAGTGTTCCGCAGAAGTCTTCCCAGATGCATAGACAATAATTTTCGTCTTCTGACATTATTCTACTGCATATGCAGCCCAAAACTGCATCAGTCTTTTAAAATGATCTATCTTCTTGAGAACTCGTATTCAATTTGTTGTTTGCTGTCACACGTAGATATCTTGCCATGCAGATGCTTTCCAGGTTTTGCTTTCTCATGGACTCTCCATGTTTCTGATTATTTTTCCTCAGTATATTAGTCTACATTTTTCCACATTGAATCTCATTTTATTGCCTGCCTACATATCTAACCTTGTTAGTTTCCATTTATACTATTGCTATCGTCTCTGACATTTGCAAGCCTCCTGGTTTATTGTCATTTGTAAATTTCATTAATGTGCTATTTACCTCCTTTTCCAGATCATTAATTGAGATATTAAATATGAACATACCAAAAACACCCCTGCAGCAAACCAGCTCAATACCTCACCTCCCATCATTACCTGCTGCTTACACTCCTTCAACCACCTTTTTCATCCAGGTCACAGGACTCAGACTCAAGTCAATTTCAATTAGATTTTTCTAAGAGATTCATTTCAGCTTTTAAAGTGTTTATAAGATTTAGCTCCATGACCTTTTCTCCTTTTCCTTCATTGCACAGGTGGGACTGATTCTCCTTCCCTATGTTTCCATAGATAGCAATAATGATTTAGACAATGATATGGGGGGCCCGCCCCCCCCGTGTGCGTAAATGGCTTCTTTTGACTGGTTAAACCAGAATGCAAAATTGTCTCTAGTCTTTGTATTTTGATTTTTATTTATGCCCTTTAAAGTTGTCATAATGTTCCTTTTGTTGTATCCTGATGGGTGAAGTTTTGTTGCTTTTCTCAGGCTTACGTTTGCAAAAAAACCACTCATATTTCCCTTATTTACTTTGGTCATCTGTTAGGCACTTTATTTTATGATGATGTTCTCCTCTTCTCTCTGCAGACTTCAGGTAGCTTTGAACATCAGAAACTGTGTGTGTCTCTATTATGTAGATGAAATAAACTCTGTGAATCAGTTAATTTTTATTTAAATTATTTTTATGATGAAAGATCATTATGATGAAAGTAGAGTGTTCTGAAAACTGCTTCTAAAGTCATTTTTTCCTCACCTCCCCTTCAAGCAGCGTGAATGAAAGCCCACTGGAGTGGGAAGAGATTCACTCACTTCAGTGAGCTTGGGGTCAGTTCCACTCTCCTGGTGCAATGTAACACCCAGAGAGAGAGGAAGCCTTCATGGTTACTTCTGAGACGTTTTCCGTGTGTACTGCATCCGGTGCGATCTCCCTTGGCAGCCATGTTCCCAGGTGCTGCTCTGTGTTTCATTGGAGCAGCTGGCCAAAACAGATGTGTGTTACCAACAAGTGTTTTGGAGAAGCAGCTTTTTGCTGTTATTTAAGGATTGGTGTCAAAAGTGTGCTGTAGTGGTAATGTTCTGAGAGCTGCGTGGTTCAGTAATGCCATTGTGAATTTATCACTTACTGATTGCCTGTAAACAACATTTAATGGTCAGACAGGTTTTGGCAGCAAGGGTTGTGGAGAGGAGGGAAGTGCAAGAGGCAGGAGTAATGAGAAATCCTGTGAAAAATGTTTTCCCTCTTGTTTCTTTCCCTGTATCTGCTTTTTGTCTGATGAGTCATGGAGAAATTAGCCACAGAAAAAAATGCCTCACATAGAGGCAAGGCACCCTAAAAATCCCAGCATCACCTGAGGATTCTTTCTCTACTGTCTTCTGCTGTCTTCTCAGGTTTCTCACTGCTGCTGCTTTTCCTTCTTTTTCTGTTCTTAGCCACTCTTTCTTGTCCCTCTCCTTTTATTGCCATGGCCCTGTGATGTCCTTATATCAGAAGAAACCCTTCTGCAACTGGCTTTTAGTGAAGGTGGACTGTGATTATGGAATTATATTTTGAATCAACAGAAGAGTAAATGTGAGTCTACAATTAGGGCCATAACTTGATAGAAAAATGAATTATACTAGGAAAAATTATTCTAGGCCTGTCCGTGGAGTCAGGCATATCTAAATATCTTGGAGAAGATAGTTTCTTGGCTTGGAAGAGGCAGGATTCAGTTACTCCTGTTTGCTTTGGAGATGTTGAATTTTCTGAAATCAATCTCAGTCACTTTCATTAATAGAAGAGGAAAATCTGTGACTTACCTTTTATCCACTGGTACGAAAAGATCCATAATGACACTGGACAATTACAGTTTTGAGGGAAGGAAGCTATGAGGTCTGGTAACATATTTATGATGTGTGCTGATTTCTGGTTTTTGTCTGTATGTGTAAGATCCTGGTCTGATCTTAAAGAATGTACTTGCCACAGTTTCCCCATCTGGAAACTAAAATAACCATACTCTCTGTCTCTCTCCAGGACTATGGGCGACCTAGAGCTAGGCAGATTTTCTGACATGAAGCTATGGAAATAAATAATATTGCCATTATTCTTGTTGAATGCCTTTGAACACTGTCTATCTTTCATAATTCTGTCAGTGACATCTGATTTAACAGCTGCTGAGTGTCCACTGCTTGTGTTGAGTTCGGCTGGAGCTGAGGGGCTGAGCACTCATCTAATTCACAACGAGGCAGTGGAAAGGCATCCAAAATTCTTTTTCTGCTGTGCTGCTCCACAGGCGTACATTATGCAGTCCAACATTTATTTCTCTTCAGCTTTTTAAAAGCTAGTAACTGTACAAGCTCTGAACAAAAATGTGGACTATAGTCCTTTAAAATTTTTGTTATAAAGAATTTTGCTTTTCTTCTTAAACTAAACTCCTATATTTTGGGTGAGATGTGGAATAATGTTAGAGTCCAATGGGAGGATAGCTTAAGGTAGGAAGAGGTGGTCACTGAGTGGTAAATCTCTACTAATCTTCAAAGCAAGACACAACCCAGGATTTTTCTTCTGTTTCTTTCCAAGCGAAGGCCATTGTGTTTCCATCCTTGGCTGTGTCAGCAGTGATAGCCCTTTTTTCCAGCATTGATTGTTGACTTCCCCTGACACCATATCACAACCCATTAGTGCTGAAAACTGACAAGCCCAGCTGCAACAGCAAAATGGCAAGTTTAAAAGAAAATATACAAGGGACGGGCACAGAATGCTATTAGTATGAAAAAGTAGTTGTTTTTTGTCTTACCTTTGTAAAGGTCAAGAATGCAAACATTTTTTCTCTTGCTAACAACAACTTGTGTATATTTTGAACTAACAAAGCCATTCTCTCTCTTTGTTTTTTTGTGGATTTTTTTTAAAATTCAAACTGTAATGTGGGTTTTACAAAAGCAACCATGTTGCGGTGAGTGAAAAAGATTCCTTCCTTTAGGAAGCTTGCAGGGAGTATTCTGCTTATACATATTTATGGAGTATGAGGTTTTTTTGTAAGGCAGAGACATTTCAGAGAAATTAATGCCTCAGCAGTTTCTGGGTACTGAGATCCCATCATCAAGCTTTTGTATTGTCTCTAGAGTGGGATTTCTTTTTCTTCCTTTCTTTCTTTCTTTCTTTTTCTTTTTCTTTTTTTCTTTCTTTCTTTCTTTCTTTCTTTCTTTCTTTCTTTCTTTCTTTCTCTTTCTTTCTTTCTTTCTTTCCCTTTCTTTCTTTCCCTTTCTTTCTTTCTCTTTCTTTCTTTCCCTTCCTTCCCTTCCTTCCTTCTCTCCTTCTCTCCTTTACCTCCTTCTCTCCTTCTCTCCTTCTCCATCTCTTTCTCTTTTTCTTTCTCTCTTCTGTAGTTGTATGGCAGTGTCACCACTCTGGATGGTACAGTAATGGTAAATGTTCCTTCTGATTGTACAGGTGATTTCCCAGGGCAACAGCCTTCATTGTCCCACTGCTGTGTACTTAGAGAGATAATGGGGATTGAGCAAGGGTAGGTAACTCTTCAAAACCTTTGTGCCAATGCCCATTTGATATCAGTTGGGAGGCAGAGTGTATACTTTGCTCTGTCAAAGCCCAGAGGAGATTGGAACATGAGTAGAGCCCAACAGCTCTCTTGACACCCAAATTTGTTGCAAATGGTTATGTAGCAGCAGCAGCAAAAGGAGGAACATGGCTGGAAAATTGGTGAAATACATTAAAATTTTTTGTGTTATGAAGAACAGCCTAGAAAGCTGAGGTTTTTCAGTCTCAAGAAGAGGAGACTGGGGTGGGGACCTCATTGCTCTTTACAACTCTCCTAAAGGAGGTTGTAGCCAGGTGGGGGCCCATCTCTCCTGCTGTGCCTGCAGTGAGAGAACTGGAGGAAATGGCCTTAAGCTGAGTCAGGGGGGATTCAGATTTGAGATAAGAAAAATTTTTTCACCATTAGAGTGGTCAGGGATTGGAATAGATTGCCCAGGGAGGTGGTGGCATCACAATCCCTGAAAGTGTTCAAGACGTGTCTGCATCTGGTGCTGGATGATGTAGTTTAGGGATTTAGGGGTTGCACTGTGAATGTTGGGTAGATGGTTGGACTGGGAGATCTTGAAGCTCTCTTCTCAACCTTGATCATTCTATGATTCTATGAAGATAATATTAAAAAAAAGAAAACACAAAGGCTGAAGGTCAAATTGTGTAAAAAAACATCCAGAATTTATTTGGAACACTGTAGGGCAGTGAGGATACAAAAAAACTTAGGTTAACAAGGTAATGAATTTGTTTTTGAACAGGTGGGATAATTTAGACTTGGTTTTGCAAACTGATAGCTATGGACATAAAGGATATTTATCTCAAGTAATCTATTTAGACAATTCTGTTATCACAAACATGAGTTCTTTCAAACTCATACCTATGGACATTTGTGTGGCAGTAGCTGGTTGATCCCCCATTTTGCTAGAATGTTGCAAAGCAATGGTTTCTGCCCCAAAGTACTTGCAGCAAAACAAACCTACTCATCAAATAAAGGAAATGATACTCAATTTTACGGGTGGAAAGCAAAGTTTTACAAACCAAGTGACCTATACAAGGTTGTACTGTGCACCTCTCCTGAAGACTGATTGCTGTGTGCTAAAGTATGGATTTACAAGGTCCAGCCTACTGTGTTAGGTTTCTGGGTGACTTTCTAAGCATCTATTAAAATGCCCTTGTACGATGTAGCTCAAAGTGAAGTGTGTGGGTAGAGAGTGACCACATCAGAACTTACAATTAGGGCAGAGTAGCTAAAACTGAGTTAGTTGATACCCTACTTTCTCATCTTCTTTCTCGTTTATTCAAGCCATGGGTTAGTGACTGAGGATGATCTGAGCGTCATTCTCTCTTTTTTCATTGCTACAGAATTAGCCTGCATTTGAGGCTCCCTTGTTTTTCCTCTCTTCTGCTTGCTTGACCAACCCAAGAACTTCATGAAGGTCTCAGACACGTTTATGAAATTTCTTTTTAATGCATTGGGATTTAGGTCTAGTTTGTCTTCACATGTTAGCTACAGTTTTAATTGTGGGTCAGATTCCAGAGGGATGCTTCCCAAAGTTTATTTTTATGGGTTGGATCAGGTATAAAGTCTAATGCAGAATGATCTTATACTGAATATGAAGTTATAGTCATGAGGAAGCTTTGTTATGGCGATCCTACTCTAGTCACTCATGGGCAGCCTCCTCCAAATAGCCAAAATTTTTGTAAACACTCAAGTATCCAAAAATATGACCTCCTTCTTATTTACACTGAAGCCAGGACAGCAGTAATAAATCAGTCTTCAAACGTCCTTGGAGTAGTTACCTCTCACAAAGAAAGAAAAAAGCATAACTTCAAGTAGTTAAAACAGGGGGAAACAGATGAAGGCAAGATTACGCTCAGTTAGTACTTGTCTGCTTAATGCACCTAGCTGATCCAGTTGTCTGGGTCCGAATGCAGAGCCTGCTGCTAGTTTTTCCTATATGAAGAGCAAAGTTTACTTCATGACTTTGGACACAGATGACCTAATTTCTGAGATTTTCTATTAATACTCAGTTATCCCTTGTCACCTTTACAAAGCACATACAGGTCTAGTGGCAGAAAAGCATGCATGGAAGGCTTGCCATCATGAGGGTTAGGCAGAAAGGCATTTCTCTGTGTTCTTCAAGGCTCTGTACTTCCACTGAAGTTGTTCATTCTCAGTGAGTCAGTCCAAAAACAATATTTAGTGAGATTTCATCTGTCTGGTTAACCATTAGTTTAAACTGTTGTAAAGCTACCACGGTTAACTTTAATAAAAATAAAAGACAAAGCCAGACAAAATGAGAAGAAATTAGTGCTTATGTGTAAACCAATGCCTATAGAAGAGTATCTGTCTGTGTTATACATGGTGGCTGATTTTGGGTTGGTCTTGACTATAATTGTGGATGGCACTGAGACCTGGTCGTAGAGGCAGAGTTTATGCATTTACAGGCAAATAGGTAAATGCAGGTGGAACTTGACTTGTGTGGTACCGGCTCCTTCGTCTTCTGGATATCTCTATGAAAAACCTGCCATACGGTTTGCCAGCTGTCGATAACCCTGAGCAGTCTCAGTCAGCCATACTCCACTTTGACAGGTATCTAAAATCTCAGTTATCTGAGCTGCTCTGTTCTGTGCACTCCTTTTGTGCCTTCTGAGATACCATGGGAGAGAGTAACAGTGCAGACTAAGTGATCCACACTGTTTCAGATATTGAAAGGAAACTGGATATCATGGAAGTTGTTGCTAGAAGTGTACTGTTTCTCTTTAATCAGTCCTCCTGGTGCTAAAATAGACACTAAATGAGGAAACAAAATATCTATGTTTGTGAAAAGCATCTGGAACTCTGCTGTACTTAGTTTTTCTTAAGACCATTAACGAGGGTTATCACTTTAAAGGGTGCTTTAAAACTCACTCTTTAGCTTTAACAAGAATTTCCAGAACTTCCTTAGACAGCAGACACTTTAGGTGTAACGTAAAGTAATATGAGGTGATCATTTCTTTAATTCAATTTCAACTCTCCCTGCCTCCTTTCCCCCAAATGCAGAGTGGGTATCCCTCACGCAGTAAACATGTCTTGGATTTTTTATCAGTGCTGTCTGGGCAGATGGGCCATGTGGGACACAACTACCATTATGAGTGGGACTACATTTGGAGGAAAAAAGGTCTTTCTGTTCTTTTAAGGAATTTTCCTCCTCCAGAAATTACCTGGAGTAATGGTAGCAGCCAGAAGTAATGGTCACATAAGGGAGGGAAACAAGATTCCTGGAAAATCTTGCAAAGCAGTTAACATGCTGAATTCTTTGGACAATAGGTATCATTCCTCAGAATGAGCTGGACTCTGATTCAGGTACTGAATTAAATGAATGTTTTTTAAAATCAGCTCAGCTTACTGAGCTTTATGGGAAACCTGTCTCTTATTTTGGTGTGTGAGATTTGAGCTCTTTTGAGACTCTGTCTCAGAGTAACCCAAAGGACTCTAAGACTTGACTTCTTCAGTCCTTTCATGGTTTTCAAGAATTTTGCTATGAAAAGTCTCCCTTGCAAATGCCTTCTTTTCTGCTTAGGATACAAATTATTCTTCTTAATATCAGTGACATACAAATGTGTAGCAGAGGTTATATGTGAAGGTATTTTGTCTTTGAAGGAGAAAGGCAGTTTACAGGTGTGATGGGGTGAGCAGCACCAGCTGATGTGGGAGGCAGTGAAGTCATGTCCCTTTTCTGTTCCCTTTGAGAAGAGCAGCCCTTCAGGGTGCTTGCACTCCCTCACTGAGTGTGCGGAGCTGGCAGGCAGTGACAGAATGGAGACACCTCAAGTAGCTTTCGAACAGTTATTTTGGTTGCCAGGAGTAGTCTGATTGTGACAATTCAGAGCTCAATAAAAACAGCTGATTTATTTGCTGACCCTCCTGCGTCTTGATGATATCCTAGAACATACTGCCTGTGGAAATCTAGGATTCTTGTTTCCCTTCCCCTGTGAAGAGCCAGGATTTGGCCACTTTTGTGCAAGACAGTTAGTTTTTGTAGTAGTGAGCTGTGAGTTAGATTTTTTATATCATGTTTGGGCAACTAAGTAATTAGCCTGCTTTTGAAAATGCTGAGTCTACAATGGCTCCCAGTGAAGTGAAGAGAATTACAGACTATTCAGCAATCTGGAAAACGAGACCTATTACCTATTAAATATGGAGCTGGGAAAAGAATTTATGATGTTCATTTTTTAAAATTTGAAGCTGCATAAACTACAGCTTATATTAAGACTCTACACATAAAAAGTTGCTAAAGGTCTAGTAAATGACTAGTAACTCTTTCTATAAGTGACTGATCAGTTGTTACAATGCCCAACAAGTTTGGGATTTATTTTAACACCTCCTAAAATTGCTTATAATATACCCATTTGTGTACTTTTAATGTACCTTTGACCTCTGTAACCTGAAACTATTGTTCTTTTGTCAATTTAGTATCTCCAGAACATCATGTGTGGTCATGATATATTTGTGGAAGGGATTCTTTGGTTGAAATGTCTGCTGGCTTAAGTCAGCTGGGGCTGACTTCAATCCAGCACAAGAATCTCAGTTTGGAGACCCAAATAATGGGGTACTGTAGTCTTGTGGACGGCTTAACCAGACAGGGAGCGGAAGCAGATTCTTTGAACAGCCTTCCTTTGTCCACCATCATGAAATCAAAAAGCAAATCTTTTGAAAAACATTAGGCGGTAATTCCCCTGGGGCTTTCCTAAACTCATCCATCATGGAATAAATCTAATTTTCCTTCTTTCTCTATTGTACTCCAAGAAGCCTTGTGACCAGTTAGGTCATTTTAGCTTTAAACATTAACTTTGATAAGACATTTTAAATTAGTAGAATCTTTTCAAAAATTAGACCATAATCTTACACTCATACCCTAGGAATAATGATGCATTCTTTTTGTTAAATATTAATGATTTTTGAGTGAAAAGTATTTTGTTTATGATGCTACTGTTGAATAATAGTAATAACTAGTAGTGACATTGTAACAGATTTTTTTTTAATAGTCTAGGAGGCTTCCCACCAGAGAGATGATTTGAAACTGTTTTACTCTGGTAAAGTTCACTTCTACCTGTATTTATATGTTAATAAAGTGTCAGGCCTAGTGTTTTGGTTGGGCTATATCCCAGTCACACCAAACTATTAAAATGTCCATTTATTAATTCATTAATTTCATGACTCCTTCCAAAATGTTCTACAAAGATATTTTGCCAGTCCTGTTCACATAAATTCCCCATTGTACTTCGCATTTTTATTAAGTAGAACTAGTGTTTGAAATAGCTTGTAAATTGACAGGATACAAATTAGTGGACATTAAAGAGTCGGTGATGTCTCTGGGTGAGCTTTGAAGAACATTCTATTTAGAACCAATTGTACCATGTATCATTTATTTTTCTGCTTTCCCCTTCCTACGTTTGTTATAACTAAGGAAATTTGCCTAAGAATTGGTTGTGGGTTTATTTCAATGTTTACCTGTTTTGACTGTTTATTTTCTACGAATCTGCTGTTTTAATGCTTGTCTTATGACATCACTGTTCATTGCCAGGGGAATGACAGTGATGTCACAGAAGTGATGGTTTGTAGGACAGAATGCCTCTTGAGACTGTGAGCGACTATAAAACCCTTTTTTCCCTTGGGCCACCAGTTGTTGCTAGTTGATGGCTGTCATTCTCCTGTGCAGTCAAAAGCCATTGTGTCATGGTCAATGCTTTGGCATACATGTCACAAAATGGCCACACTCCTGACAACTTCACTGCAGAAAACCAAGCGTTCCTGATCACAGGAGACCATGTTTCCTTGTAATTCTTACTCAGGACACAGATTTATTTGGGGATGAGGACTCCACTGATGTTTGTCTTGTGTTTTCTATATTACATCTGTTCTTTGTCTAAATAGTCACCTCTGCCTCTGTCAATTCAAATCCAAAACCTTTCAGGAAAATGAAACTTCCCTAGTCCAGTTTGGGGAGGGTGGGAAACTATGGCTCCATGTTGAGGAATAAGCAGTAATGAGATTAACCATAAATATCTTTCTTGTGTATATAGGTTTATATGAATGAGAAGTGACAGAAACAGGACAGTATAGGAAGAAAAGATCTATCTAAATACAGCGTACTTTCCAAAATGTTCCTGGAGTTATTGGAAGCTCCTTGAAAACACTGCATGTCTTTTCCAGTAGTAGATGGACCACAAGAGAGGCAGCCCTTGTGAAACCAACTTCCTCTAATATACTCAGACAGTGGATCTGTTGTATCTGTTGTATTGCTGGGCATAAAATGGAAAGATGGTTGACCACTCCTTTCACTTTTTTTCCCCTTCATGCTCAAAATCGTCTCCCACACCTTGAATCTCCTACTGAATATGACCTACCGGTCCAGTTGCAATCCCTCACCTCCAGCAAGCAGGAGGTTGCTCCTTTAGCAGCCTGTGCTGGTAGTAGCACACCACTGCTCACCCCGCAGGGCTTCTTACAGAGCGACTCGAGGAGCTCTGGCCTCTCTCTGACGACTCGGTTTGTCATTTCTGTCACTCTGTGGCACATACACACACACACACACAGCAGCTGCCAGTGGCCTCAGGGGCCTGGGATCCTCTTTTTTTTTGAGCTCAGTTCTCCTGCACACTGGCTGGGTACATTGGAGTTTATTACCTGCAATAGGCTCTGACCTCTTTCTGAGCATCTAAAACACCCTGCCCTGGAGCTCCAATGGCACGCAGACACTTGCCCTGTTTGCTGGTGTCTCTCCCCCTGCTTTCAAATCACCTTTTCAAAGTCCATTGGTATCAGTGGCTTGGGTTTTTCTTTTCTGAATGGTGGTGGTTGTCTTTGATGTCAGGATTTTAATTTTTTTTTTACTCTGAAGGAAGTAAAGAGGCAGTTGTCCATTTTATGTACATTTGAATAATCGCTAAAAATAAAATGAAAAAATCAGGGCTCTACTCTGCAAAGTAGTTTTCAATCCCCTGAAGAGTAACATGGCTCTTTCTGACTCCACACAGGCAGACAGGCCTAATTCAGCTGTCTGTTGCATGGTATGTTTAAGTGGTTTTGTAAAACAGTGTTCCCTAAATGTTGACAGTTTAATGGATTTCATTAGTGGCTGCCTACTGGCTGAGGGCTCAAACCTGCCCCCACCAGGGTTAGCTCAGATGAGTTCAGATGTGGCTGTGTGGAGGACCACCCTCATCCCGTCGGAGCTTTTCCAAGAGCTGCATCTGGAGCTCCAAAACAGGAACAGGCATCTTCTGTGCCTCCATATCCACAGCACGCTGTGGGCCATGGCTGGTGGGTGCATGTGTCCTTCTCACTAGGCAGAAATGTCTCCAAGGTTCCACTGCACACCCAAAGACCTGTGAGTCTTCTCAGGGTCTCCTTCCAGACTTCCATGCAGGTGAACTGCCTCCGTTCACTGTCTTGGGAAATGAAGGAGTGTCTCTATTATGCCAAAACATGCTTGTGCTACATCCCCTGTGCCTGTGAGACCTGTAGCTGCATAGAACATCTGGGGGCCCTCCAAGTCCAATTTCCATTAGCAAATAATGTTCATGATTTTGTTCCAGTCACTGCCTTTTAAGTTGAATAACATATGAAAGATAGCTTCATCAAGGTGAGTAATAGCTGAATCGAGTCTCTCTCTCTCTCTGCATGCTATGAGGTCAGAGGAAGCTTGACTGCTTTGTCTGGAGTGTGTGTTGGAGGAACACTTTGAAGGGGAAAGCATTAAAACTAACAATATGAAATCTTGGAATAGACTATAATTTTATTCCTTTTTCTGAACAAAGCAAAGAAAAATATAGTCCTAAGAAACCGTAAGTATAACTGAGAGCCCATTTTGATCATATCATTGCATGTTAAGCTGTTCCCAAACTGAAGTGAAGACACTCCAAAACTAGCAGAAGTAACTTAATATTTTTCTGACATGTTCAAAATCTAGAGAATGACAATTAGCTGTAACAATTACAAATTGAAGGCAAGTCATATTGTTAAAAATTAATTCCAGCATCTATTCTGTGATGTCTAATGATTTCCTCAGATTTCTTTATTTGGGGGGCAGGACTGAAAATCCCTGTGTTTAGTGCCTGTCCAAGATGGTTTCTCCCCTGCCCATCCTGAGAACTGTGTGAGGTGCCTGTGTCTGGATTCTGCACTAGGGAAGAACAGTGCAGACTACCCGTTGCTTTGGCATTATGAGCATCAGGACTGCAGCTTAGCTGTGCCCCATGACATACTAGCAATTTCCCTCTCTGGTTTTAGGTCCAGGTCTGTTCCCATGCCCAGTCCAGTCTGATGGTTCTCACACTCCTCAGACGATTTAGGTCGAGTTCATTCTTGTGTCTCTGCTCCCATGTGAATGTTGTGCTCCGGAGAAGGGGAGGGAAGGCACGGAAGGGAGAGGCAGCCTCTCCATATGCACCATACTCTTTGTCTGGCAGCTTAATCTTTCCTGCAGCCTTCCTGGGCCTGTTGATGGTGCAGTGAGGCAGTCAAAGAGGTGTTCATTCATTCTGTGGCCAAGCTGACAATAGAGATTTTTTTACTATTACATCCATATCTAATGCACTTTTTTCTCTTTTTATTCTCCAGTAGCAGCTTTTTCAGGCATGGCTTTCTGTTGAAAGTAGGCAAGAGCAGTGAGACATATAAGCAGGTCTTTCATACTCCAGTAGAGGTCAGATACCTACCTACAGTAAAGGAGCTAATTCATTACAGCATGATAGATTATAACAGCTTATTTGGAGCCCTATTATATAAATCACTTAAATGTGTATTTACATAACATTCCTATTAATTACCACAAAGACTGTAATGACTGTGAGCTGTTCTAGTTTATCTTGTAAATATGTATTTAAGCAATTCTGTTGCAGGTAATATTTAATCAATAGACCGTAACAGATCATTAATCATGCCAAACCTTTGTGTAAAAAGGGAATTTCTACTGGTGGAATGCAATGGATCCTTTGGAGTACCCTATAAGATATTATACTACTCATATGAAAACTCTACAGTGCCACCAGTGATACATGTTAAAAGCCTTACCGTGACCTCCTGTGTGGTAGGTGTGTATTGACACATGGGCACATACATTTCTTGAGGTAAAGAAGTCAGGAAGTTACTCAGCAGTAATTCTTTTGGACACTTTCAAGGAGCTGAAAAGACAAGCTCCAAGGCAATGCACCTACCATGTTTTCTTGGCCAAAAAGGTACTGGGTAAAAACATCTGTGTAAAGTGTTTATATGTGTACCTGGTATCTGTTGTGTCTGAGCACCACACAACAGTATTCTGCAGCATCAGTGATGGCAATGGCTCTGGAAGGAAGAGGAACATTACTCTCATCCTTACCTTGGAAGTGGGGAAAATCCAGAGAGAGAGAGCATACAGAACGCTCAGGACATAGACATTCAACAGAGGGGTTGTGCTATTGCCGTCACGCAGATGACCATAAATTAACTTGAATGAAGGCAGGTAATGCTGCTGTTTTCACAGAAACTTAAGATGCTATCTCAGTGAAAGCATGTGTATGTTCAGGAGCCAGTGTTTAAGTGGCAGTATTTTGGTGGTCTTCACTAAACTCTTCAAAACACAGGTGCAAAAAATTGACATTATCATCAGGGACCTATTTTTAAAAATACTTGATGCACAGAGAAAGTAGAAAAGAGAAAGTAAAAACCTAAAGCTCTTAAAAGAGCTCCAGTAAAACTCCTAAGGGTTTTGTATCCTTCACACAGTACAGAAGACGCGTCATGTCATCAGAAAGTGGAGAACCTGAGGACGAAATCTTGCTTAGTTTACCTGTGCCAGCAGCCCAACTTGATTTTAAACAGACTGCTCAGGAGGGGGAGGCAAGCAGGATTTTCTGCAGAACTGAATTATCAACTATTGTAACTGCGCCACTGCAAATCCGCATGATGTAGTGCATGCATGCTTGCCAAGCTGTCCTGGGAAGCTGGCCTCGAGCTCTAGCTGAAGTCATAGCTAACAGCTAAGAGCCAGATTGTGGTCACGTGAGTCGGTCACTGGCATCGTGCAGGACTACTGCATGGTTAAGGTGCACCAGGTGGGGAATTCCAGAATGGGAATGCAATTCTAAAAACTCTTTGTCCTATGTCGTGAGTGTGCCATGGAGTGTCTGCTGAACAGCAGAGAGGATTCATGGCTGAAACAGTAAGAAAGTCTTAGTCCAGGGCCATAATGTATTGGCAAAACTTTATAGGAAGTCTGTGCATCACTGGCTCTGGCCAACTCCACCGATCTCTTGTTTTCATAAGCACTAAATTCACTTAATTTTTTAAAAAGGCTTTTATTAATGATTCCTTTGGAGGTTTTGCAATCTGTTGTCTAATGCAAGCTTTGATTAAGTAAAAAAAAAATTCTCTGCAATAACAGTTCTCCTGTGTAATAACTAATCAATATATGCTAATCATTTGCCAAATATATTTCTGACAGAGAAATGATTATGAAGTTAGTTGGCTGCCAAAAAAGAACAAAAAATTCCCAACAAATAAACAAAAAAGCCCCCACCTTCAAAACCCTTCTTTAATTCCTTAGCCAATAGGTATTTGTATCTGTAAAAGATTAACCAGTTTTTTACTTTTGAAAATTAGTATTGAAATCTTATTAGCTGTCATGAATATTCAGTTCGAATGGTTTTATTTACAGCTAAGTTATAAACCTGTAGAAAACATGGGAGGCCAACTCAACCCTGACTATAGCGGTGAAGCTGAGTGCTTCTGTAATAAAGTAATCTATTAAAAGGTTATCTTTCATATAAGATTGCTTTCCCTAAGCACCTAAGCATATTAACAACATCTGAAATGCACTTGTAATTATACACACTTCAGAAAAGATTTTAAATTGCCTTCTTTGTCCAAACTTATAAAAACATCTCAGTCACTCTGTGATCTTATTTTACCTATGCACCTTAAACCTTGTAAAAGCAAAATGGAAGAAGCAATCACCCATCAGAGAATTGCTTATAGGTGAACTTTGGTCGTCTCTAGTGGCATTAATTTTGCTATCTGTGAACTGCACTTGACACCCTTGTAAGGTCTGGAGAATTCTTTCCATCTCTGACTGGCCTACATGACTATTTGCTATTAATTTGCACATCGAAGATGATGCACTGGGAAAAAAATAGTTAATTTAGTCTCTGAAGAACAGCTTTCTGGCTAAATCCTGCAACTTCATGGGAACGGCTGCTCTTTACCTTTTCAGTTAGTGCCAGTGAAATCAGCAGTGTGCTTGCGTGACTGGGTCTGGAAGGAGTGGGTACAGCAGCAAGGTAGGAAATGTGCTGCTTTAACTGCACCAACTTAATTTGTGTTTGAACTCCAGCTGCCTTTTTCCTAATTGCTGACCATACTAATGAACCTAAATGCCCTGCAACACTATTGCTGTCATCTTCCCATATACTGCAGAAATATATTGCGTATAACACAGTAAGAAACCTACATAACCTGGTCTATAACCTGTTTGCTTCTGGTGTGGTATTTGGTTTCTGAACCAGACAGCAAGACCAGCAAAACAGTTTCTGTCAGTCCCATACAGCAGGAGCACAATGGCTTGAACAATACAGAGATTTTAAGACAAAGATAGCAAGAATACTGTTAAAGTTGCTATGCCTCTTTGCCTTGTTAGAGATCTGATTTTGCTTTCCTACTCAGACAAAAATACCTTTGATTTTGAGCCCGTGTAGAAATTCCTTTTGAAAATTTTCAGCTGACTCCATTTGGCAGCTAGGTTTATGAAGGAACATTTTTATCTGTCTCCAGTCTTCTGGGGCTACTGGTTATTTGGTGAAGAGCATTTGAGCTAATGGAGCTCACTTGAATTCCCCTTAGGAATAAGATTCTTTCCTGAATAAGGACTGCGGGATCAGTTGTTAGCTGTTCTGCTGAATAAACTGAATACCCATGGAGCTTTTTAGCTTCTCCTTTGTGAAACCCATGGCTTTTAGAAAGGTCTGTGATAGTTCTGGTGATTTTTATTGTGATAATACTTCTAAATGCTCAGGCACAGCTGAGAGCAGTACTAATATTCACCACATGCTACCTACAAAATTGCTATGGTGGAAGCATGGGGTGCTTGCCCTGAGCACTTCATGGTGTCAGGGTTTTCAAGATGATTCGTTGCTGAGTTCTACTTGCTGGATTTTTTTTCTAAAATCATCTTATTTCCAAATGTTAATGCTCACAATGGAATATCAGTTATAAATGCATATGTTGCTAGGGTATTTTATCATACTTAAGAGGACTTCATAGCATCTCCCTCAGCAATTTGATTAAATGAAAGTATTAGTTTCCTTCTCTGGAAGGGAGAAAGCTGTGCAGTTTGGTTCTAGCTGTAGCAAACTTATGAAAAACTTATATAGAACTTAATGGAAAAATCCTGCAGATTTAAAAGGAAAATGTCATCTCCACCACACAACCCTCTGGGATGATTCAAAACCAGATGAGAAGAGACTAGCATAATTTCATACCTCTGCATTTTAGGAGCAATTTCTTAAAAGATGAATATTGTCTTTTCTGTGAAATTTTTACTAGTATTGAGTCAAAAAGACCTATTTATAATAGTTTTTGATTTAACACTTCCCAGAGCAAGGTTGGAGGCAAGAGTGATGAAAGGTGAAAGGATCTGGGAAATCTGTTGCAATGGTGTAGTCCTCTGTTGTATCACAGACAAGAAGCATGATCATGTGCAAAGCATTTCTGGGGTGAAAAACGTGTCTCCTGAGCTCTTCCCAGTCCCAGACGCTGGGTGGAAGAAATGTCTTTTCAACATTAAGAGAGGTGGGTGTGGTGGATTCCCTGTCATTAGAGTTGTTTAGGTCAAGACTTGCTCTACTCAAGCCATACCTGTATGGTAGGTGAGACTGGATGAGATGGTCGCAGTGGTCCTTTTTTGGCCTTCGTGGTATAGGAAAATCCTGCAAACCATTTGCATAGAACTGTGTCAGCAGGTGTGCTTTCATTTCTTAAGGCATTGTGTAAATTGTATAAAATCATATGCTGTCTTACAAATGATGAAAGTATTAGGCCCGTCTTCTACTGTGCTGATACAATGGGGGAATTAATTTTCAAAAAGTAATTCTGGTAAGTAAGCTGAAAGAGCACTGGAAAGTGCCTGCTCTTTCAGACAGTGCAGGAAAGTAACTAATTGCTCTAAACTAACTTCACTGAAGTGCAGAGCAAGGGTACAGATAACACAAAAATGTATTAGTTGCTTTTGTTGCAATATAAAAGACTGAGGCAAGGGATTAGGTTTTTTCTGTTCAGCAAAGAAGTGGAATGTGTTTCTCACACACTCCACATCTCTTCTTTTGCTATAGTTCAAAAAACTGAAGATACAAGAATTTGGCAGTGTCAGCAGTGTAGTTTAACAACACACAGAGTGGCACAGCACTGCCCCACAGAATGGTGTCCCAACTCCCTTTCAAAGCTGCCGCTTGCGAGCACAATGTACGCTGAGAACATTTTTATGGGAACATTCAGGCAAACAAACACAGATGGCTGCAATTGCCCTCCCCCCTCCCCTTCCCTGGTGGGTAATCGGCACTAGTATTGAATTACATAATTATTGGGGGTAATACTGTATTATCAGGTCAGGCAAGTTCTCTTTGTGAAGGTTCACCTGGTAAGTACTGCATGGTGATAGATGAGTTTTGTGTTACTTCACATTACTTGGGACTGACGCCAACCAAATCACCTCCTGACTTGTGTACCAGGTAGTCAGTCACACCCAGGCTATCTAAAGCTGTGCTTGCCCAGGCCAGTCTTCTATGAAAACAGCTGGGAATCATGCCATATCAACCGTGTTCCCGCGAAACGGCAGATGAAAGCGGCTAGGAAAGTTCAGCTGCGATTTGAGTATGCGATGGTACTTCTGGCACTAGAGGGGAAAAAGCAGTGAGGGCCAGGAGGAGGCTGGGAGATGAGCGGGCGAGCCTGCAGAGCAGCCGTGGTCACAGCACAGCGGTTGGCTTTCAGCTGGGGCAGGGGAGGAATGTGGGATGGTTCCCACAGCATCTCCCAGCTTTGGAAACCTCTCCCCTTCCAGCACCACGTGCGCCGCACTGGCTCCGAGGGCACGGTCGGATGTTTGCTTGAGAAACAGCTGTGGTGGTTTAACAAGTTACTGCTTGATCAACTATTTGTTCCTGCTTCCCTCTGCTGAGGTGCAGTAACCGAATCCATGGGCTCTTTCAGGCTGTTGCAGGGTGGAGGGAAACAGGATTTGCTTCAAGTGTTTGCAGGTACGGGCAGCTGCCATGTCTGAGTCGTGGGGGCAGAGATAAAGAGTTAAGGGGCAGCAACGTTTTAAGCAGAGACAGCTGTCTCCTAAACGAATGTCTGACTGTGCCATAAAAGACACTCAACACCATTAAACATTGGGCTGTCAGCAATAATTACAGAATGTGTTCACACTGTTTAAAAAAGCAAAAACTACAGAGAGGAAGAGAAGTGACATGAAAATTCAAATGTGAAGAAACTAAATAACTACACTTGGAAAAATAAAGTGTTGCTTATGTGAACTAGAGAGTGTTGTTCCAAAAAACCACAACTTCGGAGCAAATTTTGCCAGTGAATCTTTCATGTGGGAAGTGGGAGTGATGAAGAGAAAAAAATGCTTGGCCCTTTTGCAGTTTGCCCCTTCCTTTCTCTCTCTTGATCTTGAAAGGTAGGCAATCTCCACTGCTGTTTTTTAATTCTGATAGTTTAATGTACATGAATATTAAATATAGCCTCACCTGTCTACTTCAGTGCACATATTAGAAATTGCAAGATGCAATCTGAGCAGTGGAAGCTAAAGAGTCTGAAGTCCATCAGTGTATCTTGTAGTCAATTAGGGAACACCTGCTGTAGAAGAGTCACACTTTAGATGTGTTTTTATACATATCGTCATCCCAAATAACATCTCCAGGGGCCCCCAGTCAAAGAAAAAAGTGAGTTCTTGAGTGGTTTATGCTAGGTGTTTGCTTTCCTTGCAAAGTCAGCTCTGAGTTTTTTCATCCTTGTCATTTTGCCCTGACTCTCTAACCCTGCATCAATGGGAAGGTGTGATTGTAAAACTATAGGCACTTGCAGCGGACCCAGGAGGGGGTGTAGTGCTGCAAATGTATACTGTTTAAATGATTAGGTTTAAAGCTCCTTCTGTCCCTCTAAAGAGAGCTCTAATGCTCTACAGCATTCTAGTTCAGATAATAGTAAAAAAATGCCCCACATACCCAAACGTGTACAAAATATTATGGAAGGGCTATTCATATCCTTTGTTTGCTTGCTGAAGTAGAAACACTTAGAAACACTTTTTGAGCATTGAATTCTTGTGTTTCTGTCAACCGTTTGTGGAGCCATTTGGAATTATCTGTGGCTGTGCATCGTGCCCAGCACCCTGGTTTTGGCACCTCTGTCACTGGCTGACACGTTCCAGCTGGTTTTTAACACATTCACATGCACTTCAAGCAGACAACAGATACTTACTTCGGCTGCACTGTGCCAGGTGCCAGCACCAGGTATCCACTCTCTCTGTACAAAACACACCTGGAGCAGAGCAGCCATGCATTGGCAGGACTGACAGTGCAAGCTGTTACAAATGCTTCTGGCATTAAACCCTACGTGGGTACCCGCCTATTCCTGCCAGTGCCCTGCAGCCTCCCATCATATCTTGCAAATAGTGTGCAGACTCTCTGAAGACTCTCTCAGAAGGACTCTTGGCTTCCCCTATGCACAGCAGCAAGGATTTGGGAACAATTTCTTACTGCTCTTTGGAGCAGGATGTCTTCACTGGGAAATACAACTGACGGCTTCATGCAAATAGTCTAGAAACTGGTAAATCAGTTCACTAACCCATTTACAAAATTAATATATTACACAGGAAGCTGAACAAAACTTGGCAGCTCTGCCTATATCCCCTTTGCACCTGAGGAACCGCTGAGTGACAAAGTAAGACAACCTTCACTCTGCCCTTTGCGGGATACAATAGCCATGGCCCTCACCAGAATCTGCAGCGCAAGCCTTGCTTAGTAAGTTAGCACTTGTGAATTTTTGTGCATTGGATGTCCAGCTGCAGGATGATTTTTCTTTATGGAAATGGAGCATCATGTAGAAGTAGGTTGATCTTCCTGATCCCTTAATAACACAGGTCCTGGAACCCAGGGTTATATAGGGTCAGTCCTCCTGGGAGTTCCAGCCAGAACAGAGAGGTACAAGAGGTAAAATCTGTTATTAATTCTCAAGTATTTCATCTGCTTTCTTCTGTGTTAATGCATAAGGAAAACCTGTGTTTTGTAAATGCCATTATCATTTTTTGTGCAGAATGGCTGGTTAAAATGTGGACCTGGAAAAGCACAATACCTTTTTAGTGCTTGGTAGGCTCCTCTGCTAGCACTGACGGTAAAGGATATGGCTTTCCTGCTGACTTCAGCAAGAGGTAGGGCTGGTGGAAGAGTTTCCCCTGGCTGTGCTTTAGTCATATGCATTTCCACATGCGGCAGGGTTAAAAGATTCATCGCCCTTCCTGACTGCTTCACCCCGGTGTTTGAAAGCAGTGGTGGGGGGCAGCGAGGGAAAAAGGAAGACATTAATACACAACGAGAAGCTGAAACCAAAAGGCCAGCCCATGCTGCATGTTCCCACTTCTCGGCAACTGTGAGTCACACACGTTAAACGCATTTGTGTGCCGGTTGTGTGAGTTGTCCCTAGAATGCTTCAAACTTTTTATAGCTGCTCCCACTTGCTGCAGTGTCACCTGCTGGTGAGATCAAAGCACTCAATAGCACGCTCCCCCGCTCCATGCTCAACAAAGTCACCAGAGCCCTTGAAAACTCCTACAGATGTTTCCTCTCTGAAGACAAAAGGATATTTTTCTCCCCTCCCTTCCTCCTTCACACCAAAGAACAAATCCTATGCTTGGCTGAGTTTGTACCACCTCAGATTAATTGGCACTAATGCAAATGTTCGTGGCTGTGTGTGGGATGTTGCTGAGAGCATAATGGTTGTCGTATTTGCTTGCATGTGGTTACTCCACTTCAGCTGTGTAATTCATTGCTTTATAAAGTGCCTTACAATATGATACAGCACAGGAAGCTAATCATATGCCGTGGCAGACAATACAGCAGAGATTCAGAGTTACTGCAGGTCTCCTAAGGCCTGTGCCCTGAAGTCCTCAGTCCTTTTTCGTCAAAAGTCCCCCTCGAGTGAGTGTCTATTTTGCCACCTGGAACAAATTCTTAGAACTGCCAGAATGTCTGGAGCTTTTCTGCTGGCTCCTCGTGGGATTCCCTTTCATTCCTTTTCAGTCTAATTCCTCTTCCCTCACTCCCACCCTGAGTTTCTCTCCCTCTTTTTAGGCATCTTATTGGCAGTGTACTCCAGGCATAGCAGTATGAAGGTTGTACAAGAGTTTCCATTCTAAGGGGGTTATTTTGAGTTGCTTATGTTTCTGGCTGCAATTTTAAGCATTTGATATCAAGCCCAGAAGCAATTTTTTAATTGGAAAGTGTAAGCTGAGATAGGTACAAGAACAAAGATCTCTTAAAAACAGTATTTCCAACTGTGTTATTTTAACAGTTCTCATAGATGTGGGGATGAATTGGTGTTTGGTTCTGCAGTATCTTTTGCCTCTTCTTGTGCCCTTGAGTGTTACGGGCTGGTAGTCACAGGATGTTTTTTTGTGAATGCAGACTTGGCTCTCTAGGTACCAAGCTATGCTGGTACCATGCTCTCATTTCTAGCTTAGGAAATCTCTCTCTCTCTCTCTCTGACCAGTAAGGCATGGATGAAGAAAGATGAGCTCCTCTGCTAGACAGTGACAATCGAAAAGCCAGCATGGAAGGAAGCAGTGAAAAAAAGCCCAGCTTTGCCTTGGTCTAGTTTGCTGGCCTAGCAGAAGCTGAACCATGTAGAAGTTCATAATTTAATTTATTTTCTAAAAATGCACAAAATTATATTAGAAACCCTACATGACAAGACTATCAAATTGCAAACACTCAAGGCTAAGGAAATGACAAAATTGAGCTTGCCTACCCAGCCTTAATGCTGTTTCCTCGCTTGTATAGTTACAATAAAGTTTAATTAGATTGTCGCATATTATTTTGGGGAGCTGCTGGAGCTGGTGTCCCGCCTCATTCATTTTGCATGCTAATGCAGTGCAAGGCAGTTTTTCTGGAAACACTGAGGGCCAGAGTTTCTCACTTACTGCAGGGGCTGTATGACGTGTCATAAATAAGATTGGTGTTCATAGAAGGCAGGAGCTGTGAATGTAGAATGATAATGAAGAGTTTGGATGGTGACAGAGTAACTGCTTACTCCATCACCCTGCCAGCCACCCACTGCTATTCCAGCCCCTCCAGTCCACAGCTGAGGGCACTACACTGAATCTCCTGTACTGGCTGCCTCCCCAGCAGACTTACATATTCCCATGCTCCAGTTTCCTGGGAACCATTCAGGAGAAGATGTCAGGATGTTATGTGCCCTAATTCAGAGACCAATCCTGAGGGACATACTGACCCTCCTATGTGTTCTGTGGTAAATTACTGCTGTGGGAATGACAACAGCTCCACATCTCACTGGGTCTCTTGCCTTAAAAATTATAATCTTGCTGTGTGGTTATTCATAGAGAAGTTTCTTCATAGATAAACACTCTAAGGACAAATTCTCTTTTCATTCTCAGGCAGTGGTAAATGTGAAAATCAGTTTCATGCAGTAGAGTTAATTCATATTCCGGCAATTTTTACTGTTCCCAACAAATGAAAGGTTTGTGGCCATTTATTTGAGGGGTCAGCTATCAGTCTTCCCTGTTTGTATATAACGGTGGCCATTCCACTTCTGATAAAGATTGTGTATTTCCCCCTAGATGTTTTTTTTCTGTTTATTTCTGATTGTTTGTAAGTGCTGGAGTGAGTTTTTCTTTCAGCTACAAATGCTGCTCTTTGAAATTGAAGTGCATGACAGTAGAACTTAAGTGTAATAACAAAAGGCAGTCTCTGCTCCTGTAATTTCACTTGCTTCTTTCCCATGTTCTTCTGCAACTGTAGCGAAATGCTGAATAGCTTTAGTATTTCATCTTCAGAGAGCTAGGAAATATAGCCAAGGACGCTGAGCCACACTGAAATGAGAAAGGGCTCCCAGAGCACTGAGAAATGTTCCAGTTCTTTTAGGTTCAACCAGCCCTTTTCTGTTTGTTGCTGCAACTTATGTAAATTATTAGAGTTCAAGTAGATTTAATATTTATCATCCAAGACACGAAGGGTCAGCCCTCCTTTCTTCTACATTCCCTCTATTGGAAAAGTGTAATTTCAGTGAAATGTCAGCGTTTGTGATTTAAATACATTTCAGCAAGAAGACTTGCAAATTGTTATTTCTGCTGTCCCTTCCCCAAAAGTGTCTCTAATTTTTTCTCTCTAAAAATAGTAAGATTTAAGGAGTAAAGCAAGATGACTACAGTTGCTACATAACAAGGCTTAAAATCTGTTTCATTTTTTAAAGCTCTTAAGGTTCTTCAGAGTCTTTGGACAAATTGCTGAATAAGGTACATCACATTAGTGATGGTGACCTGTGAGTGTCCAGCAGGATCCTTCCGTGAGCTCTCCTTTTTAAGATGAGATCTCCAGACAAAATAATTTACTTGTTCATTATTATTTGGAGATGTCACTGTTTGCACTGAAAGGATGTGTACACCCCATTGTGCCACACACCAAGCATCATGAATTCCTATGATCTCTCCTTATTTCAGGAATAAATAAGAACAATTAGGAACTTGTAAAGCTAGGTGTGATGTCAATATAAGAGCCAATCTTAACCCATAACCTTGATTTGCTTCCAGAAAACCAAATCTTGGACTGTTCTGGGACATGATTGTCATGCTAACATCTTCTGGTAGCAACATCAGTTCCTACAGAATACAGGCTTTCATTAGAGAACTACCCCGTGCAGTTACAGATATTGCAGTCTTCACAGAGCAGGTGCAGCACTACTCTACCAGTTGTCAATTAGTGTTTTAAAAATTCTATGCTATTCCACCCATTTTTCAGGCCTCATCTCTTCAGACTCATCAGGCATTTGATTTCCTTTAGCTTCATGGATCAGGGTTTTAGAATATGTAGGGTGTTCTGGATATCCGTGAATCCATCCACAGCTTTTCGATGACATCCTTCAGCTGCTCTCACATGCTTTTGTTGTGCAGGCTTTGTCCTGCTGTTCATTCCTCTTAGTCCTGGTATCACGGAGGGCTGCAGGACCTTTCCTGACCACCTTTCCTCATTATTCCTTTCTCATGGGCTAGTCCCAGACTGACAGGTCCTCTAGGGCTCTTCATTTACACTCACTCTGGGACAGAGCAGAAATTCATCCTTCAGTATCTAAAAGGGGGCTACAAGAGAGCTGGTGAGATTCTTTTTAGAAGAGCATGTAGTGATATGACAAGGGGGAGTGGCTTTAAACTGAAAGAGGGCAGGTTTAGATTAGACGTTAGGAAGAAATTCTTTACTGTGGAGTTGGTGAGGCACTGGAACAGGTTGTTCAGGAAAGTTGTGGATGCCCCACATCCACAACTGAAGTATTCAAGGCCAGGCTGGATGGGGCTTTGAACAACCTGATCTAGTGGGTGGCACATTTTTGTCATGTTCACTTTGTTTCACTCCTTTGAGCTGTGGTTCATAACTTGTAGTCTGTCCCCTCATGCGGGGCCTTGCAGGAAGCTACTGGAGAGTGAAAGGGTCTTCAAGAGCATTTGGCATGAGGAAAGGGGTTGTCACATAAGAAGGGGCTCCAATGATAGACTGACAGACTTATCTTGTAGATGATCATGCTAGGTGTTCTACCAGTTACGATCTAACACTGTGGCCTTCTCACCCATTGGATGATTTGATGAGCAAGAGGATTTGTGGAATGTTATGCATGGGGAGAGAAGAAATTTGAGATGCCTGTTCAAGCCGAAGTCTCTCTGCACCATTTTGATTCTTCTAAAAAGATGGTGGTAGTCAGGAAAATTTCACTTTTCTTCCTTTCATTCACTTCCTTAAAACAACACATTAGGGCCTTATTAAAAAAAAAAAAAAAAAAAAAAAGAGTATTCAAAAATCTGTTAACTCCCTCACTGTTTTTTGTTTTCCGAAGACTTCTGTATTTTCATCTTGCTTGTACACTTCAGCTGCTCTCAGCCATTTCACTCTCAGTTTGGAGCCCCTCTGTTTCTCCCACAAAGATCCATTGCTGTCGTGTTTGTGTTTCCAGAGTAAACCATTACCTTAAAATACAAACAAAGCAGATGTTTTCTTCTGATAGACCTCATACTGTAAGGTAACTCCAGAGAATGCAAAGAAATAAATATGACTGTACGTGTGCATTTGTCCATCTGTGATCAGTCCCAGCTTGCTGAGGGAAGGCTGTGCGTGAGGGGGAACTGGCTTCACTCAGTGCCACAGCTGGGCTGGCCAACTCGTGCCTGCAGGGGCAGCACAAGGGAAAGAATTAAAATCAATTGCAGGCAACATCTTATACTTCCTTTTTAACCCACTGCAGCTGGGGAAGCTGGGGAAGGGAGCCAGTGAGTGGAATGAGGAGATGCACACAGACAATTGCAGGGTGCAGGAGGGAACAGTGTTTGGGAAGGGGAGGCTTTAGTTAAGGGATGAGGAAAGCAGCAAAGGGTTATAGGTTTATTCCGGGTTGGAGTCGGAGATTGAGAACACTGCTGTCGTGATCAATGGAGAAGAACAGTCTTCTGTTTCTTCCTCAGAGTTGTTTGGAGAAAGTGAAGGGGATGCAGAGAGGCAGAGCATGATGGGGAGGAAGCACTGGTAATAGGAGAGGAGCTGGGAAAGACATGGTGCTTTGAGGCAGCCAAAGATGAGCTGTTGTGCAAGCTGGCTGCTGTACTACAGTGAGACAGAGGGAAGAGTTGTCAGCAGTTGATATACGTGGCTCATTCAAAAGCTTGATTGTCCTCTTCATTTTGTTTATCAGTACAAGTGGTCCAAAGCACTGCTTTCTTAAGATTGCACTCATATGAGCTGTAAGACAAGAAAGAATAAAACCAGTCATATGACGACTTTGAATTGCAAAGCATCTATCCAATGGCTAAAAAAGTTGGACTGCAAATTATAGCAGTGAATTTATGAAGAGTATGCAGTTTCTAGTTACAAAAGGGCAGTTCCCCTTTCTCCCCTTTCCTTCACATTTTCCCCTTAAAATCATGTATGTGATCATTATGGATATCTGTTAAACTAAGGGTAACCCTTTGCTTATTACTGGCTGGGGAATATGGCTATTACACCTGAGGAGCCATTACGTGTGTACTGTTCTTGTAGCAGCAAATGCAAAATGTTACTGTGACTGCAAATTAACTGTTATCACCAAACACTTAACAAGTTTCCATGTTGGGCATCAGTGTCCTCCAGGGTGAAGTAATTTTTCTACTAAACTGTGTATGCAGGGCTGGGTAGACAGTGGAAGTTTGCACAGCTTGTGTAGTGGTTAAAAACCACCCCCCACTCAAAATACAATCTGAGCTTAATTCACTCATTAGATGATGTGTGTGAGCACAGACACTAAAAGTCCTGTAGGTTAGGTGTTACAAATATCTGACCTGAGAAGTTAGCCAAAGTTCATGGTACTGCTGCTCTTTTGCTAGAAGAGATGGATGAGGCAATCAGGTGGTCTGAATGAAATCTTGTATTATGACAAAGAATGCATGAGGAACTGCTCCCTTGAACCGGTGGGGAATCTGACAGAAGATAATCTCTTTACACACAGGGTCAGGTCTCTCTGCCCCAGCCCCTGCTCATCCAGATACTTATTCTTCCCCGTTTTGTCACAATAGTGACAAGGTCTTTTTTTTTGTCTTCTTCCTCAGTTTTTCTGGTCTAGCTGTTTCTGTCACGCACAAACCCTCACAACATAATTGCCTGTGAAACCTCTCTGTCCACATGTGTCTTTGTTTTGGGAGATGGCACGTAATTATGTTTGGGGTGGAGATCATTATTGTTTCAAACATCTGGCTTCATAAAGAACCTTAATGGCTTCTCTGAATTTATTCTGAATGAAAGGATGAAGTGTTACGCCCACCATCTTCCACTAGCTTTTACCCAGCTCGTAGCAAAAAATGGCTGGAAGCTGCATAACCTGTCAGGCTGCTTATTAAAGATGTCAGGAGAGGACTATTAAACCTCCCTACTCGGGGGGAAGATGTGTGTTGAGTGACCTATACAGCAACTTGTGTTGTAGTGTTGGAAAGGCAAAGTGCAAGAAATTTCTTGTCTTTCAAAAAGGAGTAGACTGCTTAGATGGAGGAGCAAAGAGACATTTCTCTCGAGGCAATGGCAAGGATTGCCCTGAAAGGGATGTGTTGCTGTGACCTTGACTGCACCCCTCCCTGACAGCTGGCTGTGGGCGCAGGGCTCGTAGGAAGTGGTCAGTGCCATTCCTCCAGATCCACAGAAGTTTCAGGCAGGATCATAGCTCATGGCAGCTTGACCTCTCCCTGTGCACCACGGGGTCATGTGTAAATCAAATCCTTTGCCCTGACAGGTGATGACTTTTTGTGGTGTGAATCAATATATGTCCTGGAAGAGCAACTTTGAAATACACATCTCTTTAATGTGTGTGCAGGTGGGGAATTATATCATGTAAATGCTAATTTACACAAATTGGAGACACAAGTGAGTAGTTAGTTCATCCCCCGACACCAGAGGAGAGTCCTGGATAGAAAGTGCATGAGCCATTAAAAAGATATAACACTTAACCTTAGCTGGTGATGCATGTGAGAATGACACCATTACTGCTTTGGTGGTGGTGGATGAACAAGTTGTTCAGTGGTGCTTCTGAAGGTTTGTGGTACAGTGCTAACAGCATGTGAGTGCCAAGGACCTTGCACCACAGCCATGGGAGCCCTTTTACTGGTTGGAAGTTAAAGAATAGGAAACATAGGAAATCTGCTGTAAGGATGGTTGACTAAACTGTGATAAAAGATGATCTGTTTGTGGGCTGCCATAGCCCTGCTTCTTATTTCCTTGTGAGGCAGTGACATGCTCCCCTGCAGAGCCTTAATTTCTGGTTGTTTGTATGGAGCATCTTAGTGGTTTCTGGCAAGTCGTTACTTCCAAAGTGAGACTGAGCCAGTGGAAGAGAGTTGCTCAGCTACATGGTCTAGAGATGCATTATACATTACACTGTACAGCAGGGTTCCTGATGGGAAACTAACAGAAGAAGTGGTGCTCCATTAATAGGAAAAACAGGTAACAAAATAGTTTTATAGGCCACATCATCCCTAGGTCTTGCAGAATACTGTAGAGAGAGGTGTTAGGTAAAATTAGATAATATTATGCAAGAGTTATGGCCATTTCACAAACAAAGGGTTCTCAGAAGAGTTAAGGCACTGTTTTCAAAAGCCTTTCTCTGTGCTCAGCTTAGTATGTTCTCTAATCTTAATGGTTTGTTATCTGGATAGGACAGGAAAATGAGTATGTGTGAAAATAGAGTATTGTTCAGACTATCAACCAAGAACATCAGCAACATGGGGTTTATGATTGGCATTGTGTACCCAACCCTCTTTTTCTGTAAAAGCTAAAATTTGTTCCTCTACAGCTACTGTTGAAGGCATGGAACTTGAATTGACCACTCTTGAAAAATCAGGCTGAAGCACCAATAAATTTAGTCCCCAAATGTGGCAACTGCATTTGAGGTAAAAATAGTTCTAGCATAATTGATGCCTTTTTCACTTTAAGGCGAAGAACGAGTATACCACAGTCAAAGAGAATACAGCAGTTTTAGCTTCTTCTCATTGCTGCCCTAAATGTAAATAGGGAATCACCAAGATAGACACCACTTTTGATTTTGTCAAATCACTTGATATAAACATTGATCCAGCCATGGCTGAATATGTAATACCCTCCCTCAGACATCTTGTGATGTGAAATTACTGGCTGTGTTGTAGTTCAGAAGTGAGCCATTCACTTATGAATGTGCGAGTGTTCATGTGTGTCCCTGAGCGTTAAGTTCTCTGTGCATCAGGCTTATGAACCAAGTGGTCTTCTCAAAAGAATCACCTCATCAGATGGAGCAAATTGAAAAAGCACCCTCAGCTTTGCAGTAATTGCTGTGAACATTAGTTTTCCTATTTAAATTAATCTTCAATTGTGTTTTATTTTGTCCATAGTACAACAGAGACAAATTCTGCAATTAAACCAGAATAGTTCATTACAGATGACACTAATAATTGAACAGAGACATTGGAAAATATCTCTTCTCCTTTACAGCAAGTGTGCATGATTATAAGAAGATTATACTGGGTATAAAAAGTCACATTACAGTAAAGGAAGTGCATGAATCCATAATCTGGATGATGGGAAAATGTTGCTGGCAGGAACAAAAGGCATTTTACAGTCCCAAAGTCTAATGGGTGATGAAAAAGAATAGAAAGAAGCTTCTAAAAAAGAAGCTTGTAAACCTATGACAGTGCTATAGGTTTGGCTGAGATATTAGGCTGAGAGTTACAGGGACATTTAATCTTATGTCTGAGTCCCCAAAAAGCTGAGGAATACTTACTGTTAGTGCTCTTATATCTAGGCTTCACCTCAGTAATTCTTTCTGAGCCCATTCCTGGCAATTAATATCTGAGAGAGGGACCACATTAATTTTTCAATCCAGAAGTATGTAGTACCTTTGTTCTAATACGTAACTTCCATACAGCTGGAAAGACATGAGGGACAAAGAGACTACCATAGGGAAAGGAGACAGAGTATTTTTGTGGTAAAGTGTTAAAATACCTTTCCTGCTAAAGCGAAGATTCAACATTTAGGCCACATTTACATTAAGAAATAAAACATAGAGTTCTTTCTGCAATTTAAAGTTACCATTTCTCTTGCTCTGTCCTTCTATGAACTTTCAGAAATGATCCCAATACCCCAGTAAGAAGAAGAAAAAGTAACCAATGTGTTTTGCTCAAAGTTTGAAGCACCCACATTACAAAAAAACACCAAAACCCCAAAACCAAACCAAAACAAAAACCCCACCCACCCACCCGAACAACAACAACAAAAAAGGCAGGAAGGGATTATATCAGCAAAAATGCCATTATAGGTAACATTTTCACAAGTGCCCAGCTGGGATGCTAGAAGCCCAGTAACAGCTCCCCTGCTTTTGAAGGTGTGATGTTTTGCATCAGTCTGTCCTCAAGGTATTCCACTGATGGGAGCTGCAGCTGCACAGTGCAAATGAAGGCCTGTGTAATTTATTCCTTTCCTCCTAATAACAGCTGCAACCCCAAATTTACCCACAATTACTTTTTTCCCCCTAAGCCACAGAGCTTTTTAATGCACTGCTGTACAAATACTTTCGCTGGCAATGTCAGGGATTTGGAAGCAGTTTTGACCTTGGCGACCATTTTGGGGGACATGGGCAAGCTACTTCCCTTGCATTTGTGCAGCTCTCTTTAAGGTGCATTGTGGTTATTTGCTTCTCAAAGATGTAATGAGGTGTAACTTGTGTATACCTGGGTAAGTATTTGGAGAGAAAAGGTTTCATGTAAATGTAATTAAAAAAATATTATTATATCGACCTCTAGAACAACTGAAATATGGTGAATTTGGTATAAACTAGAATGAAAAATTAGAGCAGTAATTCACCACTACGGCCTTTCGCTGGTTCAGTTATTTAGTGGAGAGAAGACTCAGGCATCTTACTATTTTGGACTGGAATTTTAAACAGGTTTCAAAAGAAAGTCTGGCAGTAGAAACTTCTGATCTGCTTTATACATTTACCCTTGTGTACAACTAATTGCACATTTTGGAATTCCTTTTCCTGACCCAGAATTTTGCAATGGCAGATCTCAAAATGCTACACAAAGTTCACGGCTCTTGTTCTGCAGATCAAGCAACATCTTGGCTTTAAATGCAGAGTCACTTGGGAATTCAGGAAGTGATGGCAGGGGAGAGAGCTCCTGATTCCCAAATCCCAGAGGACCTCTACCCAGGAGACTGTTTTGCCCCTCTGAACAGGAATTTGAAGAACTCCCCAGTTAGCATTTGCCTGAGCCCTGCTTCTTGCTCCTTTTCTACTTTCTTACAAGTGTTAATTTTGCTAACATTGTTCAATGATATCTTAAAAATATCTTCAGCACTGGAGGCATTTTTCCCTTCACTGTTTTGTTGTCTTTTTCAAGCACTTGCATTGAGTCCTTCTCTTCCTGAGATAACAGCCTTCCTGAGGTCTAATAGTTCAATTCCTAAATATTACATCCCTTTTAAAAAACACAGCAAAAAGAATATGAAATGCCACATATAAAACAATATTTTGGAATATAAAGAAGCTTGCTTAGATTAGTATTCCATAATAACATGATTATTTCTCTCAAAACTAGTGCTACTTATGTTGTTTCCTGCTTGAAATATCCTGCTTTGCATTTTTTTAAATTTATGAAATAATTGGTTTTGCACAGCAATCTACAGCAAAAATATTCAGAGACCCTTGTGCATTTCTGCCTGATCTGCTACATTTTCTCTATCCAAAAGAAAAAGACCTTGGATGTTTTAGATATGGCACTTAGCATCCTTCAGGAGACAAACTTAAAAATTAGCTCTGATGTGATATAACTAAAATGCTGATGGTTCAATTTTTAGCTTTTCAGGGTTGATGATAGCTGAAATAAACCAGTTACACAACTGGAGCTTCTTTCAGGAACACATTTAAGCACATGCTTAAATTTGGGCATGTATGTAAGGTCTGAGATTTTTAGTATTTTCCTAAATTAGATCTTTGTTTTCCTGGGGGTGTATATACAAGAGATATCCCTCAGCAATATGGGTATTTCTCTGAGCACTGTAAGGGCAAATGGAATGTGAGTCTGAAGTTAAGGGGGAGGTCCTCTCAATTTCTTGAGGTTTTGCCTTAAGCATAATTTTGCTTCAGAAGGTTGAATCCTCTTCACTCTGGCTTTCTCTTGTTTGATTTGGAAGATGTAGCTATGTATTTCCTTAAGTCCTGATTAATGTGGAGAAACATTCTTTTCATGCTCGTAAAAAACAGACGCATCCCAGCCAGGCCCAGAACATATGTGACTGGTTCCATCCTCCTTACAACATATTGCTGTGTGAAATAAGGAACATGCGACAATCATCACTTTCCAGTCTCCGGACTGCGATGCCAGATAGCAGGCACCCATCCATTTTTTTTCCCTCATCCTTTTTTTAGTCCTTACTCTCCCATACTGATTAAATTTGAATAGCCATTTTATTGCCAATTCTGTTAGCTATGATTATGCCTTATTATTCTATTAAATGAAGTTAAATGGAAGTAGGAGAATCAGGCCCTTTGCTTGCCAGTTGCTGGCTTGCAGGTTGAAATGGTTCACCATTCCCTTTCTTCTATTGTTGTTAATAAATAAGATGTGCATTTCTTTCATTTAATTAATTTCTGATCTTGAGGTTTGATGGTGTTGACATTCTAAGAATCCAGAATGAATTAGTCATATTGTGGTGCCAAAGCTCACTATGCATAGGAGAGTGGTACTAGCAATGTGAAAATAAGAAAACCACAACAAACCAGGCAGCAAAATTTTTGTGCTTTTTTAAAAAATGCTTTTTAAAATTGCTGTTGTTTTAGTATAAGGTGGTATGCTGACAGTAAGCGATCATATCCCTGGCAGCACAGAAGAATGGACTCAGGTGTTCTCGCATGAAAGAATCTCTCGGGGAAAATTCACACTTCTTCTGTTTAGTTTTGCTTTTCCTGTTTCTCTTTGTTCAAACAGAACCACAGTTTAAAAAGCTTTGGACACACAGCTGGACATACATAAAAACCACACCTGACTTGCATCTGTGATTTATCTTTGCAGATCATACTGTTATTTGAACATATAGTTGTTCAATTTACACATGCACATATAGAACTCTGGTTCTGTACCTTTAAAGTAAAAAGGAGCTTTGCCATTAAATTTGGGGAGTATCAGATAAAATCCTGTATGTACAGATTAGACATCCAGATTCTTGTGTTTTTTATGTCCAGTGATCTTGAAAATACAGACTCAATTTGGACACATTGGGCAGCTGGATGCATTATCCAGTATTTGTCCCTGAGTGAGCAGTCATTCTCTTACTCCAGGAGAAAGTGTCTAAATCTGGCTCAAAGACAAAAAAGAAAGAAAGAAATCTTTACCTTTCTTCTCTTGGTTCAAACCAGGAATGAGTGCATCAATTTAGTAAGCACGTAAAATACATTGAAAGTTGAGAGAATTTAGGTTTGCATTATAGGTATAGGATGTGACTTTGAAGAGTCTGTTCTTTATTTCCCTCTCTTTCTTCCTGATTTATTTACTGACTCCCGGGCAAACTTGTTTGCCATGTGGTGCAAATTGAATTGAAACCGCTGAATTTCTCTAACTGCTTAGAGTACCTACTGTCAGAAAATCTGCACAAGTTTTAGAATTAGCAGACACACAAAATGTTTATCTCACTTGTTAGCTTGGTAAAAGCCCACTGACTTTCTGAAATCACAGCAGCGAGCTGTAAATGATGTGTGAAATGAAAAGGCTTTGCTCACCCAGCGAAGACACAGCAAACATTGAGGAAGCTGTGCCATTGGACTGGGCTTGGTGGAAAGGAGGGAAACAGCTGGGATACAAGAAGAATTAAGCCCAGAATATACCAGCAAAGACAGAAAATAAATCAAGTTTGATGTAATTTTCCTATGCAGGTTTTTTTTTTTTCTTTTCTGTCTTGCTCTGTTTCTTTTTCGTACAGAGACTGCAAAGCTGAGTGGTTCTGGTTTGTGTGACTTGCATGAAGTTTTAAATTTGAAGTGATCATTGATTTGTGCATTATGTTCCAGTATGTTCTGCTGCATCAGGCACTCTGTTTTGTTTCTGTCCACGTCTACGTGTTTTACTGGGAAACAGCTTTTGCAGGGAGTCAGTGATAGAAAACTGACTTGGAAAATGAGTGCCAGTTCAAGGGCAGAAACATCCGTCTTTACTGCCTTCACCCTTCTGATGATCTGGGAAGGAAAGGGAAGCACATGGGGTTTAGAAAATTGAATGACACACTTAGAGGTTAGACAGAGGCATAGATTTTAAAGAGTTTACCCTTGCAGAGGAATCAGATGCTGAATCTGTTCTGGCTATCACCTTGCTAATGGGAAAAGAAGGAGAAAGGGATAAGTTCAGAACCACAGGATATCCTCACCAGTGGGTGCTAGTGGGTGCCAGCAGGGATCACACATCCCTGGCTGTCCCCAAGTTTACTCTGTTTCCATACCATCTGCCATTCCTATCCCCCATACTTGTTGGCTTAACCCCATTAAACACATGGCCCTGTGCATGCTGGAATGAGTATACACAGACCATTATGTGACTGCTCTGTTTGAACACTGAATCAAGGGAATATGAATATATAACTTCAGTGGTAGCTGGGGATTGATGTCATGCGAGCACGCTAACACAGCTTCTGGATGGGATCTAGCTTGCACTGTCCAGATCCAAGTGTGAAGGAGAGCAGGTGTGTGGTTGTCTGCCCATGTAAATCTACTTTAAATACTGCCTTGCCAGGCAGTATTTGATTTAAACCTCATTGTCCAAAGATGCTAAATAGCTATCCCTGTCCCAGGATCCAGGCTTTGAATTAGAGCTTTTTGTTATAACAACTTGTATTTCCAAAAAACCAAGATACTCCGTTGCGACAGTTCCTAACAGTACAATTTACAATTTTTTTTTGCTGTATTTTGGCTTGTTACTGTAAAATACTGTGACAGATGGAGCATCATCTGTCAACAATTCCTATCTGACACAGAGTAGAAATTATTGCTGTGATGAAATTATTGATCTTGTATCTTTACATTTAGGAGCAAGGAGGGTCTTATACACAACTGAATAAAATCAAAAGCAGTTTAGTTTAGGATCCAAGAGGGATTTTACTCTAGGAAGACCCTTAGTGACTGGAGGTGGAAAAGATTTTAGTCTTGGCAGACACAGACGCATAAAAGCTAATTTCTCATAGCTGTCTTACTGCTTTCTGTGATATGTCAACACTAGTATGGAACACTAGTATGGATTTATCCATGAATCTTTCGTGTGTTTTTCAGGCAAATAAGAACTAAGGAAAATCCAGATTTTTTTTTCGTGTGTGTGTTTAGTGCATTCTCTTTGCTGGGAGCCAACAGACTTCTCTGTGTAAGATCTGAGAGCAAGGGGAGAGCTGGACGAGCCAGACTTGCAGTCAGGAGAAGCATGGGAGACAAAAGGATCGTGAAAAACAATTAACAAAAAAGATTTGGTTTTCCAAGAGTTTGCTGGCACAGATATGGATGTGGCCCTAATGTGACAGTAATTATAGTGTTAATGCCATCTTATTAGTTCTTAAACCCAGGATGCCTTCTTGTTTTAATGACCAGTGGCTTTTATCCCTGATTTGCTACATCATTATCTAATACTCTTGCTGTAAGTAGTTATGCTGGAGAAACAAGGAAGGGCTAAGCTGAAAAGATAAGAAGGAAAGAAATGTGACGATGTGGCTCCTACCAGTGATGGTCCTTGTGCCTAAAAGTACCTCTTTAGATTGACCCTAATACTGGAGAAGAAAGCTTATCTGAGTACGGGCAAATGCAACCAATGTCGGACTGCAGGTAAAATGTCTTGTTGGTACTATCCTGAAACTGTGAGGAAGGTGAGTGGGAAGTCTGTTCTCCATGCTTTTTTTCTCCATTAAAGCTACTCTGCCTAGTACTTGTAAGAAGTGATAATTCTTATCCCTTCAGCAAATAGTGATGGGTTTGGTGCTTCATGGGATTATCCCCAAAGTAAATATGCCACCTGAACATCTTCAACCTTGAGCTAAAGCACCTGTAAACCCTGATCTGAAAATCTTGGCATCGCAGATTTCTTAGGGCATTTCTTAATATGGCTTTTTGCTGTGTCAGAAATACAAATAAATAGTTCATTTTTCTCTGCTTCTTGTTTAAACTAGAAGGACTTTTTACTTTGTCCTGAAAAACAGTCCAACCACATTTGTGGACAGTGGTTTGTATTGGTCCTTATTTTTTTCTGAACCTACCTGTCCATTCCCAACAATGAAAGGGAATCACTGTTCATTAGGTGATTAAGAAAAGTTTAGAGTGGCTTGGAACTGCACAGAGGTGGATTTTCCTGCCAGAGAGTCTATTAGTAAATGCTTTTATGGGACTCTTCACTCTTCCAGAATGAGTAAGTCGTGCATTCACAGTCTTGCAAAGCATTCATCTGTGAATTGTACGTGAAGAAATGTACGGGAGGCATGTGTGGTGTGTGTTCCAATGGGACTATTCCCTAGCCACCACTTGCTTCGGAAATGGTATTAAAAAGTACAATTGTTGGTCATTAGGGTTAGCCTTGCAAAGCAGGCATGACAGCATTAGCAGGAAATGCTTCTTTGATTTCAATTATAATGCATAAATTATACTCTTCTTCTGTCTTATCCATGCAACATTCAACAACAGCTTTTTCATCTCGGTCTGGGGAATAGAATTTTGCACATGGTGTAACTTCCATTGCCTTAAATACAGCCTCCCCAATTTTATCACTGAGCACTCAAAATCTTCATTATTACAGTTCAGCCAGCAGAAATTAGTTGTATTTAGATCCCAGTAGGCCATAGGATGCATGCAGCTTTGAGATTTGGCTTCCATTTAGCCTTGGGAAGCAGACTTAAAGCTTGATGGTTGAATTACAAGAAGTACTGATATCCCTCTGCCAGCAGTAGAGTAAAAACCAGAGCTGTCCTGGGGTGTGAGAAGCAGGGAAGGGGAAAGATGGGACTAATCATTCCTTCTTATAAGACTGAAGCATCTATGGGAAAATTCAGTTCCTCTGATTTGCTTTCATCTGGCAAAACCATAGCATGAAAAAGTCATTGAGATAATTACACAGTGGTGGTCACTTTATTATTTACAGTGGTTTCTTCATGAAGCACAAGTATGTAGCTTGCTGATCTTGTTGTCCACACATGTGAGACTTTATCTGCCTTTATCTGAAACATTTGTGGATTTCTCTGACTGGTTTGGGTAGCAACAGCTGTGAAGCCTCCTGGGGCATGGGCTTCAACCATGCAAACCTGCGTATATGGACTGTGATGGACTAGTATGACTCTTGTGCTGTTGAAAAGTCACTTCTCCTAATACTTAAAGTAGTTACTTCTCCTTTTACTGTCATCCTACCTCCTGTTATATTCCAAAACCAGCTCACCAGTATTACTGAACATGAACTGTTCAGCCTATCAACTTACTGTGTAAAATCAGTATTTTTTCTACCTTTTGTATTGAAACAATTCTCTGTGTGTGTGTGTGTGTGTTTGCATTAGAGGATTGTGCTGTCTTGCCTATGTTTAGCACATATCTGCTTGGTAAATATATCTCAGTTGAAATGCCTGTGTGCATAAAAAGAGGAGTTTCTCAATATTGTCTCTATAGAAGGCTAAAATTATAACTCCAGAAAAGGAATGTGAAGTGTTCAAAATGACAAGAAAAATGGATCTGATGTTGAAAAAATACAAGACTGTGAGTTTTATTCTGAAGAAGAAAACTACTTGCCACTTACAAATCTTCTATTCACATCTTTTATCTACATCATTAATTGGAATTCTTCTTAATCAGTTCTTTCCTTCTCCTCAGCAGAAGCAGCAAATTTTTCCAGTTTTCCAAATTTGGTCGCGAACTTTTTAAGACCTTCACATGCATTACAGAAATGGCTAATCCAGAGAAAATCATTGCCTGCTTTTCTGTCTCCATGTATTCACAATTTCAACATTGGAGGAAATGCACCTAGAGCTAGTGAAACATTAACACTGGAAACTTTGCACAGTGACTTCAAATAATTTTATGCTCTGGTCTGAATACAGTTGTTTTCAAGTATAAATACTTGGGTATTCATATTATGAGTTTACCTACTTGTTAGCTAGGATATTACAGGCAAATATTCCTTGTAATTGTAACCTAATAGAAAGACAGAAAACTTAATTGTGCCATACCATTTAACAGTTGCTGCCCAATAACCAGTAAATAAAGGATTATTATGACTGAAACATTTTAATGCTAAAATAACCAAAATTGGCTTTTTATCACTGTTCTTCATGGGCAGGCAGCCCTGTTTGAATTGGTTTTGTCTCCAAATCTCTTTCTAAATATCCTCTCACTACAGGAAAGGAAGAAGTTTGTGCTGTGTGCAAGGAATACGTTAACTACTGTATAAAGTTCTAGACCTTGCGCAAACTGGGAGAAAAAAAAAATCAATATTTTACATTCATAAAGCACCTTCTGTTTGTCTCAGCTCACTTTGAAAATGTGAACTCTGAGTTAAGAAGCAGCACTGTCATTACACCCAACCCACTGATGGGTAAACTAAGGCAGAAAATGCTGTGAAGTTACAAACTTGGCCAGGATCAAAATCCAGGAACACAAAAAAGTCTTCAGCACTTAAAAGACCGGAAATGTTTCCCATTGCCCATTCCATTGTATCAATTGAATATATAAGAACGTGGTATTTTCTTTCCCTTAACAATTTCTGATGTGGTAGACAGACAAATGACTAACATGTGTGTCATAAAACAAGTTCAGATTTTTTTTTTTTTTAACATAAAAATGTAGTTTACCACTAACTCTTCATGTCAGGATTTGAGGACTGGGAATCTATTTTGTATCCCCAGTCTGCACAAATCCTTCCTTATATGTGCAAAACAACTGGGTCTTCTCCTTATCACCACTTTCTCACAGCTGTTCCTTCAAGCTCACACTTGATGGCTGCAATTGGTGTGATAGAGAGTGAAGTAATTCTACATGATGTGCTACTATTTACAGGTGGCTGGGGTTATTTGCACTTGAATGTTGTGCATGTGTCTTCAGCTAATAAGCAAGTGTTTGGCTCTGAGAGGTCTTACTGGTTTTCACTACCAGTGACCATAAACAATGGTCACTGATGCACAGCATCCAACAGTTTGCTCAGCTGTTTCCTTTATTGCAAATGTTGTATTTTCCATTCTGACTATGCAGAAAATTTTTATGATTTCCAATGCTTCTTGTTAATCTGGGAGCAGAAACATTACAGAGCAAATACACATTGGAGAACCCAGGGCAGAGGTCCCCCATACCCACCACCCACCCCTTGGAAACACAGAGAGTAAGCCCAGCAATGCCATAGCTGCATTTTGTCAGGAATTGAGGTGACCTGCTGTTCTTCTCTTTTGCAGATTTTTCTCCTTGAGTAGTGGTTTAGCTCAAACCTGTAAACAAGGTAGTGTATCTTACAAAAAAAGGTTGTGGCTATCTTAAAAATTATATGGGCAGCTGAAATGTTGCTCTGTATCTGTCAGAAATGGGACTGTATTGCTTATTCACTTCACCCATCCTCCTGAAGACTCATTCCTAAAACAGCAATACTTCTCTTCCATATTTCCTAACGTTGCAGCATTATTCTAAGTTTCATAATCTCTCCTACCATCACAGTCATACAGAATTCATGTGCTTTTACCCACTATACACAGAATGGAATACCTGGAATGAAAATGTAATTAAATCATATGCAAATAAAAAATGCTGCAGCTGACTTCATAAGAAGGAGACTGTCATATCAAATACCATATTGTATTTGATTTCAATATTAACTGATAGGATTAGCAGAGATGAAATTTACCTTAGAAAGCTGAGCCTGCCTAGAGTTACTGGTGAAAGGATTTTTTCAGCTTTTGCACCCAGGAACATTTTTGTTCCTAACCTTGGTGCAAAGAAAGCTGTTTTGTGGCAACTGAAGGTTTTGCTGTCCGGGTGGTGCTGTATTCCATCCAGCCTGGTCCAGGGGGTGGTCAGATGTCTGAGTGTGGCTGAGGAGACAGGTCAGCCTGCTCTCCTTGCTGCAGCAATGCCAGGGAAGGGCTGGGCCGTTTGCTCCTGCTCCTAAGTGGGTTGTAGAGGTGGGCAGCCTGCAGAGACTGTGTGCCCCAAAACCTGGCTGCTGCCCAGGAGCTCTGCCTGTACTTGGCTGCGTACACTGGTGGAATTTTAGGGCATCATTTTCTTGCACCAATGCTAGACTGTGGATAAAGAACAGAGGAGGCACAAGTTGCCTTTCCTCTTTCTGTGTTGGTTCTTGTGGAGCAGTTGGGCAGTTCTTGTGTTGTGTCTGCTTTTCAAAGGCCCTGAGAGCTCTCATATGGCTTACCAGTGCCTCATACCTCATGTATGGGTCTGTGCACTGTGATGTTTCCTGGCTTTCCTCCTCCCGTGGGAGTGCTGAGCCTGGTTCTGTGGTGCAGGGACCTCTCAGCCGGTGACGTCTCCTGGTGCTGCTGCCTCCCAGCCACACCTTGGCTCAGGGCTCTTCTGACCTGCTGCCTTCATAAACACTTCAGTGGCTTTGCCTTCGGTGTGAAGTGCCTTGGGAGCCCAGTATGAAAGGTGCTATAGAAATGTAGTTTCGATTTAATTTGGTTTGATTTACAGTTTGAAAAATGAAAATCTTTCTGCAAAGCTAAGACCCCTGTACAATTTTTCCAGCTTGCTTCTGCTGCTTGCAAAGCTACTTGCATTCCCTTTTGGATCACTGGGGATTTCCTTGACACATTTACACTCCTGTTCTCAATAACTTCATACCCAGTCTCATGCTGACACTTTCTCCCTTTCTCTCTCTTTTTATTCATTAAAATTACCTTCTCCACAGGTATTAAACATAACCAAGCCAAGCAGAATAGAGGCCAGTCATAAAAACATAGATGACTACATTTTTCCCTGTTATGATCTATGACAGGCACTTAGTCCTTTAAAAAATTGCTACACCTTCAGAGCCCGGAGATCTGGAGACCCCAATAGCATCAGAGGTTTTAAAAATACATTGCAGATATTTCCCTTCAAATCCCTGTACTTCCTGAATTTCTGTCCTTATTTTTGTACTACGGTGTCATTCTGTTTGATGCTGAGATCCTATACTGGCAGGCACTTTACAAACCCACAGGAGTTGCCCCAGGAACCACACACTTAAGCAGACAAAAATATTGACAAGAAAGCAGAAGTACCAGAGAGGTGAAGTGATTTGTTCAAGGCCACAGAGCAGCTCACTGGCAGGGCTCACTTGTGAAGACAGGCTTTCTGGTGCTGTACCCACAACAGTTACCTGCCTCTAAATCTCTGAATTCATCCTTTAATCCTTTGGCATTCACAAAGATTTAAAAAATTTACTTTACTGGACTTGGGGAAACCTTATGGTCCCTGAAGTGGAAAATATCAAAGAATATGACCAGCACTTGTAAAATTAAGTTGGGTTATTTAATGTATTCCTAGAAGCTCATACCTCTGTGAAGAAATACAGTAATCCAGGTTCCCTTGCCAGTGTTTCCTTATGTGTGACAGACTTATGGTGAAGGACAGGAGAAAAATGGGAATGTTTTTACCTCTTACCAGGAAGATTTTCTTGTGTTTGATACATAGTAATAAATGGCAAAACTACACTCAAAACTTGGCAGGTGGGGAACAACTTTGGAATTAAAATGAAGGAAGTTGTCTTGTAGGTTTAAACAAAGGAGAAGTGTTTGGGGGCAGAATATGACTTCTTGGTGATACACTAATTAGAATAAAAATGTCAATAATTAAAAATGGAGGGCAATTTTGGCTTTTCAGGCCAAACTTTTCAGCTTTTCACAGGCATAGCTTTTCACCAGAGGCACTGTACTTCCCAATGGTGTTAATTAACCCATTCTTTGCTGGGTGATATAAACTAACAAGGCAGAAAGACACAGCACATGGTGAAATAGAGAATTGAGCTGGGATCCTGAAATGACACTGACACTGCTTTGAAAGCGTTGTTTCAGGAGGGTTTCTTCTCATCTGGCTCGTAACAGGCATCAAATCTATGGTGGTGGTCTGAAGCCCCTCTGCAGTGGTGGGAGGACTCTGCAGAGAGAGAGTCCCTTCAGGGGTGGTTCATCCTGTCTGCCTCAGGTATCCATGTAGGAAGGGATGAATCCTTCTCTGAAGGGATTGCTCACTCTCCTCTGAGTACAAAGGGAGCCTGGATGACTAGTGCTCTCTTCTAGCTGTCTGGACTTCCAGGGAATTACAGGTAGGGGAGATCAGTCCCACACCTTTATGTCCTCCTTCATGTTGCCATCAGAAATGGTAAAACCTGCCAGGGGCCGGCCGACAGTCTGTGCTTGTGAGTATTGCACACTCCAGGTTTTAGGAGTATGTCCAATGTCCCTCTCCCAGATTTCTCTGGAACACTGCTGGCTTCATTCCTGTTGCATCCATAGCTTTCTTTACAGCCTCAAGGCTGGGAGAGGAGTATTTTTTTGTGTGTCAAAACATGATTTCTTGGGGAAACATAAAGAGGATACAGCTGCAACAAAATGGAGAGACAGGTGCAGATGCCTATTTATGTTTTTAAAAACTGCAGATGTGTGTATGTGTGTACATAGAACTGCTCAGGCAAGCTAGGATGCATGGATTAATTGAAACCTATACTCTTCAGAAAACCATTTGAGATGTACTTGGTTTGATGTTATATTTGTAACCAACACTATAGTGGTTGTTGGGGTTTTTTCTGCTTGGGAAATTTCAGATGTGGTATTTAGCTTTGTTTGGAATGAAGACAAGTTTTTTGGGACAGAATAATTTCCTGCCAAAGAAAATTGGGACTCTCTAAGGCTTCAAAAGTCATGTGAATAGTTTTATCCTGCTGGTCTATTCTTGGTGCACTATTTATCTTCCTTCTCCGTGTGCCGTGCATGGCAGGGCCCCATCCTCTTGTGATGCATGTGTCAGGGGAGCCTTGGTTCTGACTAGGAACTGCAGATACCATATCATTAAAATTAATAAACAGGAACAGTGGAGGTTCCTGGAGAGACTGTGATAAACATTTGACCAAACTTATTTTGTTTTAAATTGTGTCATCCTTCAAAAAAACAGTATCTTCACTATCTCATCCCTTGTGCCTTTCTATCATGTCTCTGTCATGTGCTGAAGTTACCCATTCGCCTCTCAGCCCACTTTCCTCCCCTTGTCACACTTACAAAGTGGCTGACACCTTTTCTTGTCCTTCACTGGCTGATGGCTCCTAAACCAGGCCTGGCTTTCTGTGCCTCTCCCAAGGAGGAACCTCTGGGCGTTCTCAGAGTATGCATGGGGGTACAGGCATATTTGCTCTGCAAGTGAGGAGTCGTGTCAGGTGGGTGTAGTGACTCAGAAATAGCTTCTCCAAAAAGAAAATAGCATTGCTCTTTTTATTTTATTTAAAAAGGAAAATACACTTTTTTTTTTTTTTTTTAAACACAGTTTATTAAAGCATGTTTTTTGTAAAAACAGCAGAGATCTGTGTGTATAGTTCAGCTCCTTAACCTTTATTCTTCCCTTGCAGGTTTTTGGAAGTTCTCCTCCACCCCAGCTTGGGCTAACATTCTCTCCCTGCTTCCACATATTCCCTCACCTGCTGGGAAGCTGCATGTGACAGTATATGAGCAATCCTCCTGATGACATCCAGGCTCCCCTGCTGTACTCCAGACTTGGGATCCTGCAGTGATTTAACATCTTTGTTTGTAAGCTTAGTTTAGGAAAGATTAAACTGTTCTTTGCATAATGTGTGCTTACTGGATCCATGAGACTTATTAAAAACTATGCAGAAAGTGCCCACCTCCCATCTCTTCTCCTGGGGCTAATGGTTGTGTGCCATTATAGGTTCATTATTTCAGATGTTCTCCTGCAACAACCCCTCATGAAATCTTCCCTTGGAGCTTTCACCTTTCAGGTTCATTCCCTATTTTTGTGGGTAGTTGCCATACTGGCTCCACCTGTTGGAAATCCTATGTACAGGGAAGGGAATCTTCTCGTGCTGTAGCCACTTTCCCATACATTCACCCATTTTCTCCTCCTCATCATCTCCCTTCCACACCAACACTTTCTGCCTCTGAAGCCTTCTGACCTGCGAGAAGCCAGAAGAAGGAGAGTTACAACAGGATCACCACACTGGGAAATTGATAATAGATTATATCTGCCATGGTTTTGAAGTCAACACAGCAAAGCCGTTGCTGTGGTAGAGGAGTTTGTAAAAGTTAGCATTATCCACATTTGTGGAGGTCTTCTTTCCCTGGGAAGACCCTGGGTTTTCAAACTGCCTGAAACAAGTCTCAGGAGAACCCAGTGGTAGGTGAGAGAAGGTCTGATGTGAGGCAGAAAGAAGAGGGAGTATAAATCACTCACCTCTGACTGAGGTACCAAACAAACCTGAAGCTGCAGCTGAGACCTTGGAGAAACCAGTTAAACGTATTGTTCCGTCTCCTGAGGGGAAAAAAAAAGGTGAAAAAAATCAAGGGGAGCAAAACATTTCCTTTGCTTTGCATATTACAAAAGGCACCAAATGCAGAAAAGAAGAGGAGCAAGTAGGCTGATAAGAGATTTCATTTCATTCCCCTCAGGGTGCCAACTTACCAGTGGTAACCTCGTGGTCTGCTGATGTCATTCACACAAAGCAGTTACTTCTGAAGAGACAGGTTTCCTCAGATTTTACCATCTGAGGGAAAAATAGAGGAAAAAAATTGTTTGAAAAGGAAAAAAATGTTAAGGTGTCTGTGTTTTACCAAAAGCCTTTGTAGGAGGTTATTAACTTCAAAAGAAAACTAAATTTATCGTAACTTCTCTCCTCCCTCCCTGTGTTTCTGAAAAGAGCACTTGCTGTGATTGTCTGAGCCATTAAGGGCTCCTGGAAAGGCAACTAAGTCCTGTGCTCCCATACCTGTGTGCTTACTGATTTATAAACCTCTCTGTAGGAAGAAAGAAGAAGGTGAAATTTCCCCTTTAGTGGCAGATGGGCTCCAAAGACTAAAATACAATTATTATGCAGACTCTCAACATGTAGGAATTGGGAATAAAAATCTATGGCTAAGATCCATATGAGGGAAACTTTCTTGTCAGGCTCTCAAAGGAGCAGACTTCATCACCCCAAACTTTTTTCTTCTTTTTGAACAATGATTCCTGGAAAGAAAGACAAGGTTTAAAAGCAATTTCCAGAGGTGAACCATGGATGCCACCTGTTCCTTTGGATGTTAGCTTGAGATCCACACAAACAAGCTGCGCTATTCATGTACCTGTGTGACATTTTGAAGAAAAACTTTTTAAAGAGGCTGTGCAGTGGGACTGGCAAATAGGAGATTTGTATTTTCTCTTGCATTGGAGTAAAACCTGTAATCTGAAGGAGACAGGAGTGTAGCTGAACTGCTCATGTCATTGCTGGTACAAGAGAGTTAATCCGGCATGACGCAGAAGGTGGAAGATTTCATAAAAAGCCATGTGGTGGTGGTTTCTAGTGCCCAAATATATGTTTCATATCAGTATGACGTGCTGGTTTTATCTTCATGGGAACCTTGTCCCCTCTGAGCAGGTCCACTTGCTTCTCCCATCTGTATGAACCTGATCCTTATGTTCCCTGGCAATGTCACACTTTTGGCAGAGCTCTTCATGTCCGCGCCCTTCTCTCCTTGCAGCAGGTAGCCTCATATTCAGTGGCCTTTCAGGACATTACGCAGTCAGTGCTTACCAGCTCTAGTGGAAACAGAGCTGCCAGGTCCCTGCTGGCCCGGAGGCAGGTTGTCCTGCACGCTCTGTTCAGACAGACTTGTGTCGCTGCTGTCAGGGAGGTGGGTTTGGTGTTGGAGAGCCCTGCATTACAAGGTGAAACTTCAGGCAGTTTTAGAGTGAACAAACCCTCAGTTTTGCCTAACTTGGTAAATATGGGGTGAGAAAATTGGAAACCTTTCCTAGGGGCATGGGCATTTCAGCTTGGACACACAGCTGCCAGCCACTGCTGTGAGCAGCTACTTGGGAGAGGATGTGCAAAGGCAGGAGACCGAAGTGGCTGGTGCTGGTGGAAGCAGGTCCAGTGGCAGCCAGGGGGATGGCAGGAAAACTGCTGTGGTACTCTCTGCCCATGGGCACCCTGCAGCAGGCAGGGGAACCACGGCAGGAATGTGGAAAACAAAATAAATTCTGTGCATTGGTCTGTGTTTCCCCCTGCTCCAGCGTGTGCCCCACATAATTCCAGCGGTGTTACTGACTGGGTACTGATGCAAGTGACCACCCTGCTGAACTCTGTGTTTTCTCTGCCTCTGAAGTAAGCAGTGCTTAGGAAATGGGTAGTTAAAATACCCAAATATCCCTGAAGTAAGCTTAGCTGCAAAATAAGTGACTTAATTAACATACAGTAGATACTTATTGTTAAGTGAGAATGCCATCCCCTCCTGCAGGGATTTCAGTTAAACATGATAATTGATAAATTGTTATATTCACATGGTGTCACTCAGTGATATAATCGTGGCTTTTGTAAATATTAGTCAAGAGAGCAATCCAGCTGTTCCCAGCCAGGTTTCATCCAGTGTCAGCCAATGTTCAGTGCTGCTGATTTATTTCATGTGTTGCTTAAGCCTTGAGTAAGATCACATTTTTATGAGTCTCGAAATACCTATGGTAATAAATAGTGAGAGTGCCAGAGCTAATGACAACAGCAGAAATAATTATACGGAAAAATATTGCCCAGGGTCCAGAATATGGCCAGGTACTTAACTATTTGTAGTTTTTCAGGACAACTGCTTAGCAGCTTTTGGTCTAGATTTATGGCAAAGCAGCCCTCACCAGATGCCATTGGAAAGGGAATCCATTCAGGAACCATTTTTCAAAAGGACACCAGCATTTTCTCCCAAAGCTTGACTTAGCTGTTGACAAAGGGTTGACATTAAAACAGTGTTGGGCAATGAAATAAAATTCTGTTTTCCAAAGGATTTCAAGATTTACCTAAGGTTCAATTTAGAACGAAAGTCTGAAATTCCTCCTCACGGAGGAAGGTTCTAGGAGGGATTCACTCTGAATCAACTGTGCTGGTTTTGCTATTCAATACAGTACTAGAACATAAAATATACAAATATATTAAAAATGGAAAATAATTCTCAGATGAAACACTGACACTGTTATCTCTGAAGGTGTCCAAACCTGACATATTCACAGTGTTGGAGCCTTCTTGTGTTTTTTTCCTAAAACATATTTCTGCAGAACTAACAATTCCATGAGCCAGTTTGTCTTTAATGAATTTATATTTTCTGGTACTTCTTTCCTGACCATGTCCTTGTTTGATGAACACCCATGCAACTTTTCCTCACTCATCTGTCTCACTTTTATTTTGAGAACTCTTCAGGAATAGCTTTTGTTCTCATGTCAGTTCTTTGTTGAGGAACTGGCTGTCGTGATGTCCTACCCCCAAGACTTGGAAGTGATTCACAAAAAAAGAAAGTTTAAAAAAGATGACACCCAGTTTGGGCTGTATTGCGTATTTGAGATAGCATGCTTCACCCACAGGACAAGATGGTAGATGCTGAATTTAACTTATTCCCAGTAAAGAACCTCTTCAGTGACCCATATAGACACCTCTTACTGACAGAAGAGGAACAAATTATCTTTACTGCCAAAGTTTTATTTGCAGAAAATTCATCTTTTTGTTCCCTCTTTGCAATTTGTGTTCTTTCATGTTCAGAAGCAGCTCATAATTGCAGGGTGTTTCTAATTTTCCAGGGAATGTGGACATTTTGAAAAGAAATGCAGTATTAACAGCAGTGGGGTGAGCACCTTCAAGAAGGTAAGCTTAGATCAATACACTCGGAGCTTTTTGCTAACTTGGATTCTAAGGTAGGGGGGTCTCACGACACACTCCAGGAAGGAAAGCGAAGCCTAGAAAGTGCCTGAAAGCAACTGTAGCTCACTGACAGAATGAGGTGAGGTTGTCCTACAGCACTGCAGAGTGAAGCAGAGACTTTTTATTTGTTGAGTGCATGAAAACATCTGAGGCGAAGGAAAAGCTGTTTCAAATGGGCATTAGCATGCCTGTTGGCACTCTCAGACTGATATCAAGGGCGCCCTTGAGCTCAGAGCCAAGTGGAGGTACACCCCTTGAGAACCTGAGGTGACAAAGTGCAGGTGGAAATGCTGTTCAAATGTATATTTAATGGACATGGGGATAAGCTGTATTCCAGCCAGTGAAGGTAGAAAAAAAATCACAAAACCCCCTCTAACAATATCTCATGGTCGATACAGCACTAATGGGAAGTAGAACTTCGAAACCAATAGAATTACTCTAAAGCCAACAAATTGAACTGCAGAAATGAGTGGACGATTAGCAATTTTTAAACCCACTGCTCAGTGGGTTGTGTATGTTACCCTATCTCCTTGAAATATGGGGAAGGTACAGCAATTAGAGCCTGCTGCTGCAGAGTCCAGCTCAGGTCGTATGGATTTGTTTCGGTTTTTTCACTCTAGATCTTCATTCTGATTTTTGTGGTGACTAAAGGGAAATTATCCAAATCAGAATCAAAGTAGAAATTGCCCTTCTGCCATTTGCTGGAAATAATCACCATTTTTCAGTACCTATAGGGAGAATACCTCAACATTTCATTGGCAATAAATATATTCAAAATGATAATGTTAGTTGCCTTAGAAATATTTGTTTCTTATGAAAGACCTGTTCATGCAGTTGCAGAAGTTTCCGGTACTATAAACCAGTTTTTGCGTCTGTGTAGACCCTGAGAATTTGGTTTGGTGTTACTGGATGGGTAAGTTTATGGTTTGCTCTTTCTTATTCTCATCCAGCTGTGATGTGGAATCTTCCCACTCACTTGGTTTTTGCAGGCTAATATTCACCGAGTCTGGCATTCATCTCACCTAACCATAGCTACTCAAAAATTACGTGGTTTATCTGCGTGAGTAGTCTGGGCCACCCCTGTAGTCAGTGGTGAGACTCAGGCAGGTTGATTCATTCCATCCTCCCAGGTATCACCCTCTGGAGGTGCCTGAGTCTCTATAGGGAGACAGATGGCTGAGGTGAGGTGAGGTGAACCTCAATCCCAGTGCTCAGCAATAATGGCTTGGCGTGTGCCCAGAACACCTGGGGTTCCCTGGGGAAATCACCCTTCCAAACGCTAGTTAGAACTTGCACCTTTTAGCATCCAGAATTAAAGCAGTTTTTATGTGCTTTCTTTCGGTCCAGTGTACATGTAGGTTTTGTGTGTAACAGAAAAAATTTGCCCTGTGTTTGACCTACATACTTAAACACAAATACGGCCTTAAATTACATATTCAGTATTTTTATATATCTGCTGTCTGTGTGAACATGCACATATTTTCTGCATAATAATATTCAGATATATGGTTCTCTATGATATTTTACTATTAAAGTGCTGGCAATATGCTCAAAGCTTTACAAAATACAGATAAAGGCAATTCCTGTCAGAAGAAGGTTATAACAAAGATGAACGTTAGATTCACAGGGAGTGAGAGACCAGAAAATACTGGGCTCAATGTTTGTTTTTTAGACTCATTTCCTTAGAAAATGAGGCTCCTGTATTGCACTGTGGGTGAGGTGAGGTGCGTAGCTGTCCTCTCAATGACTTTTGAGCTGGTTGGCCAGCTTTAGCCAAATATAACCAAAGAATGTTTTCTCAAGAGAAAAAGCTCTCTGAAAAAAGACAGCTATTTAGAAAAGAGAGTGACGTTGCTGAGGAAAAGGTACAGGGTAAGACATATTAGGTGCTAGAGTATCCACAAAGGAGTCCTTTGTAGGAGTAGGGATAGAGCATCACCTGTCGCTGGTGTTGTGCTAATCCCTAGGGAATTGGGCAGGGAGACCCATAGGAATCAATGCATTAATGATTTTATGATGCAAGAAACATATTCTATACTAGTAGTGGCCTTTATGTTTTAATCTTCCTTAAGAATGGAATATGTTAAGAGTTCTCCCAACTACAGGAACAAAGCTCATTAACTGGGGGAAGGAGCAGTGGAAGACATGAAGCTGAGGATTTGTAGAAAGTGTAAAAGCAAACAAGAATTTAGTATTCCTACAGCTTCTGCCATTTCTCATATGTAGATATAGCTATCTATTCAATATGGCATTAAAATTAAAGGTATTTTTCTAATGTATCATATTCTTGGCTAGTTTTATCAGGTGAGGGCATGTCTGATTAGCTGTGGGTTATTGATTTCTAGCTCATGCTGTTTGATCACTCACACAGGGGTTATCCTCTCTCATCTGCCCTGACATTGTTTTCAAGGTACAACTTTTATGAAAAGAGCTGCCAGATACCATTGTCCATAAGAGCAGAGGAAAGAGTTTTATTGGCCAAATAGGGCAGTTCCTGGCCTGGGCGTTCCTATGAATACAGCTTTATCAACACACTTTATCAAAAATGGGCAGTTCCAGGGTGCAAATAGTTTCCATCCCTGTCTGCTGATGGTCAGAATTAGGAGTATTTTATCAGATATGGTGCATGCCTCTGAAGCACTCAATGTCTATTTTGATTTTGATACTGATGCAGGCTTCTGTACTAGATCTTGGTTATGCTGAAAATGAGAAGAGAGGGGTGAGGTTTCTAAACTGAGATTTTCTTATTACATGTCCTTGGTTTTAGCACTTGGATTGTTGAACTGGGTGGGATGAAACAGGTGCTGTGTTTCTACCCCACGAGTGGCTTCAGCTGTCCCCAGGGCTCTGGGTCATCCTGTGCAATGCAGTTTGCCTAGGACTCTGTGTGCAAGATGCTTTGTGAATCTCTTTCCAGCCCAGCTTGTGGCCTTTTAGGCAAGCTGTTTATTCTGTCTTGCTGCTATTTTGGACTTTCATCTTCCCAAGAAGCTTTTCCAGAGAAAGCTGAGGGAGAAAGAAACTGCCGTGGCAGTGATGGCAGGTGTTTTAAGTCTGCCTGCCTACATGCCCTGCAGCAGCTTTTGGACTCGTGGAAACTTCCTGATCAGTGGAAGAACTGATTGGGTTATGGACTGTAGGGAGCTTCCGCCAGTCACATACTGGGTGATGACCCAAGATTGTATCATCCCAAACACTCTGCGCTTGCAATTGTTGAGGTGTATCAATAGTTCTCATCCTTCTCTAAAACATGAGGTACTGGCCACTTGATCTGATTTAAAATTAAATGGCAAATCCTACAGTATATTCCCAGGACCCCAGGAGTGATAAGTCATTTGAGTTATATTTTTAATAGATTGTTATAAATCATTTTTATATTGCCGTAATTGAATAAGGTGCTTTAGAGAAACAGAAAGACTGCACATTCCCTGCCCCTAGGAGTTTGCTTGCTAAGTACATCTTGAGGTACAAAAGGTAATTTGTGTAATTTTATGCAGTGTGAGCCCTTGCTGCTTATGACAGTGATATAAATGTGGCCCATATCCTGAAACAACTTAATGTGTGCTTAACGTGGAGGATTTACAGTGCCTCTGGATGAGTGTGGTGATTCATGCCGGAGAACACAGGCCTGCCTCCTGCACCACCTGCCCTCCCGCCAGAGCTGGCTGCCCGGCCGCTGAGGGTGTGCTTCAGACCTAATGGCCATCAGCCTGATGCCATCGGCTTGCTGACAGTGGCCAGGGAAACAGCAGAAGGAATAGGGCAAACACAGAATGACCCATCCTCTGGCACATTATCCCAGAGCATCTTAGGGACTTTGTGAGCCAAAGTTTGTTTATTGGGCTGATGGACCTATCTTCCATGAGTTTAAGCTTAAACTGAAATCAATATAGTTGCAGTGTGGTCATATTCCAGCCTGGATAATTCCATTCTGCATTTTCAACTTCCCTTGATGCATCTTCAGATAAAGCATTTGTGCCCTAAAGCTGTGGTGCTTTGTTTGCTATTGCAATTTTGTTGCAGCTGCATTCCACTCCGGAGATAGATGCATTTTGGTGGTAAGTGATCCTTAAGTTTAAATAATCTATAATTCTTTGAAACACTTTTTGGGCTTGTAAAAGGTGTTATACAAATCAATGAATAATTTTCACTCACCGTTGTTTGTAATGTATTCTTAGTTTTCAACTGAAAATAAAATTTCTTTTCCTATTGATTTTCTTCTTTTATGTTTTGCCAAATTGATTTTTCCTTTTCCTAATGGAGCAGAAACTAACATATCTGGATTTCAGTTGCTTCACCCTTTCTGATTCAGCATCATTTAGGATATCAGAAGGAATAAAAACAGCTCTAAGGGATAGTATTCATTCATTAACTTCAAGGGAGCTGACGCTGTTTTAATCCATTTTAAGGGAGACTGTCTTTTGGGTTTTTAAATTTCATCAGTGGATTTATAAGTGTTCTCTAAACAAGTATTAAAGAGACAAGTATAAATATGATGTTATGACTTGGGAGGACGAGGTGTGAGAATTAAGCAGAGTTTAAGGTAGGCCAAACTGTTGGGTTGCAGAAGAAGGTTTGGAGCTCTCACTAAAAATGTGGACGGGGTTAGATGATCTACTTCCATTTCTGCACACCACAGCCCTTCTACATTCACCTGGAACAGTGACAAGGTAAGTATTCCTATGGTATTTTCAGATCGGCTTTGATCAGGAAGAGTCACAGTTGTCTTGAGATACAAAGTACGATCCTCAGCTGGGGGCTTGTTTTTTTAAGATGCCAATCACTCCTTTGCATTTAGGACATTAAGGGGGCCTTTGAGCATCAGGTAGCTAGGAAAAAACTTGAGAACTTCTGAAATGTTTGGCCTAAAATGGTTGTGAAAGACTAGGTTGTTCCCCCCCAATGAATAGTGTTATCTGAAATGAATTGTGTTTTCAGCTTCGGAACCAGTGTTTCTTGAGAAGCTCAGCTATGACTGGAGGATTAATATAGCCAGTGACTACAGGATAATAGTTCAGGCTACAGTAGAGAAAAATGAGATTCGAAAATACTGAGATTAACAAAATATTTTTTTAATATATCAGGTTTTATGAAACTCAGCCTGGGGTAGAGAGAACCAGAGAACTGGCTGAAACAGTACCATAAAATTTAGTATTTATCCCCAGAAGTCATGAAGGACAGAAGAGGTTCTGGAGAATGGAAAAAGGGCAGAGATGGTGTCTATCCATAACAAGAGGAACAGCTGAACCCGAGGATTTGTAGTCAAGTTGTATAACTGCCAATACATGGAGCAAACAATCAAACAACAGATCATAAACCCCTTGAAGGGAACAAGGATGCGAGCAGGACAGCTAGCATGTATTTGTCAGGAGTAAATCACCTGAAACCAATCTCTTTTCCTTCTGAGACACAGCAACAGACCTTGTTGGTAGGAAAAAAACAGTGGTTGTCAGGTATCTTGATTTTAATAAGATTTTTTCATACTGTTTTACAAGACACAGTCAGAAGCAACATGGAGAAACCAGGATGAGAAGAAACCATCCTCTGGGGTCAGTACACAGCTCTCTGGCAAGCTGTAATCAGAGACCAGTTATCAATGGTTGCCCGTGAAACTGCAAGGGGATTTTGAGCGGGGTGCTTTGTGATCTGTGCTGGGACAGAGTGTGATGCAGAGTGATGATGGAAAGCAGAGGTTCTCGTTTGCTTTGTAGGCTGGGATGGGCTGTGGGCCAGGTAGAGAATGGGTTCAGAATATAAAGTAACCTAGAGAAGTTGGATAGGTGGCCTGTACAAACTGAGGCATGGACAGCTGCAAGACTCTCCTCTGTTGAGGTAGGAACACTGAACAGCATTAATGCAACAAGAGTAAGTGACTTCTTGAAGAGAAGGCTCTGGGTTTTGGAGTGGATCATCTTAGAAGAGGTAATAGGTGATGTGAGTCAATAGGGTGACACACTTTTGATCAACGATCATCATGATCCATGAGAGAAGACTGAACAAACTGGGGCTGCCAAATATAACGAAGAAAGAAGGAATATGATAAATCTTGAAACGTTACTAAAAGGCAGAAAGAAATAATCTGTACTCTTTGTCTACTGGGACAAGGGGTAATGGGCTGTAACCTCAGTGAGAGACATGGCTTAGATGCCAGCAAGATCCTTCTACTTACTAGTGATAATTGCGAAAAGAGGAAATAGCCTGCTTGGAAGCTTACCAAATGTCCATCCTTGGGGGTTAGACAGATTGCAGCCCAGAATAACATGGGTCTTATTCATCTTGCCATTGGGAGATGAACTAAATGTCCTCCTGAAGTGCCTTTCCACTAGAATTTCTTGAATTTAGGAATCTTTTAAACTACATTTTAATCTCCTTTCATTTTGGTCAAAATAAGGCTACCTAGTCTGTGAAGAGTTAAGAATTTCTATGTTCCTTATTATCTTACAGATAGCATTTAGCATCAATTAAAATGGCAAAGTCTTATGATTCGCTCTCCACCTTTGCTCAGCCTTATCCATTACTCTTGAATCAGTTAAATAAATATGGTTTAACTGCAGTCTACTGAATAAATGTTCTCTCTTTATTTCTCTGTATGTATGTCTGTACATATATAATATATATATATTTGAAATTATGATTCCATTTATCCCAAGTTTCTGGAATTTATTGATTTTTTTAACAGTGTTTAAATTACATCCACTTTTATGGAGACAAATCTGTTGAAGAATTAAACAGCAAAGTTTGCTCCAATCTATAAACATGACAGGGGGATGATTTCCTCTCATTTGCTAAATATACTGCTCCTTAGTTGGAGACATAAATAAGAATGTTGCCTAAGTAGGTCATATTTGAGCTAGGGCTTTTCAAAAGACATGAAAGCACCCACCGTGAATATACACTTCAAAGCCAGAACCCATTTTTTTGTGCACATTTTGTTCCTGAGAAGTTTTCCATCTGTTCTAATGTCATGGCTTTGCCACAGTGGCTTGTCCTCAGACTCTGTATCTCTGGCAACTCATATGTTTTACTTTTTAATGCGGCAGGTAAAGGAGATAATTGGAAGACCTTCAGAGTCAGGCAGGGGGGGTGGGCAGGAGGGAAGGGGGAATCTTTCACTTCTAAATGGAGGCGAAGGACAGACTTCCTCTGCTCCTTGTTGTTAGATAGCTAGTTTGATTGGATGCCAGGAGCTGAAAGGAGGCAGCGTGCATTTTGAAAAGCTTTTCGAGGAGCAAATCTGAAATTAAACGACAGATAATATTTATAGAGGTTAGTGAAGTTCACTTCACCCTGCTCTCTGTAGCAGTGCAGTTCCAAATTCAAGATTCTTGATGGATTTAAACCCTTTTTCATCAGCAATAGTCCGACCTGATCTGCCTGTCACTTTCTAAAACGATGCCTTTCTGACTTCTCCATGTAGCTCTGAAAGGGGAGGAAGCTTCCTCACTAATATGTCACTCAACCCACCCACCTAGACACCCACAGCTTGTTTGAAGCCAGCATAAGAAAAAAAAGACCACCACACCACACACCCTGGATTGTAGCCATGCTGAAGAAAGCACTTTAAATATCAGTATCAGTGAACATTGGTCCTAGGGGTGAAGCCAGAAATAAAGCCCTACTTAACTTGTATCTTAAGCCGCCCCTCAATCTTACAAAACAAGCCAAGCTGTGCGTTTGCTATTTTATGTGCAAATCAGCGATAGCATCACTGTGTGTTATATTTACACAAGAATTTTTATTTATTTGGATTGCAGAGTGCCCATCACTCACACAGGAACTTCTGGATCACCACTGGGTGCCATGTGACTCACGAGTTGCCCTACTCAGTTAGTGACACTTCTGTAACGGCCTGAGGAACAGAAGGAACATCCAGGGTCTGGGATTGGCTCTGCAAAGAACTGGCTGCCATGCCATTGTTGATGCAGTAGTGTGGAAAATGACACAGAAGTCAGGGAACGGGTTTTGTAGGAACCAGATGCCAGCAGGAGCAGTGATTGCTGGGGAAACAGGAGGGCTTTAAGTCCTGAACACCATGTTCATATGTCTGAGTAAGTCCATAGTGATGGACTGAAGGGCTGAGCTCAGCTCTGGGGGTCTGCAGGTCCCAGGACTGTGCCTGGGAGAAGGCTTTCAGGGGGTATAAGGAGAGATTCTCTTGTGTCTTTGGCACAGTGGCCAGGCAAACTGCCCAGGGACCAAAACCTGTTTCTAAATATCTGAAAAAGGTCTTCTGGGGCAATCTGCATCTTCCCACCCTGAGGCTGATAACATCCACCATTACCACCACCCTCACTGCAGACAACCCTGAAACAAGCGAGTACGTTTAGTACATCACCACGCACATGTATAGCAACTCTTTGGGCAGCACTTGTGTTTTCTGGTCTCTAAAGAAAGGACAAACTGCCTTTCTTCCTGCATTTCAAAATGCCTTCATGACACAGTCCTAGCAAGCCTGTGAAACACAGTCAAGATTCAGAGCAGGATGGACTGCCACCTGGTTCACAGCAACACCTGGTAGTGGGATACATGGAAACACACTGCCATGTACAAGGAAATTAATTTTTTACCCATTACAGAAAGATAGAACACCATAAGAATAAGTCTTCAAAAGACTTAGCAATTAAGAGCAGAATGAATGTGAGTCATCTGTCCAGCAAAAGCTGTGCCAGAAGCAGACACAAAGTAGTTCTGCATGTTGATCCTACTTAGGCAATTCTTGTCCTATGACAAGGAACGTTTTCTGTCGGTTTGTGAGATGGTACATGCACATGCATGCATACACACGAACTTCAGCGTGATTTGGGGTTGTTCAATTTGCCAATCTGCCAGCTGTTCATCTTAGGGCATTTTTAATATGTCTCAAAGTAATTCAGAAGTGTACAAATTTTGTATTTTGGTCCAGAGATTGTCAATATAGACACTAACTGCAGAGCTGCCTAAAAATTTGGATTTCAGCTTGAAAGAAATGACATTGTTTTGAAATGTGATGTATATTAAAGCAAGCAAAGCAAAGAAAGTCTGAAGAAGTTTCCAGCAGCTCTGCAGGGTCTACACCTGCTCAGTGGAACAGAGAGGACCATGGAATGCAGCCCTGACAGTAAACCTTTGCTGGCAGTTCCCTAGACTCCTTGCTCCAGGGCAGTTCTGCAGGAAAGGAGACCCTGAGTGCTGAACAGGTGTCCCAAATCCCAAGGCTCACCTCCAAAGCCTTGAGTGAGGTTCCCAGACAGTTGAGATGTCAGCTGTGTTTGGGAAAGCAGCAACAGTTTGGGAAGGAATGAATTTCTATTTTCTGATCAGAAAATTTCTGACCAGCTTCTCTTCAAAAGGCTTTGGTGTTATTCTATTTGTGTAATGGGAAAGCTGAGAATCCCCCCTGTCTGGATTAATCCTGAAATCCTTAGACATCCTGGTCTCAGTCTGAGCATCAGAGTTTTTGGAGGTAGAGCATGACAGATGGTGTGGCTGATGAAAAACAGTGGCCAAAGTGCTCTTTGCTCTGGTAGCTGTAGGCTTGCAGATGATTCCTCAGGTGATGTTTTTAGCCAGTCAGAGAGACCTTATCTTACAGAGAAGCCCAAGGTTTGAAGCTGGGGAATGTTTACACCTTCACCTCGCTCTAACTTGTGTAAGAACAGCTTGCTGGACCTTGTGAGAGGGACTCTGAGGTCCTGGAAGATGAAGTCAGACTGTTTTGGTGAAGGTTAAACATGACTGCTGTCCAAAGAACTGCTAACTACATGAGTGTGGAGGTACTAAATGTGTAAGATGCCTCAGATTGCTTGTAAGAAGGGTGGTAGTAGTGGCAGATATTGTGATGCTGTAATGTGATTTACTCAGCTGTTTCCCATGCCTACCGTGACTTTATTCACCTGTTCTTCATATTGTTCAGGTTGTTTGGATGGGGAAATGTGTATAGTTGGAAGTGGGTATGACTTTTGAAACATAGACCCAGGGTCATGTAAAAAATGTTGCTGTTTTGATTGCAATCAGTTGTGAAAATGCAAGAGGATGAAAGGTTTTTGCTGGCTTGCTAATGGCATGTGTGCTAATGGCATGTGTATTTTTTTTCATGCTATTTCAATGAAAAGACCTGGAAATGAACTGAAGGTTTGAGGATTCAGGGAGGGAAAATGAGCTGCTGGTGCTGAAGGCAGCCAAGTTGAATATCAGACAGCAATATGCTACAGCTTGTGAGGCACTGCTGGGAGATAGGGAAACAGAGGAGCACAGAGATCAGTGCTATTAACTCTGTGTAGTGGTATGTGTGAGTGTGAGTTGGGCTATTTCAAACTGGGCTATTAATTTTTTACCTTATTTTGCTAATTTTTTCACCTTCAGTTTTATAAAGAAGGTACACTTTTGGTGAGGGCTTGCAAGCTGCCCTTGGAGGAACTGAGTGGAATCACACTGCCGGATCTAGCACTGATTTCTCTGAATTCAAGTAGTTGGTCCCAGTTACAGACTCAGGGGAACAGAATCAGCCCCTTGGGGGTCCAGATCTTCCTGGCTTCTTCACTTGGCTGCTCAGCTTGCCTGTGAAATGCATGAGCTGTAAACACACAAAACAGGAAGGCATAAAATAAATTCAAACTCCTAAGATGCCCAGCTCTAAAAACTGCCGGCAGCCAAGTGTGGTGCAATGGTAATTAACTTCCATGACGGCAGCTCTAGCAGAGGTGCACATTGGGCACTACGGGAGATTTGGTGTGATGGACTGGAAGCACAGCTGAGGGGGCCACAGGCTAGTGGCAAAGCCCCCAGGGCCAGGGAGCCCAGTAGGGTGCTGGAGAAGAGCAGCCCTGAGGGGAGGAGATAAAGAAAAGGGCCCTTCAGTGCCTTCTGTGTTCCTCCTACCCCTCCAAATGTGGCAGCTGCTCAGAGAGGCCATGAAGTAAGTGTGTTTCTCCTGAGTGCTTGCTGTAAACAGTGCGTACAGCAGCGCTGAGTATACATCAGCTCTCTGGGCTAACTATAGCATAGTAATTAAAAGGGTGAGAACATTTTGGAGTACTTTCCACCACTTGTTGTCTGTGTAATCCCCCTGTGTTTGGCAATAAATAGAACTTTTAAGTTTAATTAATATACACTTGGCTGGCTATCCATTTAAAAGCATGCTTCGGTGGCCCGAGACATTATCCACTTATGCAGAGTGTTGCTGGAAGAGCTGGTGCAATGCTGGAGAGGGAGTGCAGGGCCAGGGCAAGGGGTGCTGCTGAGCCCTGGAGCAGGGAGGCACAGCTTCATGTCCCAGAAAATGTAGGTCAGTGGGCAATTCAGAGCATGCTCGGAAACAAGCATACAAGCGTGGCAAGAGAAGGCAGAGTAAATAAACAACTTTTCTTCTGAATGTGGGGCAGCTTGGGCTGTTTTTAAAATTTATTTCTGAATGCTGGGTTTCATAAGCAAGTTCCTCCCGGGCTGAGGTGTCAGAGGGTCAAACGAGTCTTGAGAGAAAAATGGAGTCTAGTATCCTTCTTTTTCCCTCAAACTTCTTTTGTGTAGGGCAGTTCAAACCATTGATATTTTTTTTAAGAGTTTAGCAGAAACAACAGCAACAAAAAAAAATGGTTTGGATTAGATCAAATATACATTCCTTTCCTCCTCCTCCCCTCCTGGGATGAAACAAACAAACAAATCGTGCCACTTAGCACCATTGTGTCATTTGCCCCAGAACAAGCCATTTCATTTCATGCCCTTTTTGAAAGCAGAGGCGAGGAACAGCTAGAGTTTCATAAAACTGCCAGAGGACTTGGACTCCTGTCCCAGCTCCAGTGAGTGCCGAGTTATTTATCTGCAACAGCAGGGTGTCAGCAGGAGCTATTTCAGGCCCCCCTTTGCTCCAGAATGCACCCCAGGTTGATGTTTGGAGGAATTTTCTGTGGGTGGCAATGAGTCTGTGCAGGTGAAGGAGTGAGTTGAGAGGCAATGGATACACAAAGTGAGCCACAGAAGAGAAGGGAGGGTCAGGGTGGATGGGGAAAAGACTTGGAGAGGAAAGAGAAGCCTTCAGGAATGAAGCAGGTCTATAATGCTGCAGCTTCTGCTTTTTTCTTTCAGCTTCTGATACTATTTTTCCACTGCTCTCCCTGCCTCTCCTGGTTCTTTACCCCATGCCTTCACACTTCCTATTCTATGTCTTTTTTACCTTCTCAGTCTTTCCCTCTGAATCAGGTACTTTGATCTGGGAAGTCGAGTTAGTGTGCCGTGGTGTAAACTGATAACTTACGCTTCCTAGTGATAAGCTAGCCTATATAGGGTTGTGTGTCTTGAAGATCCAGTGGTAGGTAACCAGCTTGAATTTTTACAGCTGTTTGTTTGATTGTTCTGTTAATTTTTATTATTATTTTTATTTTTATGTCTTTGTGTTGAATTTTTTTTTTTTTTTAAGTGCTCTGCAAGAGCCGATTTACTGGCCTATTCCGCAGGGTGGAGGGTGCGAGAAATGTCCTTTCTCCAGACTTCAGGATGGAATGAAACAAACACTTGTTGGGTATAAATGATTTGTCCTATTTTCTTCATCAGTTCCAGGAAGAGAGGGAGTGTTTCCCTAAGGAAAGCCTTTCTCTGCATTATCAGTAAAGAAGCCTGAGGTGGCTGGCTCAGGTGCAAGTGTCAGCTGTGGGCGTCCACCTGTGCCCAGAGGAGCAGTGTGCTCTCTCTGATTGGCCTGGCCAGTGGCAGTTGAATTAGCAACAGCAGGTCCAAAAATAAGCAGATTTAATAAAAAAAGCTTCATGGCATGGTGGTTGGGCCCGTGCTGTGCAACTAATTAACTTGCTAAGCCTGTAAAAGCACTTCCAAAAATGAACTCCTGTTCTCTGCTCCCGCGCTTCCTGCATTCAGCTTCCTGCGCTGCTTCGGCTTCTGTCCCCGTCCCCAGGCAGTGAGCATAGCAATGTCACTTATGCCTGCTGTGTGTGCAGGAGGGACATGTCACATCGTGTGCCTTTCCTGGCCTGCCACTGTGACCTTCTGCAATAGCTGAGAATATGAGCTGCCCCTCACTGAAGTGGGGTAGCTCTTTTGCTGAAAGAAGACTTCTCCTTTCTTTGGGCTTCCCTGTTACATGCAGTAGTCATCCACCAATAATTGTATATAAGGATAAGGAGATAAGTGCTCTTTTGAGTTGTGCTTCCTTTTCTTCATGGCAAGTGGAGTGTTATCCCTCTGCAGAGTTATCAAAGGCATAGATGTGCTTCTCTTTTACATCGTGAGGTTTATCAGCAATGCATGCGAAACACAGCTTCCTCTTTTCTAAGTCTTTCTGTTTTCTCCATTCACAGAAATATCCTGATTTTCATACTGACTTGAAATGCCTGGCTCTGGCTATCTGTACCTGCTTTGTAATAGCCCCACTTGAGAGGTGAAAAAGGAGGCTCTAAAGCCCAATTCCAAGATTACGACCTGCACATTATTTTAATTTAAACTCACCTCCTGTTACAACAGAGAATCAAGGTGTAAGCGTGTAAAGTGCTTTGGGAGCCCTGTGATAAAAGGCCCTATAAAAACGTAAATGTAAGCAGATGGCAGTCACAACCTGCCTGGTAGGAGCAACACACAAGCTCACAGAAAAGGGTGCAAACTCAAGCCCTTCCTGAAATTATCTCGAACAACAATAAATGTAACCTTTGCCGGGGCCTGGGCATTTGTAATATAGACTCCTCTATGTCTCACCACATTGCCTCAGACTGAGAGACAAGCTAAATCATTAGGTTGGACCTCCAAGCACATTCAGGCTTTGTGTGCCTGTTTGAAAAGAGATCCATGACTGTGGCATGACACCAACGGCAAAGCCGTGGCCATGGCTCTATCTCAACCACTATGGTGTAGATATCCTTAAGAAAAGGCATAAAATAAGAAGTCCTTGGATATAGCATCACCAGCTTGTGGTTAAGCTCAGTCTGGGGCATGATGCGCAGAAATGGAAAGGAGTGAAATGTAATGAGCAAGACTTGCAGTGACGTGTTTGCTGAGGAAAAGGGAGAGCTGATCTTTTTTCTACCCTTGCCTGTTCTTCTTAACACCATTTTTTTCCAAAGGGTGGATTTTCTCTTTATCTGACTTGTCCTTTTTCCCTGCTGTGAAATGTTTTGGGTCAGATGATATTTTGCTGGGCTTTAGAAAACTGCTAAGAATTAATTAATCCATAATTAAATTGATGGGGAAAAGATGTACAGAACTGTTAATAGAATTACATCCTCAAAAGGAACAAAAATAAGACAGTTTCCTTTCATTTCTCTTTTTTACAGTTTTCAGTGTGACAGATTTCTGACCGAGTTCGAGTTTAGACAAAGTGCATGTGGCAAAAGTTGGAAGTGTTGTAATGCTGCCTACTGTGATTTGTATAAACATTTAGGATCCCCTGGAGAGGAATGTAATCCAGGGTTCCCTGCTTGCACAGAAATGCTCAGAACAATATAATATTTGAAAGAAAAGAAACATTTTTAATTGGATTTGTGCTGACTATTTTTGAAATACAAAGAAGACAGTTTATCCACTAAGCTGCAGATTGTTTGCAGTCACAGGGAATCGGCAGGCCTCAAATTAGCTGCAGGACAGCCCTCGCTGTTGTTCTGTGAGCCCAACAAAAAGTGAGATTTGAAGGAAAAATATTAATGATAAGAAAAGGCTGTAAAATTCAAGCCACATGCTTCTCTAAGTCTATGTGAGTTAGGCCGAATGGATCATGTGATTTCGTCATGCGTTCCTCAAATGATAAAAAAATCGAAGGGGAAGATTGTCAGATTTGTCTTTCTTCTCACGAGATACTTGCTATGGGACGGGGCAGATCCCAGCGTGTGCTCTGCTTTGCTCACCCAGGACTGTGCTGCCAAAGAGTGACTTTGGCTTGCTCCCCAAGACCTGCCACCTCACTCTGAACCCCCTGTACCTTTGGGGGTGACCTTGCCTGCTCCCATCCCCCTGTAGTTAACACCCATCCCCCTCTAGTTAGCAGGAGAGGGGCAGCTCAGGCACTGCTCCCAATTTCATGCTGGGTTGAGTCCCTTTCCTGTTTGTATTGAATGTGAAGAGAGGAGAGACCTGTTGTTTCATCAGCAACATCAAAGAGAAGAAAATTGCACTCCAGTGTATCCAAATTTGCAACATTCCTTGGCTTTTGTAATAGAGAGAGGATATTAGAGGCTTTTAGTAAAGGTATAAAGCCTGGTTTTATTTCCCTTTTCCTTCCATTATTGCATTTTTTTCCTTTCTTTGCATTGTTGATCTGTGAGGTCCACCAGTAATGTCAACAGGCCTTATTTTGCCAGATGCAGCATTCCTCTTAACATCAGTAGCAGCTGAAGAATCACTAAACTTAAGGTGAGAATAGGCTTCAGAGCAGATAGAGTTCCCTGAGGCAACCAGAAGTTCTGTGCCTCTGTAGTTGTTTGTATTTATTATTTCTAAGTATTAAAAGAAAAGTTAAGATGTATTCCCATAAAAAGAAAAGATATAAGCTCAGGTTCACCCTACTGATCTTTTGGCACTTCATGGATAACCTAAAATAACAAATATTGCCACTCAGGCCTCCTTCTGTGTAACTAGTGAAAAGAAATGGGTATCTTCATGGGGCATTTAAAACTGCACAGGATCTGAGAGGTCCTCTGGAGGGGACTGTTCGTTGACTCAAGTGACTACACACCTACCCTGGTGTCTCATACAGGTATTCATGGTTAGCCTGTGAGTGAAAGTCTGGACAGGACAATTTGTACATGGTAAGATCCCATAACTCTGTTTAGGGAAGGTGCACACTAGGTTGGTTCCAGGAACTATCTGGCAGAGCTGTTAGCACATTAGGTCAGGATTAATATAACCAAGTGGGTAGGAATGATTTTTTGAAAGGACTTGAATAAGGAGGGCTCCTAGAGAATGACATTTAAGGTGGGATAAAAAGAAACAGGATGGGAAGGAGGACTAAGAGTAAGGGCTTGGAAGTAGGGACAAGAAAGTTAAGCTGAACATACCTAAGTAACAGATAAATGCTCATGCTCATATCACCTCTTCATTAAGGACCCCTAAGAAAAGTTCTTAAGAAAGAAGGCAAAAGCCTCTCTTGTCTGTGGATGATGGTCCCCTCATTTTCAGGAGGGTACCAGTTACAGCAAGGAGAAGCTAAGATAAGGAGGAATGCAAGGGGGGATGATTCTGCAAGACAGTTTTGGGAAGTGACCCTCATATTTCCTGACATTATACATCTGCAGGTGTAGATGTCATGGCTGAGCTGGTTGTCCTGAGCTGCCTTTTCAGTCAAAGAAGAGCAACTGCTGCTTTTGTGGTGCAGTTCAGCTGAGCTATTTTAGATGTCTGCTTAAAAGTGTGAAAAATTTCTTTCTATTGATGAAAACGGAGTTGAGGGAAGTTAACTCAGATGCAAAGATTACGGTTCATAAGATACTCTCGAATGATGTGTAAACTTGCATTCACCTCCAAACAACATACAAAACTGCCAAATATTTTGCTCTTTCTGGACAAATCTTACTGTTGCATGATCCAAGGAGACTTACAAGACTGATATATTTAAGAAAAGGCGAAATGAGATATTTTTGGTAAATTGCATTTCCTTATTAGTCATCACTTCCCTTTTTATTCTGAGAAACAGCCCTCTTCAGACGTGTTTGTTTTATTTGGCAGAAGTGTAGATAACTCCAGATGTTGCTGATTCTTTTTCAGTTCCTTGCCTTAGGAAACTTTAGTTGCACCTGAGAGAAAATAGAAGCCAATCTGGAAGAAAAAGACAAGAGATATATAATAGCCTTGCTAGAGGAAAAGAAAAATCAGATTAATTTATATGCTCTGGACGATCTCTAATTGTTTCCGTAAAGAAGAATTAAAAGCCTTTTTATTCGCAAAGAGCTGAGTTCAGGGCCATGTACATCTCCTATTAGAGTTGAAAACATCACTGATAAAGAGCTGGATTTTCTAGGTTCCCTCAAGGGTCTACTATTGAAAAGGAAAACAGAGCATTAAATGTAGCAATTGGCAAGTAAGTAGAAGTGATAATAGGCTTTGATATTAAGGAGCAATATCCTTGGCTCATATAACTAGGTGCCATCTTCTTATTTCAGCAGAGGCCTGTTTTTTGCCCCAGATTGGCAAAAAATTGCCCCAGATCGAGGCACCTAGATTTTTAGCTACAGACTGCTGTAATTTTAAATCTGCAAATACAATGTGTTATCTACCATGGCTTTCACACTTTTGAAGTTTGTCGAAGGATATTCTTGCTGTTCTAATCTACTTAGGATAAAGCCTGAGAAAACACTGATTTTTTCCCCATTCTTTAGGATACGTTTCTTTGCTTACATTCTCTGTTAAATCAACAGAGGTTGATGAGGTTAATGACATACAGACCTTTCCCCTCCAGAACAGCAGTTCACCTCTAGTTCACACTGCTAGATACTGAAAGTCATTCCACCTAAAATAAAATAAGAAAAGAAAAGAAAAGAAAAAGAAAAGAAGAGAAAAGAAAAGAAAAGAAAAAAGAAAAGAAAAGAAAAAAGAAAAGAAGAGAAAAAAGATGTCATCCAGTTAATGATAAGTAAGAATTGACAAGCCTGCAAGCTTTCCACGTCACAAAGCAGAGTGAGCAGGCCTGGAGACTGAATAACGTGCCAAAGTGTTCCTCTGTGACACCCCCGGAAAGCTCAGCAGACGTTTCTGTCCAGGGCTGGAAGACACCAAGATTTCCAGGCTATTATCTTCCACTGGAATAACATTCAGACAAAGATATCTTGCTCCTTCTGGTGAAAGTACTTCCATACAAATAAGGGAAGGAGTGGTGTTCTTTGGAAACCAGTCTGGTATCACTTCTGACAGATACCAGCGATTGTGATGAAGAGTAAACACCTCAGTCACTGGGTGATGCAGAGCACGCTGATGCACAGAACCGCAGCTGAAGGCTGAATCACTGCTGTATCTAATTAGGCACATCAGTTAAGATATGCAAGCCTCCAACTGTCTGAGGAGGGCTGAGATTGCTAATACCAATCTGTTATTGTCCTCACGCTCAGAAGAGGTGATGGTTGATAAGATTAAAGAAATAGCATTTTGTGTTAGAGCGGTCAGTAGCTTTCTGGTTGCTTGCTGGGGGGAAGGTGGGGTAGGCAGCTAAGTGATGTTGCATCATTTTCTGATTTGGGCCTCTGACTAACGTCAAGGTAAAGAAATAAATCACTCGTGTTTAAAGTGTTGGTGAATAACACCAACCCCTTGATTTTCTAATGCAGCGTCATTTGAATTGTATATGCTATTGAATCAGACAAAATATGTATTTATGCATTAGGTTTCTTCAAAATTCCTAGTACGTTTTTTAACAAGATGCAGAAAAAATAAACTGAAATGCCGAGCTTTTTATTCCTAGGTTGTTTGTGACAAAGCATCAGCAATGTCCTGTGCCGAACATGATTCATGTAAGGCGCAGACAGCGGATAGTGAGTTTGAAAGGGGGCTAATCAACAATTTTCGGAATAAAGAAGTATCTTAACTCAAAAATGTTGATGCATGAATGAATGTAATTCCCTGTGCACTGAGTTACTGTTTAGGGGACACATCTACTGTAGCAACCACACTGAATCAGTTCGGTGCCATTCACAGGCAAATTAAGTTGTAAAATCTCACTGTATGTGTATTTGTGTGTCTAAATATCTCTAGAGAAATTATTTATTTATTTTCTAGGCTCAAATTTTTCCTCTTCCAGTGCACTCAGTTCATTCCTGGAGTCACTCTATTGATGTTAACAGTGGGGTATCAAGGAGGTATTTTGCTCTTCTTCTAAACTTTTAGGATAAAAGTTTCTGGGACAAGGCCACACACAGCTACAGGCGAGCTGTCTAATCCAGGCAGGGGACTGATGAGGGGTGGAGGAAGGTCTTCTTCTCTGGTCTTGGGGACAGCACACATCCAAGCTGGGTACTGTGTGAGAGAGCAAGGCAGCAATGCAGAAATGCTAAAGAAGGTGGGTGTCCTTGCCCCTAGACTTTTAGGAACAATTTGATGAAGGAGTGTGGGAGGGGACCAAGGAACGTGTGCCTTGTGAAAAAGCCTGGCAAAGAGCAGGTGTGAAAGAGGCTTGGTGCAGGGGATGTCAGAGTACTGTGGCAGCTCATCTCATTGATGGCCAATTGGACAGGGAGTCTGTGCTCTGCCTTTTAGGCATGCAGTATTTGAAGATGAGGGATAAGGGAACACTGAATAAAGAGCATGAACAGATTACTCTCACTGTGAAGATGATGCTGTGGGTCTCTAACCTGGACAGTGTTGAGTATTGCATATAGCCTCTGAGTTGTCTAAATGAACACAAAAATGCAGTGTCCTCTTGAAAATTAGGGTGCAGCTTCGTGTTATGGATCCTTCATCGGTGGATCCAATATACCCTCTCCCATCCTTCTCTGCCCCCACACAAGGATTTGCTGCCTCCACTGCTGTGTCTGTTCTACTGCTGGTGTGTCCAGGACTGGTGAAATTGAGATGAGTAAAGAAAAAAGATTATGACAGGAAGACAACAGAAAAACAGGTGGCTAATAGGAAAAAAGTGCTTTTTTAGAACAAATCATTTTATATCTCTGAGTTAGCTGAGCTGGTGCAAAGTAGAGGGATAACCAACCCTTCTTGGGGACTGGAGGGGACAGAGATGAGTAAGTGTGGGGGGGTGGGCTTGAAAATTTTTTAGCCAGCACTACTCCCAAGGGATTGGAAACATCATAATCTGCTTTTAATAGGGATGGGATTCATATAATATTTCTAAAAATACAGGTGTGCATATGGACACTGTTCATGTCTGGAGAGCAAGAGCTCTACACAGTCTGATAGATCAGCTCCCTACTGCTGAGCTGCTTTTTCTGTCCTCAATGAGGTAGTCCAGATGCCCAGCTGACCCAAGTACCTGAGTCTTAGAGCACTCAAATGAGCTCAAATGAGTGCTACCCATACCCTATAAATAGTTCATAAATTGTCCAAGTTTACACGTAAATCCATTAACTAGCTTGATTATAAACAGATTCTGTAAGCACCTAAAGTTGGACCTATTTTAATGATGGAAAAAACCTCTCGTCTGTATGTTACATTGTTAAAGAAATATGATCATCTTCCACTTAGTGTCATTATTTGCCAAATATGGTTTCTTGCCAACACTGAAAAATCATGTTCTGATGGAGGAAATTCCTTAAACGCTTGCCATCTCTCAACATCACTTCCCTCCTCTATTGTTTCTAGAAGGAATAAAACTCCAGAGTGCTTTAAGCAAAAAACCATCATCAGCTTTTCTTTGTCATTTGAACGTGACTTAACCTCTTCTCTAAGGACAGCTTGCCTTCACTCTCTGGTGGGGGATACAATGAAGACATGATACTGGAAAGCTGGAAGACTTTGCCCAAAGAGTAATTTTATCTAATATGGCACCATAGTTGCTACAGTGACTCTGTAATCATTTTATGTTTACTGGCTATAATAACCATATGAAATGAATGTGCTACATGGTATACTGCGTACAGTAAACCCAAGGCAGAACTAGGGTTATTTAGGTACCCATTTGAATATAATTAGAAACTATTTCTTCAGTTTAGAATACTTGGTTTGGAGATAATTAAATAACCGTGTAAAAGACACTGTAAAAGATAAATATGTATTTAGTCATCCGGCTATCTTGCTAGAGTTTTGGTCTGGCAATTGCTACAGCACTGTGTAACTATAACTCAGCAATATGGTATGTAATACATTATTATAACCTGGCCATTGATCAGCTACACTGCTGCTTCTGGCTGCTTCTCCAAGCCAGCTGAAGCTGGTCTTGTTTCCCAAGCTAGGTCAGTGCACGAAGTCCCCAGCTGACCAGAAGAGCTGTGTATTATTTATCATAATTGTAATAACATTGTCTGTTCTTAACTAAGGGATTCTACTTTTGTTTATATCCTGTTTATAAACTAGATTAATTCCATTGCCATTTTCTTACCTGGAACAACTACAGATGCCTTTATTGAACCCTTAGTTGTTGCCCAACACTTTTAATAATCCACCTGCCATAGTTTGTGATCTCCTGCAGGTAGGGAAGAGAGGTATGTTTTTAAAATAAGTCTGTATCTTTTGTGTGACACTATGTGAGACATTTTGGAAGGATTTGGTGTCCAGAAAGCACAGATAATCTGTCGTTTGATGAGCAGGGTTGTCAAAATGTCCCAAAATAAATGTTTAAATCTCGTATGTTACCTTAGAAAAGATAAAACAATTTGTCTGAGATTACTGACTATTAATTAATTTCTGTGATTTTTTTTTCCTTACACTGTGCAGAATAAAATGGAGACACTCACTAGTCTCCATGTGCCCTTTTCATAGTTTGAAACTTCTGGGTTTTGTTCCTTTCCCACCCTGTCATCAGCATAAGCTGCAGTTTGCAGGTTTCCCCCCTTTTTCTTTCCCATTAGTTGCTCTATTAAATATGTTAATTGTAGTGTCCCAGATTACTGGGAGCTCCTTAAATCAAAGCCATGAGACTTGGTAGCAAGGCGCTTAGCTATGGGCTTTGCTGATGATAACTGCATCATATGAGTATTCATACAGAACTGATTGAGCCCCTGAGGCCAGATGCTGGAGCTGTTTTGTGCTGCTCTGACACCATAATGCAAACTTCAACAGAGTTTGCAGGCCTGCTTGAAGCCTATTTCCAAGTGAGGAAGTCCTGCCATACTGGCTTTGGTGCTGGTGTATCTCATGCAAAACACAGCCCTCACTGGAAGGAAGGAAATGAGGCTGAAAGATGTAGCCCAAATGGTCTGGCCAGGAGAGTCAATCCCATTCATTGCATACTTAGCTGAGAGGAGTTGTATGGTTTTTGTGGCCAATGTTGTTTTTACAGTTAAAGACTTGGAGAGGCCTAAAATAATAACAACAATAACTAACAATTAAGAAATTTATTATTTTTATTATTACTACTACTCCTACTACTCCTACTACTACTACACAGTCAAAATTGACAGTGTGCAGTACTGTACAAACATATTGTGTCTGAAGAAACTTGCACTGGCAGCTTTAAAATTTCCCTCGCTGTGCATCTCTGATTCTGCTTTTGGCTTTTCCCAAGGTATATTTGTTGAGATGGGCTGGTACATGCTATGTCTTAAAGCAGCTACAAGAGAGCTTTATTTGTACTGCCTGTCATTTCAAGCTGGAGGAATTCAGTATCTGTCTCACTGCCTTTGCCATATGCAGTTGGGTTTTCTCCTTCCCCTCTGTAATTCTTCTGGGGACACTGCATAATAAAAGTCTCAACTTAATCAAGAAAAATTCAACATGTGGCACGGCAAGACAGAGTGTCGGGATTTAAAAGCGTAAGGCAAACAAACAAGCAGGCCCTTGTGATGTCAGACTAATAACACATTTGCTGCTGTGCTCTCTGGCTTGCTGGTGTGTGTACTGCTTCCCTGTACAACATTGTTCTGGGCTTTGTTTCCTTCAGCTGCTCAGCCCAAGAGAGTTCCCTGCTGCCAGGGGGCTGCTGGGACACCAGCAGGTATCTGAATAATTGGAATAAAAATTCTTTTAGAAAGAAGCTGCTCACGGAAAAGAAAACCCTGTCTTTAGATTAAAAAAGTAAAAATAAACTAAGAAAAAGATCTTCATTTTCCAGGGCCATTAGCAGTTTCAAATCTTCCTTTCTCTTAGAGATGAAATTAAGTCACACACATGAAGGAGCAATTGTTCCAGACTGGAGCAGGCTCAGCACAGCATGTGATGAGGGGATCCATGTCCTGTGAGCCTATGGGAAGTGGAGGCTGTTTGTGGCGTAGAGTCCAGTACTTCACTCCTGGGTCAACACCACAGAACAAGGCTGTGCTTTGTCACATGTGGCAGTGCTGCCACGTGGAAAGCCAGTGAAGGACTAGCCACCGCTCCACACACAGCCATAGTGGTATTTTAACCCCTATTTCCCACACCCTTTTCGAGAGCAAAGACTGACTGCTATAGCAGAAGCTGGCTGCCTAGGCACAGATGCATGTGGGTGTCTTTTGCTGCTTGGGCACCCAGTAGCATCTAGCAGTCCAAAAGGATGTCGATGCTGCGGGCCAACCGAGCCACAGAGGCCAGCTGGTGGGGCTCCCTCCCCACAGAGGCAGAGAACGTCTCCTCCCCTCAGCCCAGGCTGCCTTGCTCTGGGGCACTGCTGTGCTTGGCTTTGCTGCTGGCTGCTCCTGGCCAAGCAGAGGGAGGGGGACTCTTTCCACTTGGCATATAAAGGGTGTAGAGCTGGATGTGGTGTGGTGGACATGGAGGATGTCTGTTCTCCAGGTTGTCTTAGCTGCTCCCTTGAAGGCTTTGGCAAGGGTGAGAGAAGAGGCCTGAGCTCACAGGTGAGGATGTGGACGGGAGAAGCTGGGAAGTAGCTACTTGTAGGGACTTTTGGTGCCAGACCTGGAGGGAAGACCTGGGCTGTTTTAAGGCATCCCTATGCATTAGGTAGCAGGTTAGACTCCTGCATGCAGTTGTTGGGGGTGGAAGAGAGACACCGTGCTGGAAATGGGTGTTTGTTCCCCAGCCCTGAGAAGTGGCAGCCTGTGCCCTGCAGTGGTTGGTAGAAGTGGGGTGAGAGAGCCCAGACCAAGTCTGGGAGGCCTCCTGGGACTGGTGGTGGGAGTGGGCTTTAGTGTTATTACCCCAAGAGCTCCACAGAGTAAGGACTGCACCCAGCCTGTGTGCAAGGTTGCCTGGGTGCTGGCTCTCTGCACTTCAACCCCAGGGACAAATCCATTCTCTCTTGCATATGATTTCTCCTTCAAGGCCATCTCAGAGTCCTGCATATTGTGTAAAATGCCAGGAATCTCACCTGCATAGCAAGAAAGGTAGCAGGATGGGCAGTTGTTAAAAGAAAATCCCTGTGGAAGGACACTGAGAGGGCTGGGTCCTTGCATTTGCTATGGGATGGGGAGAAAAGGGCTTAGTTGCTGAGAATGTAAGAGCCCCATAGCTTCTGCAATTATTTTGGCATTCAACATGTTTATGAATAATGAAATAAACTGGTGTGACATGAGGGAATAAGCTGTAAAGTGTCACAAAGCACCAGAAACAAAATCCATCCAAAATGCTTCTTTTCTTCTCAAGGAAAACCTAAAACAACTTTTCTGATTACCTGACAGTCCATTTAATCCCCAGGAAACATTCCTTTGTTACAGTTTCAAGGAGAATTACTTGAAATAATCCTTTGTACAATGCACTTCATTCTATTTTAGTTTTAAATCATGTCCCTTTTCTTTTTTGATTTTTTTTTAAGGGAAAAAGAAAAAAGACACCTAATCAATGCCTATGGAAGGGCTGAGGGCAAATCTGAGGCTTTCTGGTACAAGGATTGCCTTTTTGAGGAGATCCGTGCTAAAGAGACCGAGACTGCAAGGGCTGAACAAGAAATAATATTAATAATAATAATAATAATAATAAACAAAAAATGAAACAAAAAAAGCCACACACACAAAACCAAAACAAAAACAAAAAACCAAAGCCTGAAGCCCAAATCATTGCAATTGCAACAGTGCAGATTTGGCCATCACTGTGTCCCTGAGATGAGGAATGGTCCTTGACGGGTCTGCGTCACACGTGGGTGCCTTCCTCAGGGCTTTGTGCTGCCAGTGACCCAGATTCAGGAGGAGACCTGGGGTCTCCAGCACAGAGATCTTCAAGGCTTTTGAGTGACACATGGTCAAGGAGGAGAACTGGGCTTGTCTATGGCTGCTGCCATCTGCCTGCCCTCCAGCAAAGGTCACTTTCCAGGAAAGAGCCAGCTCATCTCTCTGAAAAGCCTAGTGGTGTGGTGAAGGGAGGAAAGTAAAAGGCAAAAAATATCATAAATAACACCTATTTTGTTCCTTGCATTCTGGATGTCATGAGTTAGTAATTCTAACAACAGGAAAATGGTATAATCCGGAGGATATTGGGGTCTGTGAGTTTGACATTTGAATGCTCTCAGCTTGTCTTCTCCTTCCCATTGACTCCTGAGATTAATTTTCTCTTCTTTAATATTGACATAAATCTTATTTCCCTCACAGAAATGTGTGAAAAGTTACTCCATCCATATTCCCAGACATCTGAGGACATTTCACGTGTACAACCTGAAGGATGCTTTCAGGTGGGATGTCTTAGTTTAGGTCAGGGTATGTTTTTAAGTGAAGGCGGGGGGGTCAGAGCCTTCCTCCAGAGTAGGCTTGGAAAGTGATGGCATTTTCCATCTTACCAGATCTCGTCCTTGGCTGTCATGCTGTTGGATATGGAGAGAAACTGTGTCCTACTGTCTGTAGTCAAGGTCTGTTTTCCCTCACATCATCTGTGACTCTGCTCTTGACTGAGCCATGAAACTCACTGCCATAAGCTAGCATGGAAACCAGGTGTTAGTTATAATTCAGGAAAATCAAGGCCTATTTCCTGGATGAGAGCTTTCTGAATGACATTGGATGGAACAAAAAAAAAATCTCCCCCAAACTGATGAACACCTTCAACCTCCAAGGAAAGGAATCAGGAACTTGAGGTTAGCCTGAAGTGTTTTTGCAGTGATTCCTGGTGGCGTTTCTCCCACCAGGGTCTGCAGCACTAGGTCCTAGGCACATCTAGGAGAAGATATTGAAGTATGTGTGAGAGGTTGGGGAAGGCTGCTGAAAAATATTCACTCCACTATGGTTCAGCACAGATTGCACTGGAGGGAAGAATTAATAACTACTGCCTAGGCCACAGGTTATTCCCTCTATTTTTGTTCTCATTTTTTTTTCACCTTTGCTTTCAGAAAATTCATTGCTTTTTTTTTTCCTCCTAGAGAAAGAAACTCCCTTTGATCTATAAATAGCTCCACAAGTCAAAGCAATGGGGCAACCTTAAAAATATATTATGGATATGTCAGTAGTGACTCTGTTGCTAAGGTTGTATTGAGGTTTGAACTTAAGGCAGGGCTAATGTTCCCTTTTTCACACTCTGCTGAGTAGATGCAGTGGTTGGACTTGGCACAGGAACACTTTAGAGGAGGATTACCTTTGCTGTGTGTTTACTTTAGGGAAATCTTGAACTCGCACCCTTCCCCTGAGATCTGCTTGCGCACCGAAGTGTCTGTGTTGGGTACTATGAGCTCTTTTTTGGACATGCAGAGTGGTCTGTATGAGAGATTCCTCTTTCCCAGAATGACAATTTTTTGCTGCTGAGGAACTGCTTGGCCTTGTTGTTTGCTTCGCCTCCCAGCATTCCTCTTCACTAGCAGTGCTGGCTGGGACTGGGTCCCAGTGGAGCAGAGAGGGAAGGTGGCCATGGTCTAGGGCAGGTCAGGGGGATGGTGGGGGCTGCAGGGTGGTGTGTGTGACTTGGGATGACTCTCTGGAGCATAGCATTCAAAGAAAGAGGGATGGAAAAGGAGACAGTGGGAACCTTTGTGTGGGGTTGGTGCCTTCCTTCCTGGTACAGGGAGAGAGAGGGCACACAGCAACAGGATGATGCAGGGCGATGCAGGACTCTGCAAAAACACAGAGTGATCTTGTGAGCTGCAAACTTTCTGAAAAGCCTTCTTTAATAAAAAAAAAAAAAAAGAAAAAAGAAAAAAGAAAAAAGAGCTCTTGAGAGAGGCAACAGCAGTAACCACAACGTTATTCTTTAAACAAATGTCCTTAGAAATAATATCCTATTTGGTTCAAACAGAGCAGGAAAAGAACAACTGAAAATGCAGTTAATGTGGAATGCACTAAATGTTCGTGTGAAGTTGCCAACACATTATCCTTGTATCTTTAACCAGGGAGGACTTCACTTGCAGAAATGGCTCTTGACAAAGTTAAGTGGACCTATATATTGTTTGGGAAATTGCCCTTATTTTGTGAGCTTCTTGTTCCAGTAATGGAACCCATGAGCAGAGGATAATTGCAGCAGTCTCATCTGTCAAATAATATTAGAAGTCAACAGCTATAATCTCAGCCACTTGCTTTACACAGCTTTTCTCTGTATTTTCTGTTCAAATTGTCAGTTGTTACATGTAAGTGTCCCCATTCCCTGTGGCTGATAGAAGTAAAAAGATTTGAGTAAATCAGGAGGAGTGCAGAGACAGGGCTTCGGCAATGGCTCTCAGTGCTAGCACAGTAAATCATATGACAACACCACAGTGGATATGAAAAATTACAGCCCGAGTGTAGTGTTACTTGTTACTATTATTGGCAGAGCAGCGTGGCACTGAATGGTTTGGCTTTGCAGGGATTCGGGGAAGCTACTGATTGGTTTTAGCTTGTGTGGGTTTGTGCTTTATGAGCTTGGCTTTTAGTTTCAGGAGATGAATGGGTTCCTGAAAACAGAACTCAGCTGAAACCATCATCTCATCTGTGTGTCAAATCAAAAGCATTATAAAATTAATTTGTTGGGATAGTCATTCGGCTGTGACACTGCAACTCAGGGCACAGTCTCCCCAAAGCTCTCTTATCATCACCTCATCATCCCTATTCTCCTTTTTTACTCTCTCAATGTTAGGGACAGAAATATAGTTATGGTTACATTGATACAGACTCCCCACACCACCACCTCTTGGTGAGGCCCTACCTTTGTTCCTGATCTGTAGGAAGGAGGAGGAACCCATCTCCCTCTCTGTGTCTCTGCTGCTCTCAAAAGTGCACAATCACTGTTTGTTGTGGTTTGTGAGCATTTTATGGCTCTGTGAGGAGCTGGATTGAGACTGCCAATGTATTTTTTATTGCCCTTAAATAATTGTCAATTGGTTGAGGCTGTATCGTGAATGCATGAAGCCAAATTCATGCTCCTGGCTGGAGGGAAGCAACTCTGTTTGTCATTACCAGCCCTCTGTGCAGCAGACAGGGTGATTGTTTCCACAAATAGCTCAAGCCATGTTTGGCACCCTCTGTTGCATGCTGATGGCAGCTCCTCCTGGTTTTACTTAGTGGCATAGGTTATGCACACTGAAATACCATGAGAAATGTTTTCAAAGGGAGGCTTGAGGGCTATTGTCATATAGATGTTTAACTTCAGCTCTCCATGTAGAAACTTCTTCCACGCTCAGACAGCCTTGTGTGAGTTTACTGCATGTCACACTATCAGCCGGACAGAGCCATTGCACTCTGCATTCACACCTTCCCAGGTGTCAAAATAGCTTCCTGTGTTGACAAGCCCTCAGTGGTCAGAGCTTTCTCTTTTGTTGCTTTCATATTGATTGCATCCTGAGGCTATCAGAAATCCTTGATATAAAGCCATATGATAAGTCCAATGTAAAGCTCTGGATAAAAAGTTGAGGTGTATCCTTGCCTGTGCTGTGTGATTGAGTCACTGTTGCTCAGGTGCTCTGATAATGTCAGCTGCCTCTTTCTGATGAATTTTACCCCTCAGAGCTAGTGTTAGGGTGATCCCATCCCCATCTCATCTTCCTCCAGTTATTATTCCAGAAAGCCTGTAGCAAGTTTTTGGCTTTCTTCAGTGGAATATTTGTATGTACATGGCAATACAGGTCATGATTAATGGGCTCTGCAGTCTGCTTTTTTTTTAATGTCAGAATAATAAAATATCTGGCTCGTCAGATTGTTTGCCCTGATTGTTCAGCTAAATACATTTAGCTCCAGAGGTAGAACCAGCATATACCTATATGGATACCATTCTGGCAATTATTGTCAGAAGTGACAGCTGATTGCAGGTATTAGAATGATGCAACTTGTTCAAACTTAATGTTATCTATTATGAACTCTACTTCATGATGATAATAGCTGGAAGGCATTGATTTTGTTTTCTGTTACTTATCTCAAGCCCATACATTTTGCTTGCATTATTGACTTTTCTGATCATTTCATGCATCATCTCTTCAGAAGATGTGTAAATCAATGTTGACTGTGCAATGTATGTTGTTTATTAAGCTGCCGCGTAGGTTTACACCTTGAAGAAAATCATCAAATGCATGTCTTGAATAATTGTTGAGCAGGCCTGGCAAGAGAGGGCAGCCTTGGAGCATGCTGGCGCTGGTGTGGAAGAGTTCAGTTAATTATTTATCTGGGCCACAGTATTTGCATGCCTATATGAATTTTTTATGAAGTTAATTAGCTTTTCAAGATGTTGAATCGGTTCAGCGCTGCAATGATTGCAGCCCGACACACTGGGCGAGTGGCTCGGAGAGAGACGCTTGAGTCACAGGCAGGAAAACAGGCAGCGGGGAATGCAAATGGATGGGGGTGCCTTTGAACACTTTCAACAGGTGGTCCTTAGCACCATGAAACCTATTGTGTTTGTGGTCAGCAGCTTGAACACAGGAATACAAGAAGGGGCTCAGATTGCACCTATTTCTCAGGCAACAGATTTAGACATTTAGGCTGAAATAAAACTCCACCCACATAAAACCCGAGAGGGTGGAATGAAGAGGGACTGGGGAAATTAAAATCCATCCCATGAGATGGCCCAGGCTGTACAGCTGCTGCACAGGCTATTCACTCAGAGCTGCTCAGCCAGACCATGGATGGAAAAAACCAGTCATCGCCTCTCTGCACCAGCTGGGGCCACTGCAAAGTCCTACAAACAGGCTGTGTGTGTCAGGACTTGAGGCTGGGAATTCAGCTCTACAGTTGCACTGGGAAGTAGATCCCAGCCAAATGCTGGGAGACAAACCCAGGGCCAGGAACGAGCAAGGACCAAGACTGCAGAGACTGGTGCTATTGTATGGCATTTGATGGCAATTTCTTTTACTGCTCAGAGCAAGGCAGGGAGGAGTGGTGGGAACTGAGACCTGCCCTGGGTTTGGTAGGGCTATAGGTCTTTTGGTGCCTCTTTTAGGGCCAGAGGCTGCACCAGGGTAGAGTATAATCCTTATGCTGCAGATCTTCTTGTCTATCACCAGTGCCAGGCTTTGTGCCAATCTTTAAGCAGGAATACAGGCACCCAAAGCAGCCTTTTCCTCCATACACCTTGGAAACAGAGCCTGGCTGATAAGGAGTTTCCTATGGAGCACCTCCTTCAAGAGGTAAGCTCCCTCTCAAAGACATTGCTCACTGTTCTCCACTGTTCCCATTCCTGAGTCTTTGGTGGTGAATGTACAAAATTTAGAAATGTTTGCATTCTTTTCTTAGGGGTATCTTTGCATTGAAACATTGCAGTCTCATCCACAGAAATTAAATGCACACTGTAAAAAAGAGTAATAGTATAATGCAAGACTGCTAGCATCGTAAACGAGCAGTCGCTATATATAAGATTTAAATATGTCTGATCTTTTCACACATACAGCCATTTGTTCAGAAAACAAATATTTTAGCATTTGGAAAGAGCCCCGGCTTTGAATATCATCTCAAATCCAACTAAAGAGAAAAGAATGTCAAATAGGCCATATAAATTCAATTGAACTAATGTTTTCATAATCCATATTGAAAAAATCCGAGGACAGAACACTTTTTTTTAAAGTGGCTGAGGGTTAGTTACTGAGCTCATTTGGAGAAATGAAATTTTCACAGGTCTAGAAATGACAAAATATAATTGATATCCATGAAGATTAAATGAGATTTGGAGCCAAGTATTGTTCATATTTAAAAGTTAAATAATAATTTGGCCTCCACATCATTAACAATAAGTTTCATCTCCATCTGACTTTATTGTTGGCTACATAGGTCATTCTCTATTGAACAAAATGGGAAAGAAAGAGCCTCATAGGAAACTGGGGGCATAGACAAGAAGGAGATGGACAGAAGAATGAGAGAGATTGTGTTGTTTGGGATGTGTTTATGAGCATAATTTCCCCCTGAAATCCCAATGGAAGTGGGGAACAGCTGAATTGGGACACTGTGGTCCATCAAAGCTGTACCACCCTTTCTACATGGTTACATTCATTGCTTCATCTGTGCTTTTGAAAGTACATTTGTGTTCTTTGTGTACTTAATTCTGAGCATCATTGTTCCTCATTTTTCCCTTTGAATGAACTCCTTAGAAATCCTAATGAAAACTGAACAAAAGCCCCCACCAGGTGACTCATGGAGTAGCTTTGTTCCTGCCACCTGATGAGAGCCTCTATGCAGTATCTGCTTCTAACATGTACTTTCCTGTCTCTTTCACTTCCACATCCTGAAATGTAGTTTTATTTATCCAGAGAGATTCTTAGATAGAGAAAAGTATTTGATAGAGAGTTTCCCTTACTGATTGTCCATTCTTTCTTATACTGCAGACTTAAAGCATGTTGGAATCCCTGCTTAGCAAAACATCCTGCTCAAAATGCTTGCTGTATTGTGTATAATTTAAACCACTTTGTGAGTTTATATGCATGCATACACAGAGCAATTTGGTGGGTCTTGGGAGGTGCTAGGCATGCAAGACCCCTCATCTCACGTAACCTTCTCTCCCCTGCAGACTTTCCAGGGAATCAGTGGATAGTGATGGGAATATTTGATCCTTTGACTGTGATTTCTGTCTGTAGGTGCTGGGAATCCTTGCTGAAGGACTCAGGAAAAATCAGGCAAAAGATCTTAAATTTTACACTTAAAGGGAAAAAGGATGACAGAAATTACTGCTAGTCAAGTAAATGAGAGCACTCCATAACCATGCTAAATGTGGTCATTTAAAGATCTTTTGGTGAAACTATAACCAGCAGTTAGTGAGAATTGCCACTGAAATCAGTACAATCAGGATTTAACCATCAATGTTGTCTTAATTTCCCGATCTCTCATAGTCTGTGTGTCATATCTGCCATGTCTGTGTGGATGTCTCAGATATCCAAGGCTTTGAGCAGCGTAGAAATCCTAGTGAGAGTCTGTATCTCTTTTCTGTCCTGAAACAATGTAAAAATCTCTAAGCAAACGAAATTATTGATTATATCTGGTTACTAGAGATGAAGGATTGTGTCCTTAATATCCTTAAAATAAGTAGGACATGAGTTGAACTAGGTTTTTTTTCTGCAAGTTCGTCTATTCATATTCTCTCAGTTAAATAGATATATTTTAAGAAATGGTATCCTGGTTACAAACCCCTATCTCCCAAAAGGTAGAAGACCTCGAACTTTCTTCTAATTTCTCTATTTCTTTCTCAAATGCAACCCCAAGTGGGAAGGAGGACAATCAGCTTACTAGTTCTCATAAATGGATGATACTTTTTTGCCAAACACATACAGCTTAAAGCAATAGGGCTTTCATTTTTCATTTGTCCTACTGTGAATGGTTTAGTATTCCTCTCACCAAAGGTAGTGTAGGCAGCAGGATAGTGCTCCTGGTCTTAAGGCACACAGGCAGGCAGGTGTATGGAGGATTCAGGCTGAGAGGTAACTACTCTTCTTACAGTCTGCAGTTCAAAGTGGCCTGAGATGCTCTGGGTACTTGAGCCCTCCACAGAGGGTAGCCACAGCATCACCTATAAGAGATCTCTGCCCTTCTGGACTCCCAGCTGGAGTCCTCATACTGCAAGTCATCCAAAAAGGCATCAAATACCGATCCCTGGTTAACTCAGCTGAACCCACAGCATGCCTGTAGCACCATTCATGTAAACACTGGACTATAGGTGTCTTAATCTTGAGGTCTCAGATAAAAAGCAACAAAGGAAAGACATCCAGGTTTCTGTGTGGATGCAGACACCATAGTCTTTTCCCCTGCCCCCACCCACATTCATGATCTCTGACCTGGGTTTCCTGTTATTTTTATTCCTTTCTGGTTTTCCAGGCGGTTTGTGAGTGCAGTACTCAGGTGGTGTGAATTAGATTAGCAGCAATATTTTAAGCCATCATTTAATTTGCAAATGAATACTTAATTGGCTACTGAATGCTCAGACAGAGGCGGGAAGCTTTGCATGGGTGGTATGTAGGGCTAGCTCCATGAAGGCAGAGACTAGGATGGCACAATGGGACCAGCCTGACCTGCGAACTGAGCTATCAGGTTATTTGGCAGTATTCACTTATTTATATTCATATTTATGTTTATTTGCATTTTAGAACCTTGTTATTGGGAAGTTGATGATACTTTACATTTTACTAGCTTGTATGAAGTCTGCTCTGAAAACCACCAAAATCCTGAGATACCTATATGATATCCATGTCCAAATTGGGCTGGGTAGTTGTGAATCACCATGTTTCCATTTTCACATGGGAGCAAATCTTCTGGTCTGGGAGACAAAGTCATATTATACACAGATCATTGCAAAGTAATAGAGATTTTAACATCACTTCCTATCAGGATGCGTGCTCGCTACTTATCAGAAAACAGCAGGTATTTGATATTTGACAGGTCATAAAATGTGTGACAATCCACAAGGAAAATAATTTCCCTTGATTATGTCTTTTCTGGCTGCTGAGTCTGAGAGTTTATACTTTTTATCTATATTCAGGTACAAATTTGATGAATTTTGTATTTTCGCTTTTTTTTTTTGTCATGTGATCTATACTGATATTGCATAGAGTTGCTCTGGCTCATTTATTTGTTAGATGACCTGTCATGAATAAGTAATACTTTTACACTTTTACATAAGCTGCAAAACATTTTGACCCTCTATACATGTTTAGTGACATACATGCAGAAGTGACTGATGTCATGGTGGTGTGAAGGGTATTGGGTGAGCAGGCACATCAAAGCAATCTCCCCTGCTCCAGAGAAGACCTCCTGGACTCCTCCTGCCCTGGGAGGAGGAGACAGACCAGGCCAAAGCAGACAGGACTGAGAACAGGAGAGAAATAAGCCAGGCAAAGCAGAGCAGCAACACAAGAGGGGATTTTGTTTCCTAGTGTTTACTTTCTAACTTCAACTAAACCTATTTTGACTTCCTGTCAAAATATCTCCTCATAGGCAGCTGGATCTTTTGAGGGACAAAGTTGCTGACATTCCTACTGGATGATCACATCCATCTGAAGTGGAAGTAGCAAGGACACTGGCATTGTTGTTTTACCAGGCAATGTGTGTGGGTGATGGTGGGAGGAATGCATTCCAGTCCCCTTGCCATCTGCCCAGCACTGCTTTCTGCAATGCAGCTTGACACAGGGATGTTTTTTCCACAGGATGCAATACATATGAACTCTTCTGGTACATATGTGCAATAATTTCTGATTCTTTTTAACTTCTTTTTTAACTGGGACTTAGTTCCCAGTCCCATAAGTGCTTCAGTGTGTGCATGGGTCTACTCATATAAATTGCATTACTACAGAAGCAAGTGATGTTTTTCTGACTCTAAGTATATATTTGCTTGGAGGATCAAGGTTTCTCCAACTATTATTTTATAAAAAAAATTAAAATCTAGAGATAAATTACTGTGTGATCTTTTTGTTCAATCATTTAGATTTACATATTTTAATTGTTGTTTATTTTTCCAAGATATCTATTAAAAGTTATTACCACTTAAAAATGTGAGAGAAACCCAGCTGCAAGGTATTTAAACTATTTCTGTGCTAAAAGCTGGAGAACTAGAGCACACATTCTTACATACACTTCTTGGTGTTCTGAGAGACAGGGTTCCTGTTGCTATTTCATTTTCTGTTGCTGGAGAAGGTCCTTTGCAAAGCATTGCTCACTCATTAGCACAGTTCCAGAGGTGATGCTGCTCGTGGTTTGGGGTTATGTGGCAGCACCCTTGGAGCTGTGTGTTGCTCTGCTTATGTCACTCTTCCTCCATGTGCAGCCCAGCCAGTGCCGTACCACAGCATGGCTTGTAGCACAGGGCATGGGGCTGATGGCACCTTGCCCTGACCACCAGCATCAGAAGCATTTTTGTAATGTGAGCAGCCTGGTCAAAATGAAGACCTTGACAGATTAGAGGGTTAGGATGGGGCACCCTGGTTGGGTGTACAGCCTGGGGAATGAGAGGCTGGAGAGCAGCGCTGCAGAAAGGGACCTGGGGGTCCCAGCTGATGGCAAGTTGAACATGAGCCAGCAGTGCCCTGGCAGCCAGGAGGGACAAGCATGTCCTGGGGAACATCAGGCACAGCATCGCCAGCTGGGCAAGGGAGGGGATTGTCCCACTCTGCTCTGCACTGGGGCAGTCTCACCTCCAGTGCTGGGGGCAGGTCTGGGTGCCACAACATAAAAAAGACATTAAAGTATTAGAGAGTGTCCAAAGGGGGGCAATGAAGATGGTGAAGGGCCTTAGGGGAAGCTGTATCAGGAGAGGCTGAGATCACTTGTTCTGTTCAGCCTGGAGAAGAGGAAATTGAGGGGAGACCTCATCACAGTCTACAACTTCCTCACAAGGAGAAGCTGAGGGGCAGTTACTGATCCCTTCACTCTCACGACCAGTGACAGGACCCACGGGAATGGCCTGAAGCTGAGTCGGGAAGGTTTAGATGGGGTATTAGAAAAAGGTTCTTCCTCCAGAGGGTGGTTGGACACTGGAACGGGCTCCCCAGGGAAGCAGTCATAGCACCAAGCTTGTCTGAGTTCAAGAAGTGTTTGGACAGTGCTCTTGACACATGGCTCTTGGGGTGTCCTGCTCAAGTCCAGGAGCTGGACTCGATGATCCTGATGGGTTCCTTCTAACTCTGCATATTCTATGATTCTATGATATTGCTTTTGTTGGAAACTTCTAAAGGAGAATTTTAATAATTTAATGAAAGATGGGAAAATGTCTTTTTCTATCAGTCATCCTGACAGCCCTTTCCCCTGAGACCATCCTGACGAAGGCACATTTGCCATCCCCTCACAGTGTCTTTCAGTGCATCCAACAAGCTTAATAACCTGCTGTGTGCTTCTGCTGAAGTTATCAGCAATGGTTTACCTAACAATGAAGACTCAAGTTATCACTGATGGGTTTATTCATTTAAATAGCTCACTCTTCAATTATTAGCATTTTCTATGGACTTAGAGGTCACAACACTGGCAATGCTGCATTCACACTTTGAAATCCTGAGAGGTTTATCTCCTCAAAGATGCCCCAGATTTGGATTCACAAAGCAGATAATAATCTTTTCACCTGCCTCGGGTTTGCAGGTTTTTGTTTTTATCCTGAGAGGATACAACCCTAAAAGGAAAATTGCCTTGCAAGGAAGTGAAAAGTCTTGTTTCTACATTCAGACTTCCAGGAGGTTTTGGTCATCTACACATTTCCTAGCAAATTATTCTGATCAGTAGGAAGGGTTGCCCATAGAATTTACCCCTTGTTAGGAGCTATTGACCAGGAAAATGGCCTTTCTTTCCTGCAATCTATAAATTACCTTTTAAAGTCATTTGCAATAACCATTAAAGTAGAAAAGCAGTTACAGGAGAGATATATATGAAGGAAGGTAGCTCGGAAGATGAACTGTCAGTAGACATTGGCCACAGTGCATTCTAAATCCTTTTTGTATCAGCGGGAAATGAAATCTTTCTGCATAGGAAATAAAAGTAAAGGTAAGTTATGAATAAAAAAATTAAAATCTGTTTAATTAGCTTCACTCATCTTCAGCAATCCCTGGAAATGGAAAGGTGGTGGGAGGAGGGGAGATGAAAACTACCTAAGTCTTCAAATGCAAGTGAGGAGCTCTGGTAAAACCCAACTTTGTGGTAAGCATTTAAAGGACCCCTTAATTAGCTTTTCTGGAAAGTTCACTGATGATATACTAGAATAATGATCCCATATGTTCAAAAATGTCTAGTCATTAGCCAGCATGGTGGCTGAACATACTAATGCATTTGCCTTTTAGATATTTCAAGAGCGGCTGGTGCCACTGCTGCTGATGCTGCTGGGGAGGTCAGCCCTTTGTTTTGCTAAATCACATAGCAGCTTTCAGGACTGAATCATTTTCTTAGTCACACTGTGAACATCAGTTCTCAGCAAAGAGAGGAGAATGGTTGTGTTTAGAGTGGAAAGGGCAGAGGGTTCAAGAGGGATGGGGTTTGTTTTGTTCTTTTTTTGTTTTCTGTCCTGGCCCTGGTCCACCAAGACGTGCAAGAATCTGGAGTGAATTAGCAGAACAAGCGTGGGACTGGCAGCCCTGCACTGTCAATACATTATTGATAGCATGAAAAACATTTTTATTAACACTCAGTCACTAAAGCACCTTAGGTTTTCAGACAGCTGCTCGGGTGTATTCTAAACTAAATGTCGTCAGCTCATCTTTTTGTAGCTGTGATAAATGAGTAGCCTGTCTAAAGACTGGTACCCTGAGACTGTGACTTGCTGAGGACAAGGACTCTCTTGTCTGACACCTCAGCTGTGAAGTTACTGACTCACTCATTAAGCCCATGTGCTAGAGGACTTGAATAATCTCTAAACTTTTTGGTGCAAGTTTACCTGGTGCAGCTTGTCAAATGAAAGAGTTCTCATTGATTTCATTAGGATTTTTATTAGGCTTAAGTTAAAAATTAGAAGCAGGGATAGACCTAAGCTAAGAAAAATTAATAGGAGAGGCATTTCTGCAGATGGAATTTCAGAGAGGTAGGTTTGAATGCAGAGAAACTGACCAAAACTGTTCCAGTTGATGTGACTAGGAAAAAGACCTTGTGTCAGTAGTGATGACACCACATGAAAAGTACAAAGAAAAGTGAGTTTTGGACTAGTAGAAGATATGGAGGGAGGAGCAGCACATTTAAAAAATAATTCTCCCATTTTCAAAACAACAAGATCTTCAGCAGACCCTGTTTTCAGGAGGCAAGAAAAAAGTTGAAAAGGAGATATATTGAAAAGACTCTTAAGTTTAATATCCCAGAAATAAATATCTCAAATCTGATTTAAGCTTTGTCCACTGAGGTGTTTATTTTTTTCCTTCTTACAATTTCCCTTTTAAAGTCTATAGGACAGAGGAAAATGCAGAACCAATAACCATGCAACAGTGTCTTTTTATTGGTCTCTGTTTCAGTGTTTGATGGAATTACAGGAAAAAGAAAAGAAAAGGTGTTTCTTAGGATAACGTCTAACACATTCTTCTTTTTAATAATATTTCGAAGCTAAGGCAGTGTAATTAGGTATTCTCTTTGTCCTCTTGCTCTCTGGAATGAAGAGTCTGGGCTCTAGGGTACATTTTCTTCCACTTACAGTAGAAGAACCCACATCAAGTTCATTTTTTATGACTTCCGTAATCATGTGTGGATTGTCACAGTGTGGGAGCTGGAGTTAATTTTAACTGAATTGTGGCCTAGAAAATATAGTTGCTTAATAAGCCTGAAATATACATCAGATCAGAATTTCCATTTCCAAAATTTGGAATGAGTTACTCATCTGTGAAGCTGACAACAGCTTCCATGTTTAAGTGCTAAACAGCTTTTATTGAGCCAACTTTTAGAAGGTGCTAATATCTAGATCCACATGTCTTCTATGTTTGCAATGGCAAATACTCAAAAAGAAGCATAATTTGGCTCAAAATGAGTTGATATAACAAAAAAGTTCACATTCTTCCTATGTCACTGCTGCCTGAAACAGATATAGAGGCAATTTATTCAGAATAAATTATTGCCAGCCTTAGCTAAAATAACTTGCTCTGTGAAGCTTCCTTATGTATGTAACCAAGGGGAGCTGTCTGGCTACATCTGTTTTTGCACATCTTTCAGATGTATCACATACAAAATCCACCATTTGGGGATATTGTGTCATCAGTGACACAGTCTAGGGAACTCTGAGTTCATAAACCAAAGAACAGATTACATCCATCCATATATGTAGTTTTTTCATCTGTGTCAGATGCAATATTGATAATATTCTTCATTGTAATATTTAATGACAATCTTCATCTAATAATTGATGGCAGTATAATTTAATATATAAAGTTACTTTTACACAGGAGGTTGAAAAATGCTCTTCATTTTGCTTAACTGTTTAAGGACACCTTGAGAAGGAAGAAGCAAGTGAAATAGTCTGTGAAATAATGAAGAATGTGGATTGTTCACTTGAATTGTAACATGGCATGACACATACTTGGACGTGCTATTTAGAGGCAGATGCAGGAAATCCAGAGAGTCTGGACTGAAGTTCCTTTGCTTTTTGCTCATTTATCAGTCCACTGGTTTTCTTTGTGGCACAAATGCATCTATCTGCTTCACTCTCCCATTCCCCAGGAACATGTTCCCTCCTTAAGTAACTCAGTCATGGTTTAACCCCAGCCATCAAATGAGCACCACACAGCCACAAGAAGGGACATTTGGAATGATGGTATTTACCTTCCCAAGTAACTCTTATGTGTGATGGAGCCCTGCTGTCCCGGGGACGGTTTTACACCTGCCTGCCCATGGGAAGTGGTGAAATCATTCTTTGTTTTGCTTTGCTTTGTGCACATGGCTTTTGCTTTCCCCATTAAACTGTCTTTATCTCAGCCCTTGGGTTTTACAGCTTTTATCCTTCTGATTCTCTCCCCAGTCCTGCTGGTGGGTGAGTGAGCAAGTGGCTGTGTGGGGCTTGGTGGCTGGCTGGGCATGGCAACTCTCCAAGACTGTTCTTGCTTCTCTTGTACCTCACAATTAGGCAACCCCACTGCAAGACGTCCAAAGTGACTTTTCTTGTCTTGCCTGCTCTGTTCCTCCTCTGATGAACATGGAGGATGATGCACTCAGGTTTGCTTGTGCAGGAAGACGAGAAGATAAGAGGAAGATTGGGATCTCCAAGCTCTCCATAGAGGGTAATAATAAGCTTTGTGCCACTCTCTTTTTTTCTTTTCTTTTTCCCCAAAAGGTAGCTTGGCTAGAAAGCTGTCCGAAGTGCACTAAAGGGCCAGGGATAAAAAGAGCTATGTTTTTTCTCTTTTCAGGTAGCCAGCTGCATCTTTGCTTGCATTCTGTCTCGTTTTGCAACAGCACAAGCTGGGGTGTTTCCCTTTCTTGCCTATGTTGCCCATGTTCTCGTGTATCAGTTACACCAATGTCAACTCAGCAGTCTGCTTCCAGGATGCGGCATCTTGCAGAGTGTGGGCTGCAAGGCTGTGTGAGTGTTTCGAGAAATAAGTTTGTGTCCTCTTTCTTTCTGAGACTCTATCACATACCTCTGACAGAGGCAGAAAAAATTGTGTCAGTCATCAAATCTTTGCTCTTTTTGGAAACATCAGGCTTTTCAGATGTGGCCTTCAGCTGAGCCCACGTGTTAGAGTCGGGGAATGCAACCGAGACATTCCTGGTGCATGCTGATGTAAATACTTGGTGAATGGGGTCTGGAGATTTTCAAGGCTTGTTTGCAAGACAAACCACAGCAGAGTAGTTTCCAGCAGGCAAGGTGTAGACTTTCAAAGTCTAGGGTCCAAAAATGACACCTTGTGTTTCTGTACTTTACTAGATGAAATGTGATCTCAGATTCATCCTCAGCAGATGTACACTGCCAGTGCTGGCTTTTGTAAGGAGGCTGTTGCTCAATGAATTTTCTATATTTTATCAGAACAGAACTGTGGGAAACATCACATGAAAGTAATACATCATATAAAAGATATTAAAAAGGTGAAAAATATACCTGTGGGAATTGTCTCATAGTTTTATTATCCAAACCTCAAGAATTTGCCAAATGGGGCTGGAAGTCTCAGAGGACTGGCTAGCTCACAAAATTTCTGCTGCTTTGCTAAGGAAAATAGGGCAAGTGCACATTTTAATTCTGAGCACTTTGTTGCTTCTGTTTCTACTCTGTAGCTGAGCAAAGTACGAAGTGCAGAGGTATATGAAAATGAAACTGAAGAAGAAAAGGAACTGCTTTTCTAAACATCTTGGCATTTGGCCAGGTCTTTTTGGTGATGTAAATTGGGAAAGCTGTTGGCAAGCTAAGGAGCTGCTTTAGATTACACCCCATGAGAATCTGGCACGGAGCATTTGACAGGTTTTTGGAATTTAGATTTTCAGGAGACACAATATAAGGCTTTTATTTAAATACTCAGGTGCAAATATAACCTGAGCTCTTCTTGGGTGTCTAAAAATATCTCTTTATCAGCAAGCTCAGAGCATTAACACACAACCTAGCCGGAGGTACTCCCGTATCAACATTATAGCGTCACTTTTGCATAGTCATGCCTATCATAGTTGTTCAATGACTGCCCCCATAGCCCCCTTTTTAAGCTAAATTCAGCTATAACTGACTAATTAAGCAACTTTGAGATGTATTTCAGAACCTATTGACAAAAAAGTTATATTCTTTCAAAGCTGAAAGTGTTGCCTTAGGGGAATTAAGTCAGCCCTTTAAATTTTTTAGTAGCACAGCTTTCTGCTTAATAGGTTTTGAAATATGTCTCAAACTCACTTAATTAGTCATAGTGTATTTTAGTCCTGGAAAGTGGTTGGCTCTCTCCAGCCATGGACACCAACTAGCAATGCTTGCTGCAGGCATGGCCACTTGCACACCAGGGCTGCTGCAGGTGCAGGGGGGCACATGAAGGTGGAGTGTGGGAAGCTGGGTGTCGCTCAGGGGGACAGGGTGCAGGAGACCGACCTGCTGCTTGAGGCACCTTGTCCGAGGGTTCACGTGCAGGGGCCTCAGGGCCCCTTGGGTGTCCTGACTGGCTTGCCATCAGCAATGATGGGAGCCAAGGCAGTGCCGATGAGATCTTGTTACTACAGAGATTGTCAAAGGTAATTTTAGTTTTTGTGGGATATTCTGCCTGAGAAATGTGCAGGAAGTCTGCAGGCCCTGTATGATTTCTAACAGCCCTGTACAGGTGTCTCAAGTATGCTAGGACAGCTTGTGTAGCCAGACATATGTTTAGGCAACTTAATTTTGTGTGATGTGCCTGTACACACCTAAATTCCTAAATTTCCCTAAATTTAGTTGTATTTTTTTGTTTGTTTGTTTGGTGGGGTTTTTTTGGTTTGGTTTTGTTTGGTTTTTCTGTTTGTTTGTTTTTCTTTTAAAATTTAGAGCTGAATCTTCTGTGGTATGTCTGCACTGTGGTGTGCCTAAGCACACTGAGCTCCTTCAGCCATGCCAGCCTCAGGAAAGTGCTCTGCCTGTGCCTGGTCTGCATGGCGGGGCAGCAGGGAGAGTCCTGCTGCTTCTGGGCTTGTAAATTTTCCCTTCTTTCAAGCAAAAGCAAAGGTGCTCTGCTAGGCTCCTAATTACTTCTCTCTCTGCTCGCTGGCTTGAACCCGTGATGGTGTTCTTCACCTTCACAGAGGAGAGCATTTGGACCAATATTAATGAGCTGCGTGCCTAATTACCTGTACCTGCTACTTGAAGCATTCTGCTTTTACATGAGAAAGGCAAATTTATATGATTCAGCAGCATTCTCTGCCACAAAAACTACCCAAAACAAATGTCTATAAATATCACATTGCCCTTCAAAATTAGGTATCACTCTCTCTGCTCTTATCAGCACAGATAATTTGTTAGTATTCACATTAGCCAGTTCTCTCACTGAAGTCTATTATTAGACAATAACATGCTCATTTTCTAATATAGCATATAAAATCTTAACCTGTCTACTCGATTTATGGGTGCTATTTTTTTTTTCTGAGTCTTGTCTACTGTCTTTTTTTCCCATGCTGTTTTTCCTTTCTAATACCACAAAGAGACATATTTTGAGAAAGACTTTGACTAACAGCTGTTTGACCTGCCAGGTTGGAAATTTTTTTTACTAGTTCTATGCTGCCAGGCTGAAACCGTACAAAAATGCACATGGACTCAGATGATTTCTTCTGAGTATTGACACTAAGGTTTTTTTAAAAGAATTTTAAATTTACCTTCTGAACCTAGGGCTAAAGCAGGAACATAATTGATCTGGGAACCTGCCAGAAATTATTGTCTCTTCTGTCATTGATTCTGTTCTTTTTTCTCCCCCAAAGTTATTTATTATATTTAGGAGTGTTTTTTGGAGCATATCTGTTTGAGATTGTCAAGGTTCTGTGCATCTACTGTGATACAAGGAATACTTCAAGTAAAACAAAAATTATTCTAAACTTCCCTTCAAAGTTAAGCAAAGCCTGCTGTAAATAATTCCAGATAATTTCAGTGCTCAGCAGTTTTTGAGCTCTTTAGAATCTATGCAAAGCCGTAGCAAAAGAGGAAGGCAACTTCCCCCACCCCCATTAATAAGGGAAAATGAACTTAAAGTAAGATAAATTTCACAAAGTTATTATTTCACTTGCCCAAAACTAAACAAATACCAGTCTGATAATTATAACTGGAGCAAAGCCAATGTTAATAAAAACTATATAGTAGTATGCAAACCTCACTCAATTCTGAAATCTGTAATTGGTCATGATGATGAAGTCAGATAAAAACTCCATTCCTTCTGTTTTGAAGACTTGATAGAGGAGTAGGTGGGAAGTCACTGATGAGTAAGGTGGTGACTGACCCAATGACAGAGTGGACTGGTGTGCCTGTGCTAGGCCATATTTAAATCTGAGCAGGCCTGGGGTATTCCATAGGCTGCCTCTGATCTGGGATACCCGCGTGTGCTACAGCATTGTTCTCCATAAATCTGACCCCTGAGCAGAGCTGCCTGAATTACGTGCCAGGCCTGGTTTTGTCTGACTTTTTTCTGCTTACACCTTATCCACAAATGGCTTTGAGATTTGTTTAGATTTGTTAACATTTTTGTGGGCATAAATAAACTGTTAATGAAATAATCAGTTGGTATGATAAGGTGATGAAATATATTTATGGCATAGCAATAGTCTCTGAACTCCAGTGATACTGTCCCTGCTGCATAACTGGACAGCCTGCAGTTCACATGCAGTGGTCTCTGCCCTGTTCAGGGCATTCAGAAATATTTGTTACTGCTCGGGAACAAAGTAATCACTTACAGTACTAATTATTTTATAGATGCTTGTTCTAACCAATATTTGTGAGATTTTTGTTTTCCATTACTGATCCCACAGCTCTCAGTGTTGTGCCAGACTGTGGGGACACCAGTGAGACAAGATGCTAGGCTTGGATTGCATTTTAAAAAGTTTCTTTTCCTTTCTCTGCTTTTTCCAAAAGCAACCCATTTATGAGAAGATACTAGTCATCACAGAAACAGAGACAATAAAGGCAGAGTTGGTGTTCCTAGAGCTCTAGGAAGAAGTAGTATTTATGGGTGGAAACCTTTACTATTTTAAAACATCTGCAAAGGCCTACCAGGTCTTTGTTTTCTTTGGCCAGAGGCTAGCAGTCACAGAATATTAGAAAGAACTGAATTAACTATTCCAAGTTAGAACATAGTGATCATTGACCTTTTGCTATTTTTTTTCCTCAGAAAGCATATTTTCAGCAATAAATGAGCCTTGTTTTTTGTTTGTTCTTAGAAAACAAGGGTAATATTTCATTTACCAAAATTTCCCCCCTTTGCTTTCAGGTTTGCTTAGGAAAACAACTTTTCCATAAATTTCTAGTTCCTTTCATAACTTATCTTGAACAAACAATACCCTTTTCTTACTTATGTTAATAGGTGGAATTCAGTTCTAACGAGGAAAAGCAATATTTGTGCTGCAGCAGAGCAAAATTTTAATCTTTTAAAGTGATCTAGAAAGTCCAGTGAAATCAAATTGACTCCCTTCTGTTAAGGAATGCTTTCAAATTAGCAGATCAGTTAACACGTGCAAATAGTTCTGCTGGAATGCTTTGACCTTTGATTTCTTCTGCCCGGTCTATGCAGTATGTTAGCATACTTCTTTATCTGTTGGTTGCTGAAGTAATGATCCGAAATGTGAGTTGCATTTTGTAGGCATGATTGGGAGGGTTTTTTTAAAGTTTTCTCAAATAGTGTTCAGGGGCACAAAAGTATGTTCAGACTGACTTGATCTTGTCTCACTTCCTTGGAAACAGCACAGTGAGAAGCCAGGCTATCAATGCAATCTTTCCTCTATACCTCTTTCTTTACAGGAACTGTAGGGAGTGGAATTACTACTACCCCACCACAAACAAACTGCTTGCCCTGAGCTGATGCATATGTACCCAGTATTTGGCTTCAGCATAACATAAGGGTATATCTTGCTATTGTTAATTTTGTTGAGATAACAGTGTATTTCTTGGGGGTTGGTTGTAGTAATTAAACACCACAGCAAAATACAAAAGTGGCAAAATTCATGTTACCTTGTTGTGGGATGCCCTGCCTGTTCTTCCCAGTTTGCCAAATTTTCCTGCAGCCCACCAGTGCAGGGGTTTCTCTGGCTCCACCAGCCTATCCTCTGGTCTCAAGGCTTTTTCCCTAGCACACCTTCAGGTCTAGATCGTAAACAGCGTGAGTGTTCGACTACTTATGCTTTTAATGACCTTGTTATTATCCTACCACAAGTCCAATATAAATAAACTAATTAATTATCTTTTACCTTTATATGTCTGAATGATGTGTCATGTTTTCCTTTTCCAGACAAAGAAAAACGTGTGTACCAATATTATGAGACAGTACTAAACGGCTAAAGTAGACATAATTAGGAGCTGGGAACCTCTTTGGACTAATTATAGTACCTGGCACTTCACTTCCAGTTAACTTGCTCAAATCCAGCCCAGACCATTGGTAACAAAAAGCCTGGGATGGTGACCTGCCAGTGTTATGGAGTGTAAAATAAGCGGGCTGTTCCTTGTCCCTGTTCCTCCTCATGGACAGATGTTGATACAAACACCCTCATCATCCTCCCTGGCACCCTCAGCCAAGGCACTGCCAGCCATCAGGGGTGTTGACTCTCCTGATTTCCCCTTCCCCTCTCCAGTCTGATTGCTTCCCTGTAGCCTTATGGCTGAGTCCCAGGTTATGAGAAGTTTTTCCAATGTGGGCTTCAGCCCCAGAAGTGATTTTGCCAAAATGTACCACATGTTGGATGCACTGAATGCAGTCCCCAGTCAGTACAATGCCTAAGGGTATGCCTTGTTTTCAACAACGTTGTCCAGCAGACATCAAATGGAGCTCGCTCTTTAGTACTGTGCTGCTTTCAGGCTGGGAGGAGCAGTTTTAAGAAGTAGACAACTCAATTATCCAGGGATAGAGATTTTTGTTTGTTCTTGTGGGATTCTTTTCTCCTTTTTGCAAAAGGAGTAAGTAAATATCTTATTTGTTTGGAAAGATAATACTCTGGTTAGGTAATCTGTTGTTTTGAAGGATCTTGCTTCTATTAAGGAAAACAGTATCTGTATCTATCCAGCTTAGCTATTTGCAGGACACTTATCTCTGCAGTGTCTGAGAGCCAAGCATGATCATTAAGGGTAATGCTAACCTGTTTAAATCCTAAATGAGAACCGCATTATGGGATAAGTTCAATTTCGTGTCATAGTGGGAAAACTAGAGTCTTGCTGAAGATGAACTGAGTACTGGATGCAAGCTGAATTTTGTATGCTGGGAATTTTTTTCCCTTTTAACTTACTGTTTATTAGAAACTTTAGATCTTGATCAGTTATAAAGGCTGAGGAGGGGAAAATTGCTGTCATAAACCCAAGCGGCATCAGTAGATTGGAGAGCAGTAACCACCTGCCACTCTGTGAGCTGCGGCCGATGAAGGGTACAGAACGAAATGATTGACACCAGCATACAAACACACGCCCTGACTAGACGCAGCAATATAGCTCAATAGCAACGTTATATCCTGTGATGAGATGAAAGAATACAGGCTTTAAAAGCAAAACACTTTGGAACATAAACTCCCCATATATTGGAGCGAGTCTCTGAGGAGCAGCAGTGTGCCCCGTGCCCCTCCTTCGCTCCTGCTTGCTACAGATCCTGCTCCACAAGCAGCAGGCAGGTTCAAACAAGGTCAGAGTGTCTGGCTTCTTGGCAGGAGCTGTCGTTTCTGCAAACTTAATAAATGGAGTCCAGGTGCAGGAGATATTCTTTGCAAATATGTCGTCCATTGCGCCTATAATGTTTTCCATTGCTGGGGCTGAAGCTCCCAGGTTGTATTAGTCCCCTGCTGATCAGAAAAGGGTTTGACAATGACCAGTTGCCAAGAGAAGGAACTTAATCAAATTAGAATGCATAAAATTTCTGAAAAACATACCAAGAATTCAGAGCTGCATGCAGCTGCCTAGATCAGAGGTCTTGAACACCCTGCTCATAGGCTGGAGTTTTATTTCTTTGTGGGCCATATGGCACATGAAGCCTGGAAACATGCTTACTTTAGTAATAAAATGCTGCTCACCCACCTGGCTACAAAGCTAACCTTAAAAAGCAAGATAGCATAACAGATAAAGAGTTCTCTTCCTTATGTGAAATGAGACCTTTGGGAAAAATTAATTCCTTCCCACTTTTCCTCCTTTACACTGCACTACATTGGGATGTTCACTCTGAAGCCTAGTAATGATACCAATCTCTGCACACAAATCTCTGTCAAAATGACCAGTTTTTGTCAAATGAACTAGGAAACAAGAAAGAAATATAAGACTGGAAGAGATTTCTAAATTAACAAATGCAGCTACATACTGTCACTAGTAACAATCTTACTATAATATGACCAGGCAAGCCTAGTTTTAGTTGAGAAAAAAATGAAAATGCTGAAGGAAAACATGGGGGTTGCTCATGGAAGGAAATTCAGAAGCAATAAAGTTAGGGCTGGAAGAAAGAAGCAAGCAAGGGAAAAAGGAGGGGAAGAAAAATTTTGAAAAATAGTGAAACAGTGAGAGAAGGTAAGGGGGTACCAAGAAAAATGGGAATAAGTAACCAAAATACTTCAGGGGCATACTTTCCTGCTGATGGTAATCAGTACAACTTGAATGGTTGCTGACAGCTCTGGGCCTTGTTATTGCATATGAGACACATGCCAGTTCTGATTTTAGTGTAACTTCCTCTGTAATGTCACTGCTGTTGTGTAACAGGTAACAAATTTTCATTTGATGTTTGTTTCTTGGGAGCACGTGAGTTTTACTTAGGGGGTTACAAAAAAGTGGTGTTTTATCTTGAGTTTTACTGAAAGCAATCTTTCAGTAAAGAAAGATTTACCTGTACTTTTGGAGACACAAATAATGTATTTGCACAGTTAATGCTACACATGCAGGCTGTGTCTAGTCATGGACCACAAGTCCATAAGAGCATTTTTTCTCTTCCTGACTGGATGAATCATGCAGCTAGTTAGTGTGGGTCAAGTTCTGAATTGTAACATGCTGTGTTACTTCATCTTTGCATTGTTCAGTCAAAGGCACAAGAACCCACCATGGGATTTAGATCTATATTCAATGTCTATATTCAATTGGGACATTTGCTAGATACAATTTAATTGGATTTTCATACTGGTTGCAGCTTAAATCAAGCTTCATTATCGGCTCACTGACATGGCAAATACATGGAAAGTTGTGAGTGACTTTGGATGGGATAAATGAACCTAATAAATTAGCCATCCAACTGTGTTATGAAAGCAATTTTTTCTGGAATGTTTTCTTTCAACTTGCCAAGCAATGCCACAGCTTTCTATGGTTTTGCAGCAATTTTGAGCAGAGCCTGGCAACAATACCTAACTCACTGTTACCTTTGTCTCACTCAGAGTGTCTGGTAGGCTGGCCACAGCAAGCTGACTTTCCTTTGCAAATTGGTCAGGACTTAAAACTGTCTCCTGTCACTGCCCCTCATTTCACATTAACCTTAACTGATGCCCAGAAGGACCTAACTGCAGGGCACTGGAAACAAATGTTCCAGAAATCCATCCTTCCACAGTTTTACCACTAGGCATTAGATATATCAGAGATCATTCTATTTAATTTATGAGGTGTGAGAATCAAATAACCTATATAAAAATTTATGTTGTGTCTCTAGATGTCCAATCGAGATTGAAATATGTCTGGTTAACTTCCAAATAAATTGACTCCTCTAGAGTTTTCACTGAATTTTTCTCCCAGGCTAGAGTATGATTGAGTTTTATAGGTTTAATGCTGTGAAGTAGCACCTTAGAGAGAGTAAAGTTGAGACATTTGCCCAACCATAGGCGTATGCTATTGTTTCAGTACCAGTGAGGGGGTCCCACTTTAGAGGGAGTTTATGACTCTGCTTTGTCTGTAATTACTGATTAAAATGGTACCATAGCAATATTTGAAGAGAATCAAGCCCTACTGAGGGATAGAGCCAGTGTTGTGGGAAATATTTCTGGATGAACCCATGCTTTCAGCCAGCAGAAATTCACCTGTCATCTTCAGGTTAACTGGGGTTGGAGAAAAGGAATGGTAATTACACTTTTGAGTCACATTCTCCCGGGGAGGTGAATGTGGGATGCTGACGCCTGTGAATCTATCCGGCCCAAGACCCTCTTCTCAAGAACATAAGCAAAACATCTATGAAAGCAAATTCAGGCACCCTTCCACAGGGTGCCCCTCACAGAGAGTCCTGCAAGCTACTGGGACACATGCCAAGAAAATTTTGGTGGAATCTATGGGTCTTTACTTGTGGCTGGGGTTGGTGCATCAGACTGTGCCAGGCTTTCATTCCTCTCACCTGGAGTGCAGGTGGTGGAGCTGAACATGGGATAACTTTGTCCATCCTGGAGATGCAGGCATACAAATAGTCCTTCTGGATAGGGGTGTATGTTCTCCCCCTTTAGTGCCTCTCTGTTGATGCTATGCCTTGAAATGTAGGTAGTAGCTCTAGTTAAGGGTGTGTCATGGTTTAACCCCAGCCAGCAAACAAATGCCAGGCCCGCACAGCCACTTGTTCACTCCCCCACCAGCAGAACTGGGGAGAGAATTGAAAGACTACAGGCCAGAAAACTTGTGGGTTGAGATAAAGACAGTTTAATAGGTAAAGCAAAAGCTGTGCATGTAAGCAAAGCAAAACAAGGTTCAGTCAACTCCAGAAAAGCAGGGCTCCAGCATGTGCAGTGCTTATTTGGAAGACAAGCATCATAAGTCCAAACATCCCCCTCTTTCTCCTTTTCCCCCTTGCTTTATATACTGAGAATGATGTTATGTGATATGAAACATCCCTTTGGTTGGTTGGTGTCAGTTGTCCAGGTTGTACCTTCTCCCGACCTCCCATGCACCTCCAGCCTCCTTGCCAACATGTCCATACAATGCCTTGTCTCTGTGAGAGCCCTGCTCAGCAATATACATGAACATCTCTGTATTATCAACTCTATGCTCAGCACAAATGCAAAACACAGCCCCATTCTAGGTACTGTGATGAAAATTAACTTCACCCCAGCCAAAGCCAGCACAGGGTGGAAAGTTATATTTTTGCCTTGATGTACATATAATATAGTTGAGCTGAGGAGAATATGTAGGAGAGAAGACCCAACACTAGCAATGTTTTGGTAGCGATGGAGAGAGGAGTTGTGCTGGTTGGGGACAGCTTCAACAAAGGAATTGGCTGTGTGCAGCCTGATTACACAAGAGATTAAGCAGATATTAGGCAGAAGTCTGTTGCAAATTCATCATTATCACTTAGCCTAAACGCAGCATTTTTAACACTCTTTATCCATTCCTAACAAACATTTTGGGTAATGTTAATCCCACCTTATGAGTTGGCAAAGTAATTTGTGCAAAGATTGCACGAGACTGTTTTATCTTCTGGAAATTGAGAAGCAAGACTGGAGAATTGACAGAAGATCTGTGGTCTCACAAACCATTATTTTTTACCCTGAAATCTTTCCTTTACTTTAGTAAACCTGTGGCAGGAGTTGTGTTTTACCCTGCTGGTTAGGGGAGCAGCTTTGCCTTACTTTTCGTATTGTGTAACATTTCAGGCTTTGACTTGATGATTATAATGAATTTTGTAGGGTAGGCAAAACAGCAAAACAGAAACATCTAAATCTCTGCTCTTTTTGTGAAAACTTACAGCTGGCACAATGATTACACTTCCTTGGGGCTGGTAAATCCTGTGGGATCTCTTTAAAATTATAGCAGATTTCATTGAGTGTATGTAGCAAATATGACCTATGATTCCACCCATGTTTTCCTTTAGTTTAATTCCTACCCCTCCACTTTGCTCCTTTCATCAGCTCTTTTTTAACTTTGTCTTGTCCTTGATTTTTTCCTGGAATAATCTAGGTCTCTTGGGCTTAGTTCATTACAAAGGAAAAAAAAGTTATCTAACATGTCTTACCTAACAGCCCTGTTTTTTCCAGTAAAGGTGAGAAAGGTGGTTTTCTTTTCAGGCCTGCCAATTCTTGTCTTTTCTTCTGAGATTACTCGCCAGCATGGAGATGGCTTTGTGCTGTGAATTCCTCCTTCACAGTTCTGCTCCGAACTGGATTATGACCATAATGTTGTACCGAGGTTGCCATGCAGGTATCCATTCAGAAAGATTTCCAGTGAGAACCAGCAATATTTTTTCCTTTGAAGTGCTAATAACACTTATTTTCGGGTTCTTCTTGTCTTGGGTGAGTTTACATAAGTGATTGTGTATGTGTGTGAGATAGCAAAGGGGGGAAAAAGCAGATGGAAGAGTAGTAATAACTGGGGAGTGGCTGAGTCCACAGCACATGGGCAAAGGAAATGCTGGGAGAAATAATTAGTGCTGTAATCTGATTTGCTAATAATCCATTTATAAAACAGTTATGATATATACTTGTAGGAATGTGACTGATCAAAACGACAAATGGTATTACTTCCTCTCCTCCCACTCTGTATTAAAGAACCTTAATTACTTGATGGCTCAAGACTTTGTGGGTGACTCATGCTACAAAGAGTCAGATGCTCACAGCACATAATGGAGCTCTTGAAAAGCTTTCATAATGATGGCGGGCTTTGCACTACCTCCCTCCCATACATCCCTCTCTGCCAAAGAGTTATTAGGTAATTTAAAATAATTAAAAAGGAAATAATTAAAAGATTTTACACACAGAGAAATAGCACTTGCAGCTAATTATGTAAGTCTATCACTTCTAACAGTGGAACACAGTTACCATTATCAGCGAATTGTGTTTGAATTGTGACGGATAATCCTCTGGTCCCATGTTGCACTCTTGCAAGTGGGAACTGGTTGTCTAGGTTTTTAAAGCATGAAAGAGGTATATGGAGCCTGTGGTCTATCCACAGCTCTGCCATGAGAGGTTTCTGCTCAACTTTGTTCCCTGCAGATTTTTGCCTAATTAAAACATAGCAGGGAATGAAAACTCCTTCATCTAATCTTAATGTGTTTGCACGGGGTGTTCTGCTCAACGCACAGGAGTTCCTGCACGTTTAAAACTCCTTGTAGGCTTGGGATGGCAGAGTAACTTCCTGACAAGGAGACTATAGGTATGGGTCATGCTAAATGAAGTAAATGACAAAATTATCCTATGGTCTTGCTATCAGTAGCATGGACACCATCTCTACAAATATGGTGATAGGAGTATGAGGTAATAATTTCTTTCATCAATTAGCAGCATAGAGCTTTCATGTGGATAATGGCAGCTGCTTAACAGGGCAAAAGAATCCTGTAATTTTACCACAAGAAGCTAATATCCTACCTAAATAAAGGTTTTGACACTTTAGGTATTCAGGATCTAATTACTCAGAGAGAAATTTGGCCAAAGAAAGTGAGACAAACCTCCTTCCACCTTTGAGAAATATCTGTAATACATCACTGCTGCTCATCAGATTGCCCCTGGCACTGGACAGTCAATAATCCAACCATTGGACAGTGATAATTCAAAGGCTATGGCCGAACTGTGAAATAGAAGCAGAAAGTAACAGTGATTGTTGAATTTTTGGATCTCTTGACTTTTTCTTTTTTTTTCTTTTTTTTCCTTTTTTTTTTAAATTTTTAGAAAGCTATTGGCAACACTATCTTACTATTTGTTTCATTTTTTTAGAGGTGTTGGGGTCCTCTGAAGGGGTGTTCACAGTAAAGTTCATTTAGCCACTCCAAAACAGGCTCTAGAGAAGTTTGTATCTCTTTGTCCTTTGTCTGTAGATGAAACACAGAGAAAGGAAACCAGCTTTTGTGAGCACCTGCATCATTTGCATTTCTGGTTGTAATATGGGCTAACAGCAATTTCCTGACATATGAAATGCTTTTTGAGTTATGGATAGATTGTGCTTTTTAAAAGCTAAGCATTATAATCATCATGCAGTACTTTAGGAGTGGTGTAAGAGAGGTTGTATTAAATACCATCATTAATGATCTAAAAGAAAAAAGTGAGAAGAACACGATTACAAAATTCAGAGGATATTGAATTAGGAGGACTAGAGAGAAAATGAGATAATAAAAAGAGACCTAAAGAGATTATAAAGGTAGGCGGGCGTTTTTATAGAAACTAAGATTCATCCCGGAAAACTGCAGGATAATAAATCTGAGGGAAAATAATCTGAAACACATATCTCCAAGAGGAAGGAGAAGCCTGGGAAGCAGTAATTCTGAAAGAACTAAGATGATAATGGTTAGCCAACCAAGCTTGAATGTGCAATATCATAAAGCTGCAAAATGTCCAATGTAATTTTAAGTTGCAAATGCCAAACTATCATGTCACAAGACTGATAATCTTTTTTGCAAACAGTTTATTACAACAGAATGCAGAACAGCTCAAGCAATTTTCAACTCTGAGCAGTGAGTTTTGATCTATTTAGTCACGGTGTAGTGTCCTCACTAAAACTAGTACCCACTTTAAATGCTTCAAGATATTTGCTTAAACCTGGTGAGGTGCTGTTTCATTTATGCTGCTGTGTGTGTCACACAGACCCACTGGGGTCTTCAGCTGCTGTCCACTCAGACATGGGAAGCAATGTTGATAGCAGCTCTTACACACTTTCTTCTGCACTTCCTCTTAAGTGAAAGGTTTGCATGTGTGGACGGAGGCTGAAGGGGAACAAAGGGGAACATGCTTAATAATATTTTACTGAAATGTGCAAAGAGCTGATACTGGCAATGGGTGGGTTGGAAACCTACAATTTCCAAGGAATGGGCATTGGGGAAAAAGTGGTATGATTCATGGTGATTTAAGTTAAGAAGTTT
>NW_024582091.1:40221180-40395376 GCF_017639235.1 Corvus kubaryi | reverse complement strand
TTGGGGAAAAAGTGGTATGATTCATGGTGATTTAAGTTAAGAAGTTTCAGTCTGCAACTGAGAGTGTAACTCAGAGCACACAGGCAGGCTATTACCATACCTTATCTGAGTAGCAAAAAGTCATACATTTGTATAGTTGATGACTTTTGCATTGCCCTCATCATGCCCTCAGTTTCTTGGCCCTGGACCAGCAGCTCTCTGTGCTATTTCCATTGAGCCACAGTCTAGCAGAAGACAGCAAAACTTGTTCCTGAAAAGTGACATGATCCCTTACAGATCCTGGGCTGAGACTAGTGGGCATTTTGCAGAAGAGTAACGATGTATTGAAGCTGCTGCAGTAGCAGCAAATAGCCAGCACAGTGAGCAGAGTTTTGATATGTTCCCAGGAATGAATATCACCAAAGAGGAGCTCAGTGGGTCAGCTGAGGAACTGTGTTGCTGCATTTGGTTCCTGCTGTATTTTTTTAACTACTGAAGTTTTCAGACCAAGGTAGATTATATTTACAGTCTCCCTATTAAATGATCATAAACTTTCAATGCTGGGAATATGACCTGTTCAAAAAACCAAATGTAAATAGCAAAAGTTTGGAGTGGTTATTGAAACTGCTCTCAGTGTGAATCATGCTGTCTTACCCAAGAAATAAGCTGCTGGGTTCAATAAGGCAGAAGTTGTGAAAATGAATGTCTTCTCCAAATAAAGCAAAACTAACATTTTACTGTTTTCTGATGGTTAAAAATTTATGGTGGCAGCTAAGATATGAATGAAAGTTAAATAGTCCTATTAATTTGATTACTTGTTTCCAGAGCCATCAGACATGTGGAAAGTAATATCATGTGGGAAGTGGTGTAAGATTTACACTCGCCTGAGAGAAATCACTGCTCCGTCTATCAGATTTGATAGGTGTCAGAGGACCCTTTGAAAATGAATAATAAGGGAACTGAATAATAAGAAAGACACGTAGCTGTTTAAAACTTTTAAACATTTGGATGAATTCTTGAACTAATTAAAACAAAAGTTTAAACAGAAGTTTTGACATATATCTGGAATATGGTAGAACTGCTCAGCTGAGTGTGTGAATTATCTCACTCTCAATGACATTTGTGAGGGTGGTTTTTGAGGTGCAAAAGATTTTATGGCCATTAAAATTAGAGAAAGTTTGGGTTGAGTTTGTGCCTGTATCCTTTTATGCATTCATGGTACAGGAGAACTCAACCATATCCGGACGCTGCTGTTCAAGTCTTCACACAGACCTGAGCCATATTGTGTATACAACAATCCCCACAAACAATGTCCCTTCAGTTTATTTTATATTAAAATTTGCCAAGCTATTAAATGTAATAAATTCCTCTTGTCCAGGGCAGCAGTGGGCCCCAACTGCTGTAGCAGTGGTCACAAACCCATGCTGATGAAGGGCCTGTTTCTTGCCTCGTGAATGCCAATGGCAGAACTCCTCAGTAACTTCAGTGGGAGTGGTGTTAAACCCTAGAGGAGACTTACACAAAAATAATTGACCTGAACTGGTGAACAGACACATGTCATGTTTCATCTTCTTGCCTTTTCCTGTCAGGGGGAATCCTTTCCCAGACCAGCCTGGGGGAGTTCCGTTGTGGAAGTTAGCAGAGCAATGTAAAACAAAGCACTGTTCAGAGCCTGCATTTCCCATGAAACAGCAGCAGTTGCTGTACAGCCTGGCCTGGATTAATCTCTTATTCTTCATTTGAAAGGCTCTATATTAAAAGACTAAGGTTTAGGATTTTACATCCATTTAATACCTGGCTAAGTATTGGGGGTATGTGTTCAGATATTAATGTGACTAAGAAGATATATGCTTGGGTTAAGGTTATTTCAAAAAAAGAAGTTCTGTCATTAATAATTTTTGGTCAGGAGCTCTGCCCGTCATCAGGAGATAAATCATCTTCCAGCAGCTGTGACAGCTCTTTAAGTCTGAGGCCCGAACAGCTTAATTGGGGAAATGATCAATTCTAAGATACATAGTCAAGATGACATCCTTGGTGCAGTAAATTCTTTCAGGAATGAACATGAATAAAATGAATATATTTATGGAACAGTGATGTAATTCAGAATCTTGGCTGTTAGGGAGCCTATGCATCTTCATTCCTTCCCTGCCCTGCAGCAGTTTTCCAATACTCCAACCTCAGATAACTGTGAATGGTCTGAAAATTACTCCAGGTGAATGCGGATTTTGTAAGAATGAAGAATCTTTCCAAATACTATGAATGAATAAAAAGGTCTGCATTTCCCAGAGAGTATTGTGAGTCAACTCTACCTTATTTTTCTATATATGGAGTAAACATAACTCAAAACAAAACAAAACAACCCCAAAACCTCTTACCTGTGAATTGCTGGAAAATATTGCCACTTTACAGTGACAATTACGTGCACTGATCCCATCCATGGTAACATGGATCCCATAAGCAGATGCTTCCTGTTCTTTAGGTGCCTGGGCAGCACTTGAAAATCCCATGGTTTGTCCTTTCACCTTTCTTGAATTAATGATTTGTTCAGCTGAGGTCACCTATAAAGAGAAAAACTGATTCACCTTTTGGGAATCCAAGGAGTTTCGAAGGGGTTTGATTTGTTGCATGGAACAACTGGCAGGTTTTCCTCTAGACACTGTCATTACGTGATTTGCCAGTGGCACAGACTGCTGCCTGGAATTTACTTTGCAACGGAGGATGGCTCCCATTTGTGTATATATATTGCTGTAGTTCCCAATCCTGCCTGCTTTTTTCCCCCAGTGAGAGTCACCAGGCATGAGACACGCCAACAACGTGGGAAAGGTGCCGCGGCTGTGCTTCACTGGCTGTGCTCAGGCAAGGAGGGAAGCAGAGCACGAGCAGGACATGGGGGAAACAAACTTCTACTGGCCAGAGAGTCTGTGGGTGGGCCGGATGTGGTTGCCCACTGTTCAGTTCTGCTGCTGGTGTTGTAGCAGACCAGGTGCTTTGCAAGCTGTCAGTGTTGCTTGTGGTAGGGTAGAACAGTGGGTAAGCATGGCAGAAACGGCCTCCAGAGCCTGCTAGGTATGTACCAAGCAGATTTGGTTCCAAATCACATTATTTTCATTCCTAGAATGTGCCATGTGCCTGCACATGTTCCCAGGGATGACAAAATACTACAGCAGCCATTCGTAAATTACGATTGGTGACTTTACGCAGAAAAAAAGGCTTCAGGTTATGTGAAGAGCATCCATTTATAGACAGGTTCTTGATTAACCTTGCAGGTTCCCATTGAGATGTTACAGTGAATAAAGTAAGAGGCCACATGAAGAGGCCACTTTCATATTGACGTGAAGTAAAGCAGACCAAGTGCTCCTACTGTGTATTTTGTCAAAATAATTTTCATGCTGAAGTTTAAACCACATAACATAAATATTTCCCAGCTAGCAGGCAGTGATCAGGAAGCACATACTGGAGTGCATGACTCAGGCCATCAGAAGAAAAGCTTTAACCATGAACTCTGCGAACTCTAAGGAAAACCTCCAGTTGAGCTAATATAATGTATTGGAAGTGACTTGGATACCTTCCCGTCTGTGGTGCTTTTTAATGAAATCTGTCCTCCTCCACTCGGAATGTGTGTGCGTGTGAGTGTGTACTTAATAGATACAGGGCAGCGAACTCCCCAGGATTAGCTAATGAAAATAGCACTGTAAAATGAATTGAGCAAATCGATACAGCCGGAATTTTGAGCACTGTGACAAATGCACCAACCTGAAATTCCCCTCTCCCACTGCAGCCAATATTTTATGTGCAAGTATCTGTTACAAACTTCCAAAATGAGACTGCTATTTGTAAATTAAAATTGACTTGGGCCACGGGCTACTGCTTAGGGAAGCAAAGAACAAGGAAGAGCTCTTCACGTAGTGGAAGATGGGACTGCCCTTAGAAAACTCCAGGTCATGCATGCCATTAGAAGGAAGACCTGGGAGAGTCTCCTGAGCTATGCCTGTGTGAGGAACTATTTTCAAGTATGTGAAATAACATGGGGACTGGAGGATTCTGGGAATTTTTCCAGGACCCTTATTGCCTTTCTGACCCCTCTGAAGCTTCCAGCACAGTTGTGAGAACACAGGGTGAGGAGGGAGAGTTACCCACAAAAACAAAAGCCTGTGGATGGGCCAAAAAAAAAATAACGCCTGGGTGCCTTATGTAGTCTCAACTTTTGGAGCTTCATAAACACATCCCCCTGTTTCTTCCAATGCTGCAGGAATCCTGGCTTTGGAGAATGCAGAGGAAGCTTAAATTTACGCCGTTTCGGGAGGAATTTTTCATCTTTCATGCAGAGTAAGTGACACATAATTTCAAATGTGAATGTCATAATTAAGTCTAATTATTTTACCATACTTTTGCCTTCATTAGACATTGTGTTTGCAATAATTGCTGTAATCAACCATATGGTTAGTATTAACTCGTTAACTACATGAGGACAGATAATCCCTGCAGGAGGAATAGATGACTTCCAGGTCTGGAGGTGTCATGCTGAGTCCCATCACCCCAGGGAATGGCAGGGTTTTGGCTCTCTGTCACCTCTCACAGATGAGCAGCAGGGAAAGGTTTCAGATGCTTCACATAGCTGAGTGGGTTCAGAGGACATGAAAGCCCCAAATCTGTGCTTCGGACAAAAAAAGCAAATCTATCTGTTACCTCTGCAGTGCCACAAAATACATCCATGTGGGTATTCCTTGTTCCCAGGGAACTGGGCAGCTCCCTGTGGCCCAAAGCTGGGCACTTTTGGTAGGCAGACTGTCATGGTTTAACAGAAGCATGAAGTGAGTCTGTAGGAAAACTTCTCTGTGAATTAGTACTTACAATTATCTGGAGCACCAGTTTAAACCTTGTGCCATCAGCTGTAATTTCAAGAAGCCACTACTAGCATCTGAATGTGTAATGATGGTATCTAGCAACTAATTCTCTTTTTGCTGGCTTGCTAATAATTCTGTCATCTTGTGGGTAATGATTCCACTCTCAAATTATTTTTACAATTATATTATGTAAAAAAATCTGAATTAAGTATGCTGTAATTGCTTTGTAGGATATATGGGGATATCCTTTGTAGGATATATGTTAATTTTTCTTTTGCAGTGTGCCAGGTTGCCAGAATCAGTTAATCAAGTATTTTGTCTTTCTGTGTAACACTTGCAATGTACAATGCTTACCGAGTAACATCTCACCTGACCTGCTATTAGGTGTCTTGCATTTTTCCTGGTCTCACCATAAGCGGACTTCAGTTAGCCATAGAACAAACCAGAGGGCAAAATTTAATCTGATGCTATTTTCCAGCCAAATGTTTTATCCATATGTTGGTTTCTTCATTTATTCCCCTATTTTCTGATTTCAGGAAAGAAAATGTATTTCAGGAAAAAAAATGTATTTACTCATAGAGCCAACAGTGATGATGTTCAGAGCTAATCCATGACCTCTTCAAAATCTTCTATAGTGGAGATCAAGCAGGTTTCTTCAAAAGCTTTCTCAGCTTCATGGTGGTCAAAGACAGAGAGACAGTGCAAAATGATCCCAGTCCTGACTGACCTTAGCTGAGGCTTGGTCGGGTCCAGACAAAGAGCCCTTACCTGGAACAGCCAGTGCCTTCTGGGTACCCCTCTCAACAGTGATGAGAGGACAAGGATGATGTCCTTGTGCTGATGAACACCTGTCTTACTCCTTTAGCTGGTGAAAATAAGGAATGCTTTTAAACTTCCCATGTTGAACGTGGACTTCAGACAGACCCCAGAGGTGGGGTGATGAGCCCTCTTTTACAAGGGAGAATCTTTGTATCCCTTGGATTTGTTTACTTCGCTTGTACAATAGCATCCTTCTAGTACAGGCAGGAGAAGATTTCAAAATCCTGGGAAATGAAAAATGCATTCTGGTTTCCTCTTGCTCCTGTGGCACAATCTGAGACTGCCCTAAGCTCTAGGAGGTGCCGACACATGGTTCTATCAAATGGTTCTCCTTTTGTGCCAATGGAAAGGACTCTCAGGAGGTGGATTCAGCTTATCACATAGATCAGTCAGGATGGTAACTTTATAATAGGTTAACAGTTTGCTCCCTTGGTGGCCCTGTTCCTTTGCAGCCCTGGAGAGGCAGGGAAGCAGCACAGAGAGAGATACCTGTCTGAAGGATGTCTACATAGGAGAGTGACACCAGCTTTTGGAGCAGAAGAATGAATTACTATGTAAATAAGTTTTGACAGACCTTCTGCAGAATTAAAATCAGTGATTTCCAAGACTTTTTTACTCCCTGGACATATGCTAGTTTTTCCTTCTGGATAATTCCTTGACAAAAAGGAAGGTGAAGAGGGCTTTTTGATGTCTGCTCTAAATAGGCCACTTCCCAAATCCCTTCTATGTGATTTATTGTGATTTGTAAGGAGAATAAGGGGGGCCCATATCAACTGTGCGAAGGAAAATGGAGGAATTTGTTTTGTACTGAATATAATATAGAGGAAATATTATTAGTCCTAATTGTAAATGTAGTGAGTGGAATGGAGACATTTTTTCATGTGAACAAACAAATGGGGAAGGTGCTTTTTAGGGTGTGTGTTGATAAAACCTCAAACACAAGGCATTCTGAAAGACGGCAGAAAATCTGTGGCTGAATGCTCATGTGGCTTGTGCAGACTTTGGAAAGCAGGCTTGTGTCTTGCAAAACATACAAAGTCCTACCAAGCATGGAATAACCACTTCATCATTTTAAATGAAGGCTATAAAAAATTACAGTCAGCACATAATAGGTGTTTTGCACCCATGCTAAGTACTGCCAAGAAAATAGTTACCTAAGTAAATCAATAAAGTATCATTCCCTTTCAAGGTCTTCCTGTCCCAGTCCCTGAACCTCTCATTTCAGAGTAGTACTGAAACCTGTTCAAGATTTATTTTGATGAAAGTAAGCATCTCTGCATTATCAGGCAGTAAAGAAGTTGTTTACTGCTACTCCAGTAGTGTTGAAAAATCTCTCTAAATACATACTTGCATTGTAGCTATCATAAAAATGTCTACTAGCTATTGGAGCCCCCAAATTGATTTTTTTTTTCCTTTCCAGAAAACAAAGAGTTCAGCCTGAGACCTAGAAATTGCTTCATAAGAAAAACCATCTGTGTAGAGAGAGATGGACTGAGGTATCCTGTCATATATGATGTTCAAGTTTGGTATAAAACATTTCTATTCATATTCTGTTAGCAAATAAGCCTGGGCTGAGGTAGCAGCACCTGTTCTGGGTTCGTTTCCTATAAATCAGTCTAGATGTTTAATATGTTCCTCATTACTGGAGCGTTTGAAAACCAGCAATACACCTGAAAACCAATTTGCTGGCATAAATGTTCCAACAAAGTAGTGAATTTTCAGTTCACACTGTCAATTATTGGCAGGAAAGAGATTCTGACTTGGCCCTTGTCAAGGATAATACAATTCACAGTCATACTGCTCCAATCAAGCTAGGAAAATGCAGTGTGCAGGATATGCCATTGCAAGAGCAGGAATTCCAAATTTTTAGCACATGCAACAAAATCTTTGCACAGGCGCTGCATATATAAAACGGTTTTGTGAGAAATTTCAGATGGAAAAGACACTGAAGAAAATCTTCGTCGGTTTGCAAAATGTGTGAATGATAGAAAAGCTGACTCAGCTCCTGGCTGTGAAAGGCTTGCCCTGCTCAGAGTGGTATCACACCAAGTTGGTTGGCAGAGCAATGCTGCAAAGGGGAAAATGGCTCATGCTCTGCGCATTCTCCCCAGACTCAAACCAGAGTGGTATCCCCTGGTCTGCTTTGGAGCTCAAAGGAGTTTGGGAGAATAAGAAAGCAGAGGAGGAGAGCTGACCTGCTTGGCATAGGGGAGTGGCAGACAGGTTTCTCATCCTTGAGAACCATAGAGCCATGAGATCCTGAGGGGAGATGCCAAGGTACCAGGTTTCAAGGACCTCGTAGCGCCCTAATAGATCTTCAGGGGTTGCATCATTGTTCCTGGTGAGGGACTGAGAATTTAGGATGAGTTTCACTTTTACTTCAGTCAATTAAAAGTTTCATGTCTACTTGAAGCTACTTATTTAGGCTTCCTGCAGACATCACTTTCTTAAGCCTTGGCTTGAAGCCTTAACTTTATCTGGATGGGTTTTCTCAAGATTCCAGTCAAGAAATATGATTTTGTGGGGATGTGGAGAAGACCAGATGTCTGCAAGTCTGAAATCATTAATATTTTAGCTAGAGTGGCTGTCCTTGGGCAAAGGAGCAAACTTGCATTACGTGTTGGAACTATGATGAGTGAACGGGTGGAAAATTCACGCCCATCATTGGAAGGACACAAGCACTGTGTCTGTGTGCCTCATACCTATGAGAAGGATGCATCAGGTTTTAGCAGACCTGTCACAACAGCGACTCTTTGACATTATCCTCCTTCTCCCAGATGAAAAATGTCATTATCAATATTTCTTCATTGCCTGAGCATGCTCTCTTTTTTATTAAACTGAAATACTGGGTTCTGAGCAAATGTTAGTTGGGAGCTTTATATTTCACATCCTTTGTTTAACTCAAAATTCGTCCATTTTTTTCCTAAACTTACAAATAAACCCAGTATTTTTGATTAAGGTTTTCATTTTTACATCTTGAATAAGCCTGTCTTATTGATGCCTGCCTTTCTGTTTCTATGTACAAATCTATCAAGACCATCAGGAAATGGTTTCACAAACAGAATTTATTGCAAAGCTGATTATGTATTAATATATACAAATGACAAATCTAAAACACAATGTCAAAAAAAGCAAGAAAATGCAATCAAGAATTTATTATTCTCCCATTACTATTCAGCTGGGAAAATAGCTGCTCTACTTTACCAAAATAACTTCCCCCTCCCAAACCTTACACCCAACCTGGGTTTTCTAAGTAAGCTCCACAGAAGTATTTGTAATAAAATACTTTAATATATAATAATATCAAAAGTTCACTGTAATTTATCTGCCTATTTTTCTCACTTCTATATTCCATGCAGGCTTATTATAAAAATTCATTGTCACTCATATACATTGTGTATATGTGTGCGTGTCTCTAAACTTACTGGTCTATTTTAGAGATGGAATACGCAACTTCCGCATTTCAGAACCTTACCTCTTGTTCTGTTTTGTACCTGTTTTTCCAACATTGTAGGTAAGGTTTCTTCTAGGAAATATTCACATAAGTGTTTCTCCCTTATAACTGCCTTATCCCAAGCCCCAGTTTAACTTTTCCCAATTAATTTTTTTTAAATAAAAACCAGTAATTTGAATAAAATGCTTTTGAGAAAAAATTTAACACTTTGCTTTTCACCTTGGAAGTGACATTATGACAATGCCATATCTGCAATACCTCTTTTATACCTCCAGGAATGACTGATAATCAGGCCTTTTTCAACTGAAGGACTCATCATGCTGACCATTTTGTTGCCTCTCATGTTGTGAGATATTAGCCTTGCAATGACTTTGGTTAGCAACAGCATTGCATGTTATGTTGACACCATTATATTTACTTTCCACGTATTGCTAATTACAGATGAATTTTATATCTGACAACTCCTACGTGCCCACATAGCAACTGATGAAATCTCTCTCATTTGCAGGGAAAAAGTCTTTACTCTTAGGAAGTCCATGGTAGCTGTAGCTCTACGTTTGTCACTAGGAGCTAGTTCAGTGCCACATTATCTGAGGGAATATGGTGGTTCTGGATGAGAGAAGCAATGGGAACAAAGTGGTTGATACACACTCACACAAACACGGGCACAGATCGTACAGTATACATTCCATGTTAAACACATATTTGTTTATAGGGCTGTCTCTAGTCTGCATGTGCTTGTGTATTTGTGCAGATACACACATACCCTTATGACTGAACTCTGTGGCATCCTGAGCACAATAAAGAAATGATCTGCCTGTGTTTCACACAGAGGCAATCACTCTATGAGCTCATGTGAGAAGTCATTATAATAGTTATGCTATTTATGGAGAAATGTGTAGCTAAAATGTAGGAAAATTATTGTTCTCCATATTCTCACTTTTTTTATTGAAGAAACAAATCACACAGTAAATTACATCTGATTTGCATGAAATGTTGCATGCACCTAGAGCTCAGCATGAATCTGGGAAAAGACATTGTTTTAATTCCATAGCCTTTATAGTAGTTTGCTTGTTTCCTTTCTTTTTTTTTAAGATAAATTTCTGAGCTATGTTTCTTATTTGGCTTTGCTTGTATTTTACAGGCCCTTCTGAGTATAATTTAATATCTGCAATTTGGCATGGTGAGTGAGAAACAAGTAATGCCCACTGCCCAAGCGGATGTGGAGGAGAAGCAGGAGGGAGTACATGCCTGCCCCATGTTGATAATGGATACTGCCCAAGCTGGGATCTGCTACCACTTGTTGTGGAGGTGCCCTGAGGGAATCACAAAATATGTTGAGCTAGAAGAGACCCACAAGGAACACGGAGTCCCGCTCCTGGCCCTGCACAGCACCATCCCCAAGAGTCACACCCTGTGCCTGAGAGCATTGTCCAAACACTTCTTGAACCCTACCAGGCTTGGTGCTGTGGCCACTTCCTTGGGGAGCCTGTTCCAGTGCCCAATCACCCTCTGGGTGAAGAACCTTTTCCTGATATCCAGCCTAAACCTTCCCTGATACAACTTCAGGTCATTCCCTCAGGTCCTGTCACTGGTCACCACAGACATCAGTGCCCACCCCCCCTTCCCCTTGTAAGGAATCTTCAGACTGTGATGAGGTCTCCCCTCAGTCTCCTCCAGGCTCAACAAACCCAGTAACCTCAGCCACTTCTCATATGGTTTCTCCTCAAGGCCCTTCACCCTCTTTCTTGCCCTCCTTTGGACACTCTCTAATACTTTAATGTCTTTTTTATATTGTGGCACCCAAAACTGCCCCCAGGGCTCAAGATGAGGCTGCCCCAGTGCAGACCAGAGCTGGACAATCCCCTCCCTTGCCCACCTGGCGATGCTGTGCCTGATGCCCCCCAGGACACCATTGGCCCTCCTGGCTGCCAGGGCACTGCTGGCTCATGTTCAGCTTGCCAGGGACCAGGAGCCCCACATCCCTTTCCATGGCACTGCTTTCCAGCATCTCATTCCCCAGTCTGCCTGTACATCCAGGGTTGCCCCATCCTGGGTGCAGGATCCAGCACTCCCTTGTTGAACTTCATATGGTTGGTGATTGCTTAACCCTCTCATTTGTTGAGGTCTCCCTCCAGGGCCTCCCTGTCCTTGAGGGAGTCGGCAGCTCCTCCCAGTTTTGTATCATCTGTGAACTTGCTCAGTATCCCTTCCACTTCTGTGTTCGAGTTGTTTGTGAAGATTTTGAAGAGCTCAGGGCTGGGGGTGGAGCCCTGTGGAACCCTACTGCTGACAAGTCACCAGTCTGATGTCACCCCATTCACTACAAGCCTCTGTGCCTGACTGGTGAGCCAGTTGCTCAGCTGTGATGTGTTGCATGATGTGTTTGTCCATCTGTGTACTGGACATTTTGTCCAGAAGGGAACTGTGAAAGATGGTATCAAAAGGCAGGCTCCTCTTTGCCCTGGGCCAACCCCACATGCTGAAGGTTTTGGTGTCTCTTTTTCCTTCAATTTTTCCCCCTTCATTTCTTTGGATGTCACCAGTAAGCTGAAGAACACTTGTTTTCCCATCACAGATCCCCTGGGATGTCTGGATGCTGCAGAGAAGCCCTACATACACATTGACCAGAGCACACACCTGGGCCAGGTCCAAAGAAGGGCAATATGATTGATGTGATGCTGTACTGACACTCTGACTCTAGAGGGTAAGCAGAATCCTTGTGGATACAGCCTGAAGGAATTAGTTGAAAGCCTAGTCTGAGAGTTGTCAATAAGATCTGAGTAGGTCAGGGTGAAAATCTGCCATGTTATAGAGAAACAGGTTTTTGCAGAAGTACCCCTTTATTATTTGCAACGGGTGTGTACTTTCCATAGAAAATGGTGTTTCCTCTAAGAAATGCATGCTTGAATATAGAAACATTTTCAGTGGAGATACTCTGCTCTCTTCGTGTAGTTATAAGGGACCAGGATGGCTTAGCCTTGCTCACTCCCCTACACAGGGACATGCCCTTTGCCTTGAGTTCTGCAGTAGGGATTGGCCTCGTGTTAAAGGCATCCAAGGTGGGAAGGTATGTCAGACACACATATGTGTGCACATGCACACCTTGACACAAACTCTATTGTAGAGCTGTTGCATTGGATTCAACTTGCCTTTAGAGCCAGAGGAGCCATAAGGGGCTGGAATGGTGTGCAACGGCAAGAGCGTGAGCCGTAAGCACGAGGGTGGAACATGAGGCATCAGGGCAAGGCCAGGAGAGGGCAAAGGCAGAAGCCAGTAGGGCAGTAAAAACACTTTAGTCTCTGTTACTGTCTTTGCCTCCTTCTCCCTTGAGTCCACATCTGAGAGTGCTTCCTGGGAGTTACAGGTCTGTTGATTTTTATTTTCTCCTGTCAGCTAAGCTGTGTTCTGGCTCTGCCTAAAGCTGCTGTGATTCACCATTCATTCTCTTGAAAAATGCCCAGTACCTCAGGACTTTCCCACCATGTGAGGCACAGTCTGATGTTACAGAATGCAAGGAGGTAATGTGATACTAGGCCCATGCTTCAAAACAAAGTGTTTTGGGCTTGAGTCATGGTTTTCTCGTAGTTGTTGCTACAAAATCCCAGTTTTCTAGACAAGGGGTTCTTCAGAAAAAGGTTTGTAGGAGTGCAGCAAAAAACCAAAAGTGGACAAAAATATTTCAGCTAAGATGGCTTAATAAGCACTTGTATAAGGGAAAAATTGGGAGGGTGTAAACACAAGAGAAGGAGGATTTTGTTTTTTAATTCTAAGAAGTACTTAAATGAAAACATCAAATGATAGCTCTGGTGAAATTCTTGGTAAGGTATATAAGGCATGCAGTTGTAGGATAAAACTGGATTAATAAATAGATTAAGGAGTCTTTCTCCTGGGGTTTTCAAAAAAGGACTGCTTATTTCATAATCTTTGCAAAACCACAAAAGCAGATTGTACAAGTTAATAAATATGCTTCAGGTCTATGTTTTTTTCTGGGAGTGGTCCATGGAGAGTACTAGTGGCCCTGGCTTAGTGAGTGAGCACTTGCACTCTGATCTGAGCTCTTGCTGGCAGTGGGCTCCGGCCCTTGCACAGCTGTCAGCGAAGTCTGTGTGTGGCGACTGAGCAGGGCAGCACCTGTGCTGTGGCTGTTTCTCTGTGCACCATTGTGTCAGGAGGCCAGTTCTGTCCCATGTCTGGTGATGAAATGGAGGTGCAGTGGGCAATGCCATACAGTCAGCAACATTTTGAACAAATGACACCTTTTTCTTCATATGGATTTTATCAGAGCAAGCTTCCATAGCAGGTACGTGGAAGTGTTAAACCCATTTTCAAGCGTGTGTGTTTCTAACCAGGTACTTCCTTCTTTTATGTTGCTGAGAGCATACTGTATCTTGCTAGAAGAACTGTTTAGTATGCTTCAGGACTCAGAAACTAATCTTGAAGTCTACCCTCGAAGGGTATGATCTATTGCAATTATAAATATATTGCTTTGCAATTACTATTACCACTTGTTTTTACCTGCAGGCATAGAAATAAATACCTGTTGCTTGTGGATATTTATACCCCCTAAATTGCTGCAAAGAAGCCAATCCTAATTTCCACAGCTCTGCTGGGGTAAAGCTGATGCCTCTAAGTATCCCTTGCATCTGCTGAAAACTACCATAAGCAACCACATCTGGTTTGTAACTATGATCATACAATTATTGTCACCTGTCTGCATTGAAAAGTTAGAAAATAAGCATATTTAGAACACCAATCTGATCTGAAAAGTCTGAAGATTGCTGCAGTAACCTAGTTTTGGACATATTATGACATATGACGTATTTCTTCATCTGGGGAATATTGATGCCCAGGCGTCTTTTTCATAATTCACTCTTTAGCAATACTGGAGATTGATGTCAGAGTTACTATGTCTGTGTCATCTCTTGCTCTTGTGTATGATAAACAAATGTCATCAGTATTGTATTTTTGGATATACCAGAAATTAGTAAAGATCATTATTAATTGACTATTAGTCAATTAATAGATAAGGATAATTACGTAAGTGTTCATGTAGATGCTGGCTCAGGAGTGGCAAATCACTTAGATCTCTGCAAGACACTGTTTGAGTGCCATGTCCAGGGAGTGGTTTAACAAGGCTGCTATGGCAGCCACTTCACCATACAGTGGTCCTGATCCAGCAGAAGAAAAGGCTGCAGGAACAAGGTGTAGCTGGTCCCCAGCTCTGCCCTATTTAGCAGTGTGGTAGGAAGGAGTCCAAGGGGTTGATTAAAGCTGGGTCTTCATAGGACTCTCGGGAGAGTGAAGGCAAATTATTTAGTATGAAGCCCATAAAGAGTGTTTGGATGTCTTTGCTGTTCTGGATCAGTTTGTCCATGGGTTGGATGGCGTTTTCAGGCTGTAGGCTGAAATGGGGAGACAAAGCTGATGTAGGTTAAAAGTATTCCCTGCCCCACCTTGCTCTTTGCATTTTTTTGCAGACTTGGGTAAACCAAGCATCCCAGGTCACCATGTGCTCCCTTACACCATCAGTACAATTTAGGGGATGAGTGTCTGTGCATGGGGCCGGGAATGCCAAAGGATCGTTGGCCCTGAGCCCTTCTGAGGGAAACCACCATAGATCAGACTTCTTCCCTTTCCCACTCGTATAAGTCTGGAGCAAGTCTATTACAGTTGGCCAGGGCTGGTATAGCAGAAAGCTGAAATTATCCCATGTCAGAAACTGCAGGATTTGATGGATATTTTCAGACCCAATGTAGAGGTTGTTTAACCACCTAAAAGCAGATGGTGGCATTCATTGAGAGCTGTGTGTGAAGTGAAACGACTCTCTCAGATCCTGCCTGGGCTGACTACTGCCAGACAAGACTGGAAACAGTACAGTGGCACTTGTTGGGATTTGTTTATGGGAGCAAAATCTGGCATTATTCAGCATGTGTTGGGAGTACATGCTGGGGATCAAAGTGTCTTGTGAACAGTTAGTTTGATTGGAGTTGAAGGAGTTTGCCTTTAAAACAAGACATAAAGGGAGGAGAATTTGCTTTGCTACTTACAGTGAGTTAAGAGGGATGGCATATCCTGGCTATTGCTTGCTAACCAGACACCATAAGGAAATGAAATTGAGCAATAAGGGACTGCTGTGTGCACCATATACTTGTCAGGTTAGTGTGCAGTGCTGGTGGGATGCAGCTTTTTGCCACAGAAACATTTTGAATGAGTGATTCGATGAATTTCATCACCTCATCCAGTTATTGTCTCTTTAATTTCAAATTTTCAAACAAAACCTTTGACCTTGAGCTAAGAGTGGCAAGAAATTTCTTTATAAAAAAGAAATTAATAGTATCTTTAAAGTAAAATTTGAAATTGTATCCTTTGCAAACCTATTCCTTGAGTGGGCTGTAGGCCTTACTGGTATCCTGTTCAGCTTTTACTCTCTATGTGTTTGGGATGCTGACTGGTAACAACTGATAGAAACAGATCCTTCTCAAATTGTGCTTTATAAATCCTACAAATGTAAAAATATATATCTCTTCCTATCAGATATCACAGACATATATATCCCTACATCATACTGTTCCTTGAATCCTACACAGCAATATAGTTTAGGAGAGTTTTCATCATTGTTTGAAGGAGGATCATTGTGCTGTAAGCTGTACATACCACAAAGCAGAGTGAAATTTCTTTTGTACAGTAGCAAAAGAGATTTCCTGCTGTTAGGCGAGTGTAGGAGACATAAATACAAGAGCAAGGTTAACACGGGTGACACACATACTTTCCACCTTCTCACTCAGTTAATCAGATCCTGCTGGCTTTTCCAAGGGGGCTGAAATTTTCCATGGGCCATGCCTTCAAGTGGCCTGCTGTACTTTGGGTTCCCAGGGTCCCCCATGCATGGGAAGAGAGGGAAAATCCCTGTTGAACTTGAAAGGTGGAAACACCAGGGGAAGGTATAGTCTTCTTGCTGTGCTCTTCACTGTGTTCCATTTTCCTCCTCTCTTCTGAATGACCCAAAATTGCCTCCTGCCCAGTGCAAGTGGGAGATGGCTGCACATTCCTGAAACCACCCATCACTCCCACCAGTGCGTTTGCTTGACATACACATACACAATATAGCTGTAGGAACTGCTGCTTTTCTTGGTATGCAGCATTACCCATCAGCAAAGAGAAAAACTTGCTACGTGTCCTACAGAGCTGAAGTCTGCTGTGTGGTTTTGTGTAAACAATTCTCACATTATTGCATCCTCTCACACATGATTGTTCTGAAGCACTTTAGTAATATGAAATTATCCTCAATATAGCTGTCACAGGTGAAAAAAGCCTACAGTGTGTTTATGATGAGGTTCGAGCTACTCATTGATTTCTGGACCTACTGTAGCCCTTCAGGGCATATCTCAAAGCCAAGCAATGTCCTTGAGAGCTGGCTGTTGTATCTGAATTTCTGAATGAGGTGGAAGAAGTCCTTCAAAAGCTTTGTATGACCTGACTATCAAGTCTGACTTCTCCCTTTAAGGGTAATCTGTATGCCCCCTGTGAAGAGATGATTCTGTAATGCTATGAGTTTGGTTATCTGAAGACAACATAAATAGGCTGGATATCAGGGACTGTCTTAGCTACTAGGATGTGATGAACTGGGGCATGCTCCCCATTTGCTAGAACACTTATTTCTACAAAGTTATTTCCCTCTAGGCAGGGGAGCTCACTAGAGCTGCAGAGCCACACATTTTAGAAAAATGGTAGTGTATTGGCATCACTGCTTGTTCTTGGACTTGTAGGCACATAAAGTTAGCCTGCCAGGTGGTGCTAAGAACACCTGGCTCTCCTGCTGGGCTCATTCTAGGGAAATTGCAAACTATTTCTCATTAACAGGAGAATGATTATTGTCCGCAGCTTTTTGGTGTAGAATTGGAGCTGCAAGGTGTGAATTAGCATACCAAAGTCTCTCTTAAAAAAAATTTGGATCATTGTCTAGCCAGCTTTCTAGCTCTTGGGCAAAACTGTGTCTCTTTTTATTTGGGGATCTGACTACAGCACTTAGGTCTTGGCAGATGGACACTGGGACTTGTCCTGTGCTCTAAGGGCCAGCAAAATAATACCCAAGACTGGTACCATGTCAGATTTGTTGGCTATTCTTGTTTGGGATGAAAATCTCAGTAACATTTCTGTTCTTTCCAACTTGGAAAGTCTTCTTCCCGTAGAAGCAATTTCCCAGGAGACGTAATTTGTTTTCATTTCTGGCCTAGTAGGGAGAATGCCAAGGGATGCTTCTTCCACCCAGTCCTGAACACTCTGTGGATGAGGTTTAATGGACAGCAAATAGTGGCAGGAATTAAGAAACCTGGATAGTCACTGACTCCAGTGCACTGCTTTTCTTCTCTGTGCTTCAACAGCTTCATTTGTAGAAGGGGATAAAATTATTCCGATCCACCTCTGTAAAATATTTTATGATCCATAGCTACATTTTGTGTTTTATTTCTTTTGCTGTTCCAAGTCCTCTGACAATGAATTATGAAAGGGGAAAAAATGAGCAAATATACATAGATTTATCTTCCTTGAGCAGATAAGGATATATACATTTTTAGTGGACATATGGATTCCATCCTTTTGATCAGAATGGAGGAAAGCATTTATTTCAATGGGATTGCTAGGAAACTGTCTCTTCAATGGGTTTTCTAGGAAGCTGCCCTCAGTTACAGGCTTTGTAGTGAAACACTGGTTTAATGTTTTGTAGTCCGGAGAACACGTATTATGATCAGAGCTGCCAAAAAAGAGGCAATGTGTATAATATAAATATTAAAAAATTTTAAAATTCAACTTCTTAAAATTATTTACAAAGAAAATTTAAACTGGTTTGTTGTAGCTTTTGGGTGTTCATTAGTTATTTCTCTCACCACCTTTTAAGTATTTTTAAATGTCAGTTTTATCTGCCCATTTTCCTTTCTTCTATGGATTAAAAGTGGAGAGGAAAAAGGAATAGAGAAGTCCAAAAACTGGAAAAGTGAAAAATTGTTTTACTTGACATCCCCAAAAAATTATAAAATGAAAAATGTATAAGAAATAATTTATTTCTGGGGAGACAGTAATTTTTCATGTTATAAAGTTTCAGATAAAACTTTGACTCACCCAAATGATGTCTAAAGCACCGAAACCCATGCCCCCAAGTCACAGCATGGGCATACCCAGAGCCTTGCAGTATCATTTCTGCAGGATAATTAGCATTCTGCATAACAGAAGCCAGAGCAGTGAGGTCAGGTTTCAAAGAGAAAAGGAAGCGTAGGTCCCCTGAAATCAAAATTGTGTTTATGGGTTAGATGTAACCAGCCTGGAAAGCTGTATGGTTCAGTTATTCCTTTAACCCTTTATTGATTAATGTATTTAGCTCATTGCAGAGGTAAAGTGACCATTTCTGTACAGGATGTGACACATAGCCACGTCTCCTGTTTCCACTGGTTTCAAAACAGATTCTGTGTTGGCTCTGCCACTAGTGGTCAAGTTCATAAATGAACAGTATTCTATTCTGTGTATGTATATGTATCTGTAGATTTCTGTGTTTATTTTAAGAGGCTGTGGGGTTCCCCCCTCTTTTAACTCCTCAGAAAGACATATCTTTTTTAGATGGGCTGCTTTTGCTGCAATGCAAGGGCTTGTTCCCAATACCTCTCTGCTGGTGTAACACTCTCATGGCAGAAGGTTTGTGGAAATTGGTATCACCATTAGAAAAGATGGATGTTTTAATGTTAACCTGTTAATGTGCTCTTCTGGCAAGAGATGGTCCATTTCTGATTCCACCACAGATGTCATGTGTGGACATGAATAAACACTTAGATCTATACCCACAAGAGTCTACTGAAGCAGCTAACACCTGTAAAAGTCTGACTTCATCTCTCACCTCCTTTAATCCTAAGCAGTACGTAAGCACATAAAGGATTTTTTATTAAAATGCATCAAGGCCCTCAGATAATGCTGTATTGGAGAGTCAGAGAAGCTGAAATTTGTCCTCCTGAGAGTTGATGTCTAGATGCAGGTTTGTGCAAGCATTTTTTGTCCTTCTCAGTGCTTCCAGATGGTGAAACAGTGTGGAGCACAGTTGGGAAAAGGGGATAGTTTTCTGACGTCATATTTGTTATGCATTCTCTTGGCCACTTTCTAACTGGTCAGCAGTTACAGTTTGGACTGCAAAAGCTAAAGTAAGTAGAGAAATTCCACTGATAATCAGTGTGCTTTCAAGAGACATATTCTTAGAAGAAGCAATGATGGGGGAGGGGGTGTGTGGCAAGTTACAAATGAACATCAGTGACTCCTTTAGAGTTGCACAAAATTAACAGAAATGAGATCTCTAGTTACTGAAGAGAATCCTCTGTACTGAGATAGCTATTAAAATAAAACAATCAGAGATTATGGCACATGAGAGTCTTTTTAATTGTTAATTTGCCCACTTCAAAATGACCATACAGTGAAATCTCTGTCTTTTTAAATAACATTGTTTTCCTTAAAATTGGTTTCCCTTTTCAGCGTTATCTTTCTGAGAGCACTGTGGTGATATTGTTGGGAATTATCTATCCCACACTGAGGAGAGCCTATCTGAGGCTAACACAGTCCTTGCAAAGTGCAAGGTAATTAACCGTTCTCCTCCCCCTATTTATCTTGATTTGCTTCCATCTAGTTGTTTTTCACGCTTGTAAAGTATAATTTGCATAAAGTTTTAGTTTCTTCCTAAACAACACCTCACTCTCTGGTCTTTCTCTCCATATCACTGGGATGAGCTGAGTGTGAATTATCCCAGAGTAAGGGTAGGCAGACTGTTCTGCCTGTGCACAGTAACACAGAAGACAATGGAGCACAGCATCAGTGACTGACACAATTCTCACTTACAGAGACAGTTTGTATGCTAATGAACCTCTGATGGCAAGACCAGACTTTTTTGCTGCTAATTCTGGCAATATCTATCTCTGATGGGAACCTAATTTCCATCCACAAGAATCTTCAGTGTAAAGAATTGAGCAAAGAATGATGCAGAGTACTGATGTGACTCTTCTCTTGGCTTCCCTTCTATGTTTTGCCCACAGCCAGGAAAACAGAGCCTCTCGACCAAAGCACTTGGTACCTGGTATTTCCTTTCAAGTGCTTCTATAAGCCAGACTCTTTTCACCACTTTGTTCCTCAAAGGAACTTCTCTTTAAAGCAGTCACTGCTCCCGTTGTAATTAAGCCACAAGGCATATCAGCATAGCCAGGAAACACTGACCCGAAAGCTGCTAAGTGGTGATGGTCAAGACCAGGCAGCTGCCATGACACGGCAACGTTTGAGATGAGTAAGAAGGGCCTTGGCTGCATTTTTTTGTTGTTTTAGGAGACATAAAACAAAGCAAACAGAGGTACAGTGAGATTCAGGTACCTGTATTTACACACGCTGTATCACATGCAAGTCATGACTCTGCTGAGTAGCTTTGTGGAAGGTTGAACACTCAGAGCAATTGTTTCTAGCCCGCTCTTAGCTCAAAGTCTGTGGCTTTCATTTTGGACACAAAGAATGGCTGATGGGAGCCATAGTTTGTTTCTCCCAACTAGGTCAGCTGATTTAATTAGAGACTCTGTGTCTCCCTTCACTTCTTACTTCCCCAGGCTACTCAATTGTTTGAATAGATAATCCCAATTCCTAATAATTACAGCTGCACTGTTATATATTTTGCAAAGATAAGTCTTTCAACTGAAAATTCAGAGCTGCCAGTTACATCCTCTTGTATTGGCTCCATATCACTAGGCATGGCCTGGCTTTTCTTTTCTTACCTTCCTTGTGCCATGCACAGCTTTTCCCAGGATGGCCAAAGCACTGGTCTGCAGAGGTGTCATTCAACACCAAACCAGATGCAGTAGTGGGTCCACTGTGGGGATTTGTGCATTTCTGTTTCAGAACAGGTTATGGCAGTTTGACTGGTGGCTCTACATCTGCAGGTGCAAGTTAATTTGATATTAGCCAGGTTTCAACTGATTTAATAATGTTCACACCCAAAGTTGGTTTAATTAACTTGGATTTAGACCAGGGTGTAAGAGGGGGCATGTTGGTTTGGTTATTAATCAAAGGAGCAGAACCCAGCAGATCTATCTCTCCTCCCTTTCAAGCTCTCCAACAGATTAATGATGTGACCTTGGGCAGATCTCCAGGCACGTTTTTGCCTTGCTCTCCTTGGCCTGGATATAATCAATTTCTCAGAATAGATGCAATACTGAACTCACAGGCGTCTGTGAAACTTAATTCCCTGTATGCGAAAAGAATCTTGGCAGCTGTCAGAGAGTGCAGCTCTGTGGGGAAGGGGCAGGGCTTGCTTGCTGCCTGATCCATCCTCTCGCAGAGCAGTCTCTGCCAGGAGTCATAGGTGCTGCCATCCGTCGCAGCAATGGTACCTGGCTCTAATCCTGAACTGAAAATGCATGGAAGCACATTGGAGATGGTTGGCACGGTCCAAACCAAGAGTTCACTCTCTATTTTCCAATATAGATGGGAAGTCCATCCAATGGCTTGTTTTATTTTCATTTGGGCTGAGGCAAAATGGTCCTCTTTGGGAAACCGACAAATTCCCTGTTTTGCATTTGTGTGTGAATCAGCTGTAACAATATGTCTGGCTCTTGCAGTGAGCAAAGAGCAGTGAAATCACTGCTCTGCTAAATTACAGCAACCGCTGCTCTCAGCACAGGTAAGGCTGCTCCTATGCTCCTGCCGTGGACAAAGCTGGGCACAGCTGCCTGCCTCCTTTCAGGGTACTTCCTCCCAAAGGCCTAATCCCACACACCATTCTGTGTGGGTATAGCGGGTTCAGTTCGTAAACCAGGCAGAAACACCAATTAAGTGTAGTGGTTTGGTTCAAAATATCCATTACTTACTTATTTTCCTTCTGTGAGAGAAGAATCAGGAGAAAGCAAAGCAGGCACAAAACTTAAAAGAATATAAAGAAGTTTATTAACAGACCGAAAAGAAAGAAAAAAAAGTCAGACTAAACCTTCAGAACACTTCTCCTCCCCCCACCTTTCTCACTTCTCCCACTGACAATGTAAAAAGACAACCCTTGAGATTTCCAGTTAGGTTACCACCTCTATAATAATCTTTTTCAGTTCACTCAGGGAGAGGAGTCTCTCTTGCTCATGCTGTGGAGACATCTCCACAAGAAACAGCTCTCTCATGGCTTCAATGTCACAGTGAGACAACCAACCGCCTGGGTTGGTTCTCTGCTCGCGTGTGAGAGTCCCTTTCCCCGACTTACAGCTTTCCTCACAACTGTTTTCAAGGGTCCAATCTTTGCAAATGGGGTACCATTTTAAGGATGAGCTGTTCAGAAGCAGAGGTTCTCTTCACCTATCTCTGGGAGCATCTTCATCTCTAGGAACAGAGGTCTTCTCCTTCCCTGAGAGCAAGGGTCCTCCTCACTTTCATCTCTCTCTGTTCATGCTTCTCATCAAATTACAGCTACTTCAACATTTGCTTATTTCAGCACAGGTACTTTTGCTCACAATTGCAGTTTGAATGCTCCACCCCCCACGCTTTCATGAAATTACAATGGGTACTCTGATATATCATACTCCATCACCACCATAGCTTTACAACAGAATTTCAGCTTCTAAGCTTGAAGCATCTCCTCTTTCTCCTCCCTCAGGGTTTCAGCTCTTCCTGCTTCACAGACTTTGGTGTCTTTATGGCACTTTCTTCACGTGCCTTCACCTTCCCTCTTCCTCTGACCTGGGAGAGGATTGATGTCTGCAGGCTTCATCTGTTCTGGAGGGAACTTACAACACTAAAAGGGTTAATCTCACCCGGGCCCCGCAGCTGGAATTCCCTTATCGCTGTTGGTCACATGATCTTTGCTGGTCAGCGGCCTCAGATGCAGTGGCCTCAGATGAATTTTCTGCCGCACTGGGGCGGGGCTGGCCAAGCAGGCTGCAGGGGCTGTGGGTGGAACAGGGCTGCACAGCTCCAGGATGGCTGTCTCCTGGCCTGGCCCAGCCGAGCAGGGCCTGGCCCGGCCCCGCTGGTCTGTGTGGGCTCCCCAGTTACCTGTCCGAAAGCTGGAAGCAAGAGACGCTTTCCCGTGCTCTGTTCTTAAATGTGGATCACAGAGGTGTGTCAAGCTTCTTAAGTGGCTTTAAAAAGTTCCCAATATTCAAACTAGCCAGTTGATTGGTTCTGTTAGGTCATAGAGGAAGCTGTAAGCACCTCTTTGCAAGAGAATAATTTCCATGGCTGAAGCCCTCTTTACTAAAAACTCAGACTATACTAAACCATGACAGTGGGAAATGTAGTCTTGTTGACTTCTTGGCCAACACCATTTGGCCAGCTGCTGCTGTTGTTAACTGATCAAGCCTTTCTGCCTCTTCTTTTCCCAGTCAATCCAGCATGGAAAGTATAAAAGTCCTCCATAGTGATCTGTTAATTTTGTCCTGATGTGGTTTTACTGGGTGCTTCTTCTTCATATTTCCATTTCTGCTTATGGTTACTCTGGTTTGTGCTCTTCAGTTTCTTCTCTTAGACAAACCGTGGTTTCAAAAGTAAGGCTCACAATAATTACCATGGTTTTGTTAGGGTTGTATTTTGGTGCGTTCAAATACTGGATCATTAATCTCTCTTTGAAACATCAGAAGGAGTCTAGGGAGAAGAACTGTGGTGCCTTTCATTTCTTCCCCCTCAGAACTGATAGTGATAAGGGATTCACATTTCTTAATTGTCCACGCTGGTCCAGCATGAGCTTCTTGATCAGAACTACTCAATCAATCAGATACTCCAGCCTCATGCAGGGGCGCTCCAAAAGAGTGGGAAGTGAGAAAACTGAATATGGCTTTCTGCTCAGAGCCCACTCATGGGTTTATTTAATAGATAGAGTTTGCACACAATTAACTAATTATGAGCAAAAATTAGTGCTTGCGGTGAAGAGCAGACCTTCAAAAATAAGTACTCGGCTTCATTTAGAGGGCAAACACTTGACACTCAATGTGAACTTAAGCAGGAACTGACTTTCAAAGGGAAAATTGTCTGTCAGATTTAAGTCTACACACATACTCTCTTCAATATTTGGGATTCTAACCTCTTTGAAGGTAGTCTCTTCACTTCCCCACAAAGCACTTTTTTGTTCACCTTCACAGCAATTTTCTCTCTTCCCTCTCCCCTCTCCCCTCACCCCCAATCCCCTTAATGTTACAAAAGAATTCGCTTCTGGGATGAGATTCTGCTTGCTGAGTTTCAGCCCCAAATTATATTTTAGAGATGACTTTGAAATTCCCTGTAAGTGTGCTCTCATTATTGGATATCTTTGATACAACTTTAAATACAACTGTGCAGACATCGCTGCCATTAGTGCTAGGAAAATATAAAACCTACACAGAGAAAGCAATAGTCAGAGCCAAAAAGTCCCTGTGATAGATAAAAGTAGGGGTATGTTTCAGATGTGGGACCCTGGCTTCATAAACATTGTGAAGCTCTCTGAATTAGTCACTTCACACAATATTCCTAGGGAAGATTTAATCACACTGTGTAGTGCAGGGTCTCATCCTGAATGGATTTAGCCTGGAGAAATCACCCTATTCAGAAGTGCCCTTTTTTTTTTTTTTTTTTGGACACTCCTCTCTCCTGGAGATCAGTACAGCAGAAGAAGAGAAGGTATCAAGCAAGAGCAGGCCAATCAAAGCAGTATTGTGCTCAATACGAAACACACTTGAAGCATGTTCACTATAAGCTACTACAAACCACATACTTTTTCAACAGACTGGAGGACCAGTTCCCAGCTGGAGGGAAACACTGGTCGTGTAAAGAGAATCTGGACATCACAACTGAGACCAGTCGCTCATGTCTTTTCCAACAAGCCAAAGCCTTTTTGTATTTTTCAGACTGCTCGACTCGAACTTCTCTTCCCAGGGGTGAAAGAAAACAGGCTAAACTCAGAGGTGGAATTTACTGCCCCAAGAGTTATGTCAGGACGGACAGTGACTCATCATCCCTCACCTCTGCAGACGGCAGCCCTGTGTATTTGGAAGTGTGCACAGGTTTCCTGCGCAGCTGGGGCAGAAGGGTGCAGCAGAAACCACCCCATGCCTGCATGAGCCCTGCCACAACTCATGACAAACTCTGCTCTACCTGGGACTGTGGGGGCTCTCCTGGGGCAGGCTGCCAATGCAGTAGATGAGCACTATCACAAGACCAAGCAGTATCACTGCCACAGCTTTTGTTTGTCACCACAGTTTTCCTCCAGAATGGAAATGGGAGGTTTGTGGGTTTACCCTTTTTTGCATACTTTAGAACTTTTCATGTACTATATGGCAATGTGTACCATAGCCCTCACCATTTCAAAGTATCCTCATGTAAGGGGTGCTTTGAGATCATGCTCTCAGCATGGAGAAGAAGGAAAGTAGCAAACTTTGGAAGGTTTCTTATAGGGTTTTATGAATAGGGAATTATGAGTGGCAAATTGTTCCAGGAGGCTGGAAGTTTCCGAGATGTGCATGTGCAAAAAGACCTGTCAAAAAATCAGAGTTCCTTTACATGAAACTCTTCTTGGCTGATTTGCTCTATCAACAGGGTATGTTGTACTGATTCTGAAGGAGCAGGAGGAGCTAAGTGTTTCTGAAATCCTCCTGCTGTGTCATTTTGAAAAGTGATATTCATGTAATGTGTACCCTGGATCTCTTATCGTCAAGCCATTGTTCTGAATATTTCTGAAATCCTCATGCTGTGTTGTTTTGAGAATAGGTATTCAAGTACCACAGATTGCATAGTGCTGAGCCATTTCTTTCCCATGTCAGAGATGACAGAAAGAAGCAGATGACAATATGGCTGGCGCTGGTGGAGAAAATGCTATTAAAACTCATCAGAGGCAGGATCCAGGGTCCCTTACTGAGATAATATTTGATCAATTGGGATGCACATGGATTAACAGGGAGATGATCCTGTCTTAACCAGCTGGTAAAATTTTTATTTTATTTTTATTTTGGTGTGACCTGAATGGAGGAGCAGAGAATTACATGGATGAGAACTAGACTAGATTTGTTACACTTATTCATACTATTTATCTGGAGCCTAAGGAAGATGAAAATACTATAAAGCAAAAATATTTGCAGATAATGCAGAAATAGGGAGCGCTGCCAGTACAAAGAAGCTACATGTGTGAATGGGAAGATGAATGACCTAGATAAAACTAAAGTAATGAGGAGCTGGACAAAACAGAGGACCAGACTCTGAAATATCATACTATGCAGAAATGCAGTTCAGGAAAATTTAGTTCATGAGTAGCGGAAGAAATTTGAAAGAGAAAGACTAAAACTGGTGCATAAATGTGTAGAAATTTATAGACATCTTTGCAAGTAGTGGTTTTAAGTTTCTAGAAATTACTCCACTTTAGTACAGCACAGGCCATACCTGTACTATCATCCTAATTTCTGATCAGCTGAGATTAAAGAATTATTATAGATTGATAGACAAAGATATAGCAAAAGCAAGCAGAATAATGCATGGACGGGGGGAAACTAGTTGTCCCAAATATACCAAAGAAATTAGGGCTGTACTCTGTTGAAAGAGAAGACTGAGAGGTGAGATAATTTTTCTCCGTGAAGATCTTGAGGGAATAGGAAGAATGGTTGATGCAAGACAGTTTGAATCTGTGTCAAATGCAAGAAGCAGAGGGCAGAAATTAAAGTTTCGCATTATGTGGAGGGAGGTCCTGCAAGGAATTTAGTTTAGAATTCCTTTATGCAGGGAGCAGATAATATACAAGATGCTGAAAAGTGCACTCTGCTATACAAAAAGCCCAATGGGAACACAAATTTTTACTGCTGTGTTCCCCAAAGCCATATCCTTGTCTGAAGAGTGCTTTAAAGACAGCATCATTCTTCTGCAGAATACAGGAGGGGGCTATAAGAAAAAATAACCTATCTCATCCTCGTGAGAATACTCAAAGTGTTTCTCCTGGATTATTGGTAGCATTTTCGGAGAGACTGGAAGTCTGAACCCTTTCGAAAATTTCGGCTGTGAAGGAATTGTTGCCTGGAAGAGTCAGTGAAGTGGCTTTGAAATTACACAGGACTGGTACTGAAATTATGAGAGCCCTTTGGGATGTAGGACTGAGAAGACTGAATTTCTGCTTTGACTTAGGTTTTGCAAGTTTGAAAGGATTAATAGTACTGCAGCAGAGGAGATAAAAAGCACATGACAAAGTCTGAAATGTGGCATTATTTGAATGACTCTAAACAAATTACCCAGGCAATACATAAGAAAATAATTTATTTGGGATAGACCTAATTGAGCAATGGATGCAGATGAATTTACCTGTTCCTCTGGCACTCAGGAGAAGGGTGGATGAAAATCTGAAGTTTAATAACAGGAAAGTCCTGAATTCCTCCATCTGCTCTTTTCCTTCCCTCTCTCTCCTACTATTTAAGTGAAATAAATCTGCAGAGTATTGGCTCATTGAAAATAAACGAATTTGTAAGTTTTTACTCCACTAAATTGTGTCAAGATTTTTTATGCAAAGCAAGCACTTGTAAAATATTTGTGAAAAAAGTCTGACTCAAAGAAACGTGTTTGGCTTCTCTTCTGTCCCTTTTCAATAGGGGATCTGTGGGCTTCCAGTATTTGAAGGACTCCTTGACCTGTCAGTGACATCTGCTTACATATTACATCTCAGCCTTGCACACAAACTGCTTGCAAAACAGTCTGAATCCAAACCTCTGAAGCAGAGCAGCAGCTGTAAATGAGTCTTTCATACAAAATAGAAAAGAACTAGCCTGATTACTGTACCCATCCAAAAAAATGTAGGCTGTAACCCTTTGATGTCTGCTACTTGATTTTCCTTTTCTTCCCTCAGTGCATGCACTGTCAAGCATCACTTGCTGACACCAAGAGAACTGAATGCACAGAGAAAGACAAGCAGAAAGACACCTGATCCAGTCATTTACAGCATAGAGTATATACTGCCGTACAGTGAATTATTTTTACATAGGTAATTAATAATGGAGAAACAATGTAGTGACAGTGTAAGTCCCAGGGGAGAAAATTGTCAGCCTATTTATTCATTTATTCTTTGCTAACTAAATTGATGGGATAGTCTGATGCCTTTCTGGATTCCACACGGATGATGAAACTGCAAACAAGTTTCATTTAAATAACAGGCAAATCTTCCAATTAGTCAAAGCCTAATTCTTATGCCTTGAAATGATGAACTGCATGTACTGTGACCTCTGTCAGTTTGAAGGGGAAAAAGCTGTCGACCAAAAACCCAAGACATTGATCTGAACATTTTAGGCACCAATTCAAATACATTAATCTAGTGTGATTTGCCAAGATTCTGTAACTGTCTTCTGGATTCCTAGGTTCATGTTAAATGGGATATCATTAATTCTTTCATATAAACTCATCTTTTAGCGATTGAAGAGTTTAGTGGAACTAAAGCACAGTTCTCGAGAGTATGTGGAGGATAGCACTGGATTCTGCTCTCTATTGCATGGCCATGTCCACTCTTCTGTGTGGTTTACTCTTCCAGAAATTGCACCTTGCACAGCAGCTGAAACCCCAGTTTCAGCAGGGGAAGGATTTTGATAGCAATGAAGTGTTACTAATCTAAAAACAGGTTAATAGCCAAAGACCCCAAAAACAAAACAAAGGTCCCATGGCCATTTCTGTCATGAGGCAGGTATTTCTGCAGGAAAAAAGTGAGCTCCCAAAATGCATCTTTTAAGTAAAAAAAGTTGCATTTTTTTTTCTGGCTTAATTTTTCTCTCAGATTTTGTCTGCTTTTCCACCTGTTTATTTTCCAATCTTTGTAAGTTAAGGATCACTTCTACTTCAATATTCTTGCATTTTTAAAATGAAAGCTGTTGGCTAGCATACATGTGGAGCAAGAACTCCCAGAGCACAGTGAGTAAAGAATGATTTTTGCTACAACTAGCTACAGCTGAATCATGATAGATCACACTATTTCATTGAATTTATCTTCTGAATATTAGATTTAAGAAGCTGTGTCATGTTGAAATATTGAAATATCTCCGATGTAATCCACTGTAATCCATTGCTGGAAGTTTTGAGGGGGAGAGGGCAGTGAGAGAAAGGGTTGGCTGGTGTTAGATAATCAATAATCTGCACAAACTCTTGGGGCTGGCAGCAGAGCTGCAGTCTCAACACTAGTTTCAGCCCGGGAGCGATTGACACTCCCTGTACCAGCTATTTGGCTGGAACTTAAACTTGTCACTTGGCAGTGAGAGTTGATAAAAGCCCTGTTATTTTCCAGGCTGAGAGCTAAACGAGACTGTAGCCTTCCTAAGCCATCGCACAGTGCTTATAAGGAATTGTTGGTTTATCTGAAGTAATTTAATCAACTTGATCATTAGATGAATTTGCTACTTCCACACTTTATTCTAATTGTGTTTGCTCATATGCATATTACGTTTTGGCCCAGTTACTTAGTTCTAATTAATAAATTGGAAACAAGCATGCTATGAATGCTTCCCAAAGAGGATCTTCCTGAAATGGAGGAGTCTGCAGGGAAAACGAGCAGGACAGCAAGACTGGAAGGTGTTCTCCAGAGCCATCCTTGCAGACTACTGAAATCTGGGGTGGAAATGGAAAATCCACCATCCATTGAAGGCCTGGCATCTAAAGCTAATACATTTCCTCTCCTAAGTCTGTGTGTACTGCATAACTTCTGTGTTTTTTGTAGGGAGTTCGTTAATACTTGGAACATAAGCACTGCTGAGAACAGTAAAACACTTATTATTAAACCAAAGGAATATGTCAAGGAGGCCTAACATGGGCCCCTTCACTGTACTTATTCTCAGGGTCCTTTTCTTTCCAAGTTCCCCCATTACAATGCTCTTTGTGGCTGCACTGTCCATCACATCCCACTTCACTTACAAGCTGGTGGATAAAGCAAGCCCTTCCTGCAGAACAGCACTAGAGCTCATGGTATAAAGCTTTCACTGTGACAGCTGCAAACTCAATGCTTTTTTAAGAGGAAAAAGTGGTTTTCATAGACTAGGTCTTTTAGGCTGAAGTAAATAATAATCTTACTTTTGTTCTATTCAAGTACCTTTTATATGTGCTCGTCTTTTGTCATCTTCCTGAGTATGGAGATATCCTGTAACTGAGAGACTGAATGAGTGTTTTTATCTCTCTCTATTGCCAAGCCAGTAGCATTTTATGTGCTGCTTACTGAAGTAAGACTGATGCTTGGCACAGCTTTGCAGTGCAGTGATCTTGTGTAGCTGCTGTCGGGAGTAAGGTGCTGACTTTGAAGGAAGCCAGACTGGAGCTTAAATGCACCACAGTATTTATGCAGGAACACATTATTAAATATGACCAAGAAAATGTATCTTCAAAGTTTTAGAGAGTATGTACTTCTCCCCCACTTCTGTATTGGGGTGAAGTCAAAATCTTTTGTAACGAAAATCTGGATGCTACACGTAGACACCGTCTTTGGAAAGAGCATCTGGTCTTTGAGATGCTCTTACACAAAGGACTTGAGAAAGATGTACCCTTCCTCTTTGGGGTGAACCACCATGCAGAATATAAAGAGCAGGATGCATGCATCAGACAAAGGGTCTCAGACCCACTGGCTGTTAGGAGAAGCCAAGTCAGAGTTAGGGTGGTGCTGTGTTGGTTGTTGTTGTCCACACTGGTGGATTATGAGTGTACTCCCAGCCCTCTTTAGGCCTGTGTCACCTACTTCTCTGAGGTTATGCCCAGGTGAGGTTTGGAGGATGGAACTGATGAGCATATGTAGCCATAGGCATACAGGTGAGGGTGTGTGAAGCCCAGGGAGGGGAAACAAGGGGAGAGGGACCAGTGGGAGCCAATCATGCTGTGCTACTTCTCCTGCCCACTCAGGGCTGGAGAAGTGCCAGGGAAGCACCCAACAAGTCATGGTGTTGGCTGTGTCCCATTGCATCTCATACTGGGTTTCAGCTTCCTGCAGGAGCTCTTTCATTCTGGACAGATCCTTATCACTGGAGCAGGGCTGGAGCTGCCTTATCTTGTACACACATGAATCCTCTAGTATTGGGCTGGTGGCTCTTCTGAGAAGGAGACTTTGGTCTCCTATTATCTTGCTTGACTGAACATTTCGTGCTTCTTGGAACTTGGACATCTGTTCCCATTAAGCATTTTAATGTGGAATTTGTAGAAAAAACTTCTGCTAGAAAATCTTCTGATCAAGTCAAATTTCAGTCTTATCTATTCTACAAGCTTTCTCTGTTTTAGCAGATGCTGGGGTTTTTAAATGCCTCTGGGAACACTGTATTTTGAGCTTTTTTAATTTGGTGAAAAATAAGACTGTGGCGGGGAATGGTGTCCATCAGAGAGGAAGGGGTTATATGGATGCTGAAGCAGTAAAGTTCTCAGAGAAGAGCAAGAAAAGAAAGACAACGTGTAGTTCAAGAGGTCTGGAAATGAAAGGAAAGATAAGTTCATTAAAAACTGTGTATGCATTCAAAATAGTTGAACTAAAAGATACTCTGTATTACAGCATGAATTGTGCACCAGCCTCTCTGGATTTTAGTAACTTGAGAGCTCAAGGAGTTAATTTTTTTTTCTGCCTTGTTTACTCTTTTTCTGCCCCACTGTGAGTTATTTTTTTATTGTCAGATCTACATTGACACTTATATCAAAAAGCCTGTGATTTAACTTGATAGATCAGCTACTCTGAGGGGGTAGGGGTGGGTAACTGACCCTACTATTGAGATATATGATGCTTATTTAGAGAAATGACATATATTCTTGATGAGATATACAGACGCAAACTGCAAATTTCTGATTCAAGGTTACTTACAAAAAAAGAAGGAGAAAAATAAGCTGGTTTTTTTTAGTTCTGCCCTCCTTTCTTTTACTTTAGATAGAAAATAGATAGTTTTCAACATTAGAAATACTATATACTGAGAATGACTCAGAGAACAGATGAACTGTGATAGCACTCAACACTTACGTGGGAACAATTCAGCAGGGGTAATGGTTTTAGTTAGGTGATGGTGGAATGTGGAGTTCTTGCTTATGTCTACACAAGTACAGCTTCAGTTCATACACACAGAGGATGTCACTCCTGAGATTAGGAGATTCCCCATTGCTTCATGTAATATTTCAAAAAGGTGATTTGTGGGAAATAATGCTCTCCTGATGCATTTGTCTGATTCTAACTATCTGAAAGAGAGTCAAGAAAGAGAACCATAAGCTTCAATACTGTCTTAGACAGGTGAAAAGTCAATGCTTTTTAAGCCATGCCTGAAGATAGAAGAACATTCTTCAGTGTGGTTGGATGGGAATTCTACATTATCTCTTTCAAGGGAAAATGCTGATTTGCTGTAAGAATTTCAGAAAATGAGTGGTTTCATTTAAGTGAATTATTTGCTAATAAATCACAAGTGCAATAAGAAATATCTACTTTACTATGAACAAAATTATAAACATTGATTTTTTCAGTCAGAAACAACTTTTTATTTTGTGTAGTAATGATAAACTAGGTCAAATGAAACATTTCCATTAAACACAACTGAATTTTTGGCTGCTTTGTTTAGCAGAAAAAGATCCTTTGCCTCTTAAACCATCCTCTGATTCTATGAGATTTTATTTTTTGAGGCTGGAAAAATAATTTCAGTATCAAATCTTTATGGATATGTAAATTCTTTGGTGCCTAGCCCTTCCTTATAACAATGTCTTGATATTTGTCTCAGAAAGTTTACAAATAGGCAAATTTCTCTGCATTTCTTTGTTACAGAGAGAAGTTTGGTAACCTGGCTAGAGATTTATAATTTGTTGATTTTTTTCCCCCCACAGGCTCCTTTGTAAAGAACTATGGCATGATGTTTAACTTACAGTTTTCAATAGTAAAAAGTTAAAAAAACCCCACAAATGCTGGAAATATGCATTACAACTCTCCATGGTGGCTGAAAGAGTCTGAAAATCTGTGGCCCAGTCTGTTTTCCATTTGTGATTATTTTGTATATTACTTTTTCTTTTCGTCTATTTATGACAGTTTTTAAATGGCTCACATAAAAGGTGTTTTTAAAATCCCTTGCCTTTTACTAGACCAAAGCCTCCCAAACATCAGAAAATGGATTATTTTGGAAGGAGTTCTTAATGAACTAAAAATTGAAGACTAGGCCATTAATCCTTAACATCGGGTGAAAATTCTTCACATTACTCTTTATTGTCTTAATGTCATTGGAAATTAGGATAGGAGAATCTTTCATGAAAAGTGTCAAAAACAGCCACAGCAGAAGAAAACAAATTTAAGAAAAGATGCTTGGATACCAGAAAATTGGAATGATGAGTGATCTTCATCAAGCTCTGGGCTTGGATGAGACTACCTATGTAAATCAGGTACTGAGAATATTTTTTCTGAAAGAACAGACTGTAACAGCAGGGGTTTTTTTGGTCTCCAGTTAGTCCTTCACACTTATCCAAGCTCTGAGAAGATATTTTGGCTATTTCTGGTAGAAGTTGAATGGACTTCTCCTGGCTGACCACCATGTCAAAAACTTGAAGAAAGCTCCTCAGGGAGTAGAAACCTAAAGAAACTTCTAGACATAATAGATAATTTGGGGAGGGGCACTTTTTGTTTATTCTGTTTTGTTTTTTCCCCCTTGATATTAAGATGGAACATCCAACCCCATTATTTACCTATGAACAGTTGATTTCCAGCAAGGAATCACATGGTAATAGTTTACTAGTGAATTGTGCAACTATCACACCAGGCCATTGGAAGGATTAACTCTGATTGCACTGTAGCTTTCCAATATGACTAAATGAAACAAGGGGACGTAAAACAGGTCGATGTGGCCTCCTCTAAAATGACTCAGATCATTTGCAAGTCCTCTGCAGTTTCAATTGCAGTCCTGCAACTAGCCATGGTTATTCATTAATCAGATACTTATAAATACGCAAGGAATTGAGAGGGAGCTTCAATCTGTAAGCAACTCACCTGCAAGAACCTGTAAGTAGGGCTGCTGTATTTCTAAAGGTGTGTCTCAGTTTGAGACAAATTAGGAGGAAACGTCTGAAATGAACATATCCTCTAATAGAAGGCAGGTTTCAGCAGCCCCTCCCCCACAGGTTCGGAAAAAATTTCTTGGAGGAAAGTGAAAAAAAAGCAGTTTATTTAACAAGCAGGGTGCATGCAGGCACAAGAGAATGAATAATGTTAAATAATAAAACCTCTCGCTGTGGAGAAGACCTGGGTAGATTCAGAGTCCTTTCTGTAGGTGTGGCTCTGCTCCCTCCAGATCTGGGGTGTGGTGTGGGCCCCTCCGGGACACGGTGTGGGGCCTCCAGGTGATAGTGTTCTGGACTGGAGCAGAACAGTTCCAGGAGAACAAGAAAAAGCCACAGTCCCAGGAAAACTTCCTTGCCTCAGCTAGCAGGCTAGCTAAAAAGCAAAGAATTTTAACTCTTCGTCTGTCTCTCCTGAGAAGAGGAGCCGAGAGCTGGGGAAAAAGCAGGAAGGTGCTCCCTCGGCTCTGCAGCGGTGAGAAGGCAGGGGAGTGTGTGAGTCCTTGAAAACAAACCACGCTGAAGAATTCGCTCGGCTTCCCCCCGTTTTGTCTCGGACCCAGCTTAAAGGCACAGACTGGCACAGGATTCATGTCTGGGCAATAAGTAGACAATAGCGAATACAGTATGATACAGCCACCCCAGGACAAGGTGTCAGACCCCCTGAGCATGTGCACCCCGGTGGATGTGTGTTAGAGTTACCAGATGACTGCAAACCCTAGGCAAATAAAGCATAATCTTGAAATATGTCCAGAACAAACAGTCTGGTAAAACTCATTTATCTAAACTGGCCCTAACAATGATGCTTCACATCAGGAATTACAGGCAAATCAAGTAGCATTGTACTAAATTTTTGAATCCTGCCATTTCATGCCATGAGATGAAGAGGACTTGTGAATCAGACAAGTGAATCGTTGTTATGTGTGAATTCAAACTGGTCTCATTAGCCACTGGGTTAACAGGAAAGCACATGGCAATTTCCAGGAGAGTGACAGGTGCTACACCTTGACAGTGAGAATAAAGAAATGACTTGGATTCTGTCTGTTTTGAATTTTGTATTTGTAAAAATTAAAATGTTCCTTCAAAACTTGACAGTAGCTTTTAGTGTTCATTTTATCCCCAAACTGCTGTTAATTGTGACTGTTTAGCAGGTATGTATTAATATCAATATAATGCTTCTGAAGTTGCTTTGAATGTCCCTATTGTAGGCAATGTTGAACAGGTTGTATCTCGGTTTTGATATTAGAGTCCCCTTTCTGATTCTTCAACAGAATAGAAATTGGGCTTGTGATTTCTTCCACAGCACTTCTGCAATACAGTTTTTATTATAAATGATGCCACTTTAGGCAGGATAGACACAAGCAAACTGTAAGCTCGGAATTGCTCATTGTAATCAAATTGGCTATTTTCCAAACAATTCACAGTCTCTCTCCCAGTGTGACCTTTCAGAGCCCTGCACTCAGCAAAATAGGGGTATATTACCTTTCATGCACTAGTGTTCATTTTCAGGAGAAAGCCAGGATTATTGTTCAAATTCTGTACAATTACACCTGAGCACCTCATTGTTTTTGGGGGGTGCGGGGGCACACAAAAAAGAGTTGGGTTGGCATTTGGTACAGAGATTTGTCTGGCCTTACATGCAGCAGGGCAGACACAGAAAGCATTAAAAGCACACTCTGCAATAAATACGTGACAAACTGAATGCCTAGAAAGAGAATGGATGTTACTGCCCAGTTTGTCGGGTTATTCTCCCCAAGCCGTGCTGATGCTTTCCAGAGGTGTAATTGGGCATAATGCATATGTTGAGCAGGTGATGGGGAACGATTGGACAAAGAAGATTACTTATTTTAGGTGTTACCTAAACAGGTAAAAGACCAAATGAGGTCTGGAGTTAGGGATCCTTTAAGTTCGGTCATTTGGGCTCTAAACTGTTTCCCACTTTCCTGTTTTTTCCCCCAGCATTATAGCTGCTCTTAAAAACCTTTGGGTTTATATAAATACTTGAGGAAAAATCCAAACAACGATAGATTGCCCATCAGAAAATTATTTACATGAAAACTCCTGCCTAAGCATAATTTTTCCTAAGATGACATCTGCTTTGAAAATACAACACAATTTCATCTCAGATGTAAAAGTAACACCCTCACCTTTTTTTTTTTTTGCTGACACCAAGAGATGCATAACTTGCTGACAGTATGCAGTTAATAGCTGTATCAGTCAATCCTAAATAGTCTATAAATCCATGTACAGTGTAAAATATCATTGATTTATGTAATTGGCAATTTTTAACAATACAATTTTGTGTAACTATGTTTGTTTTTCCCTATTCAGAACCATCTTCCCTGTGAATCTGGAAGCAGTCTCTGATTGTGCTGAGCCACTATGTATTCCATCCTCGTGTTTCCCTGGAGTACAAGTTATGATATATCAGCATTGTCTTTGAGGTCTACCAAATCTGTGGGTATGCAATACACTGAAGTGTGGAGATGGAATGAAGTTGAAAGGACTCATGAATAAAATGTAAGTGGATGATACTTCAAACTAAAGCACAAATACTGCATTGTCTAAATTGAAAGAAATAACTCCTCTTGCTCAAGTAGGAGCAGTATCAGTAACAAAAAGCTAGGATTATTGTGGCCTTTGGTCTGAGGCTCAGCTGTTATCTGAGAGTGGCACACAGACCTGCTGGAATGCTTTCTTTCCACATGATGTTCACAGATGAACTTTGGTGAAGAAAGTAAATAATGTACAGGGTAGAGAGTCTTACAGATCTGTGTGAGAAACTTTGCCAACTCTAAGCAATCCCCCACAACCTGCAGCACCTACAGAAATAAATAAGGTTTTCAATCCAAAATTAATGATAAATGGAAAGTGCTATTCTGCCCCTGGCATTGCCAATTTTCTCTTCCTTTTCAGGGAACCTGATTATTCATACTTAGTATAGAAACATACTGCATGAGGTAAATAGGTACCAAGGCTAGTGCTGGTTTTGAACATAGATCATCATTTTACTTACTCCCTTACATCATTTAACTCTGTTCTGGTGACCCTGGGACCTGGTAATACACACTGCAACCAATAACCATAACCCATGATCCGTATAGAATACGTGAAGGATGGTGGCAAGTATGTAATTTATTACCTTCTGTAGTGCTGTGTTATTATTATGTGACTGTTATAGCATTCATAGTTTGACAGATTCCTATTAGCCAGTCAGTCAGAGTATGTAGTGTATTATTTTACCAATACCTGATGCATATCAATAAAGTGGGTGAACACTGCTATAAAAGAACAGCTGAATTGGCTTGGATGTTGTAATCTCCCATTCTGAGTTCTCACCTGAAACATCAGATTAAGTGGACTGATACTTTTGTAAGGCTTAGAAAAATCTGGGTAACTTTCTTCTCTCTTTGTCCTGAATCCTTGAAAAGAAGTGTCAAAACAATACAAGAGGTTATTTTCACTGTCCTACCACTCCAACAGGAGAACCAAAATTTACAAGAAATCTTGTACTGTGAAACAACCTGCTCTCACAAGATTTCCAGACCATTAACTCAAGAATCAGATTGTTTGGATTAGGTTTGCACAAACAGCCAAGCTTTTCAGGTGCTTATCCAAAAGGCATTGAACCAAATCTTTTGAGGTTTCCCCACATACTTAATACATTATGCAAATATTTACTATATGCAGGGAGGAGAGCAAGATGGGAAAAATCTCCTTGTCCAGGACTAGCAGAATTAGTTATTGCTGGATGAGTAAAGATATAATGATTTCTGCTGGCTGGACAAATACATCAAGAAGGAGAGGAAGCACAGACAGAAAGTGTCACAGGACTGAGGGTGACTAAGAGGAAGCCTAGAGCTGGAAAGCAGTCAGTTGCTGGAAGGTGGGGAGAGGAGATGGAGCTTCATGTAGCCATGAAACAGTCTCAAATTAGGGGGAATACAGAGCTAATAAAAGAAAAGGATATGAGCAGGGATAGCTGTGATTCTGGGGAGGGGAGCTGGATAGCCCAACCCCTATGCCTGCATGTGGCCAGAGCTCAGGTCACAGCAAGTGGCCTCGTGGGGGCCATAGCAGAGCTGAGCTTGGGGGTATCAGTTCTCCAAGGCACCCATGCTGCTGCTGTTCTCCTGGGGGCAGAATAGCTGCCTGGAGACTGTTACATCTCTGCTTGTGCACTTCATCATCCTGCATTTCTAAGAGACAAAGCTTAGATCAGCCATTAATGTTTATTTCAGGATTGTGAAGTATAATGTTCTGATTAGATGAAATACATCTAAAGAGTATAGATCAAAATTTAAGAAAACACATAGGAAAAATGCAAGTTATCCAGATTTTTTTCTGTTCTTTCCATTGCACAGGCAACCTGACACAACATGTTGTATATAATTCAACCATGCTGTCAGTTTTTACTAGGAACGTAATCAATATGATCTTACAGATTTTAATCAAGGTCTCTGAAACAAAGCACTTATTATATAGATTCTTACCTAATGCTTTGCAGCAGTATGTTAACAAGCTGATAGGGAGTGTAAATCTTTAAGAAGAAACGGTCTGACTGTGAAAAGACTGTGAAAAAACTGTGTGCCTCACCCAAAGTAGACAGAAGGGACTGTGTATAAGGTAGTCCTGCTTCTCCTGCTCCTGAGGGGTAATATAATAATAAAGTACCAGCACAGCTGTGTCCCTTCACAATTTCATTGATGGTCAAGCAAATAAAGTATGATACTTTGCATTACTTCATGATGAACTGCTAAGCAAAGATGTAACCATCAAGGGCTGTAGAGAGGCTCTTTTTTGACATGACTAATGGAAATTTCTGCAGACACTCAAACTGCAGGTGGAAAAACAACAGAATTGTATGAAGTCATGGGAGGTAGTCAAACAACTTCTTTCAATTCTGGTTAGCTGACCTGAGCTAAAACACAGGGTGAGCTTCTCTCCACTCAGCTTTAGACATTTATATAGTAATAATTTAGGGATTACAGTCACAATTTAGGGATTACAGATTAAAGTAGAATTTCTTTATACTCTATGGAGAGAAAAAGGCATTTTTAGAGAGTGATCCTTTCTATTGGTTTTAGATGTCTTCTGTACGGTAAGCTGGTTTGGGACCTCATATTTATTATTTTCATAAACAAATATAAGTTTCAGCTAAAGTGACTACACTTATGGTGATGTCTAATCAGAAAAATACTTCCCTCTCCCTCACCAGTGATGTTAACAGTTTATTCATTGTATCTCGCATCAGCTACGGCATCACGATATGTTTTGCATGAAGGTACTCAAATTTTTGAAATAAACTCACAAGAGGTGCTTTGTTTTCTGGTCAGTTTAACAAGCTGTCCAAGAAAATGGTGGAATCACCATCCCTGGAAGTGTTCAAAAAATGTGTGGACATGAGACTTGGGGATATGGTTTACTGGTGAACATGGTGTGCTAGATTAATGCTTGGACTTAATGATCTTACAGGTGTTTTCCAACCTTAACTGTTCTATGAATTGATGATTCTGTTATTTTTTTATAAGCTCTATCAACCTCGGGAGACTGGCAGAAAATACGCAAGTTACCCTGTCTTCCACAGAGTATTTAACAGTATGTTGGAGAGCAATGTGCATGGGATGTTCCTCTAAATAATTTTCTTCTACATCTTTGATACAAACCAAAACATTGTTCCTCAGTGGCACACCGCTGGGTTTGCATTTTGATCCCGCTCTAGACAAACTAAGGGGATATGTGGAAAGAAGAGTGGGAGATCATTATCACGGTATCTCCAGGGAAACCACTTGCAAGATGAGGCACCACTGGGTGGGACAGTGCTGTTAATGGGGTTGGTGATGCCACTCCAGAGAGGCTGCCCTGCCTCTTGCATAGACATGGTAACTCACAGACATTACTTTCAGAAAGGATTTCAGCACAGACTACCTACTGGAGTACCTATTCAAAGTCCCTGGTGGTCCTGTACATTGGATGGCTCCAGTGACAGCTCTGCTGTTTCTATGGAGCTTGCTGTGTTCTAGCTGTCTCTTCTGCAGCTGCCCCTCCACAGACAGCCGACACAAACCCTTCAACAGTGAAGCTGGGCTAGATAGCTCACATATGGTGTGTGGTGCTCTAGACTAAGGAGGTGGACAGACTTTAAAGTACTAAAATTTTTCCCAGTGACATGTCCTTAATATTAAGCTAAGTGTGCCTCACAAAGTACAAGCCCACAGTAAATAGAAAAGGGTCTGCTGCATCATCGAATGAAGTCCTCCAAAATCTCAGGAAAAAACATGTTATACATATTTCCATTATAGAAAGAACCAGCTTAATCTTAAAAGTATGCTCTTCTGCTGTTTCCCGGGGGGCCCCCCCGGCCCTTTTTTTTTTTTTTAACACAGAAGGTACAGGTGACTGTAAAGAGTCATCAGAAAGTGCAGTTACTCAGAAAATTTCCCACTTCTAGCTCATGATCCCTAAATGTCACCACTGCTGAGTGCTTAGAGGAGTTTTCAGGTCTGGGTAAACTCTAGCAGGAAGTACATCATTAAAGCAGCCTTAAATCATACATCAAATATCCTCAGCCAAACAGCAGATACTCCTCCTCTCACTATTTTTCACTGACCATTTTATTCAACTCCATCACTTTACCCACTGAGCACTAGGCTTTTGAGTTCCTCTTTGAAGATGCCTGAACCTCTTCTCTGACTGCGTGGAGATGCTACTTTAGGATTAGTTAATGCTGAGGCTAAGTATCTATTTGTAGATACCGTAATATTTAACACAGACATCTAGAGTAGGCTCTCTGATTCTTGCTCTTTTTCATTTAGTACTCTTCATAAATGTTGAGGAAACCAAGGATGGAGAAACTGAGTCTCAGTTCTTCAGTCTTCATCATAGGGATTAATGTTTCAACCAAGCCATAACTGGTGCACAGAAATAAGCTGGCACTTAATTACTTGTTCCTATTGCAAAATGTATGTCTTAGAGCTAAGAAGATCTTCGTCCTCTGTGAAACATGCACCTCAAAAGTGAAAACAAAAAGTGTAGTTTTCTCCAAAATAGTTCTTTATACTTTTCTTCCCCCAAGAAATTTTCTGTGCTGAACAGTTCAGCTAAAAGTGAAACTTTGTTTTTGTTGAAGGAGCCAGCAATATTTATTCTGAATCAGTACAACAGCCCTCCTCTCATGGGAAGCATTCAGGGCCAAATGTCATGTCCATGATACGATGCTGAGTAGAAATTACAGGGCTGTGGCTCACATAACATACCCTTTCCACTAACCAAAATGAAACATGTCATTGTGGAAGGATAAATGGCAATCTTTGGCTGTCATGCACTAGGATCTTATTATAGACACAGAGATAATGAAACTAATGTATCCTGAGGCAGTGTTGCTTAAAAGAGTATCAGAACAGGAGAATGTGTGCTGAATTTCATTTACTGAGACTTTTTCTGATGTTTTAGGGGCTAAATTATGGCAAACTAGATAGAGCCCTAGCCCTTCAGAAGTGAAGTGGTGTTTGGACAGCTGGCAAAAGGATGACTCTGAACAAGGTTTGCCCACCTATTTCTGAAGCTTTTTTTTTTTTTTGGTCAGGAATTGTACACGTACTTATGTGACCCCTTTTATCATCGATCAGTCCTTCACTGACATAAACAAAGTAGAAGGTAGTCTGGGAGGAATTGAACCCCATACAAGTTTTCCACAAAATGATTATATCTGTTAAGCAAGTGGTAGAGAGGATGGCAACACCTGATCCAGAAACTAATAAGGTCAACTAATGCAATTTTTGAAGATGATCAGATGTGACAGAAATAAAGCTCCTCTTACAACTTATCGAGAGTATATATGTTTGGTTTTAGATTCATTCTTGTATATGAGCTATTGCCTCGTGCCTGTTCCCTCCTGATAGACTGGTGTTTTCACTGTGCCAGTTAGGACACCTGCATTTATTTCATGACTCCGTGAGCAAGCAATCTGTAGACTGGACTTTAATGTCTGAGTGGGCACACCATCTTTCTCCAGCAGCTGAAATAACTTATTGTAATGTACAGGAAGCATGTTAATCCTCATAATTAACAAAGTGCTGGGGTTAATACAGGTGAAGAGATTTCAAACACCTTTTAAGTCTATCTGTGATATTTTATTCATTTTCTGTCCACCTTTATTTCCTCTCACAGTAGCTACTCAACATAACTTCCTCCTTATGCTTCAAATGCTGTGGTGTCACTGACAGTTGTAAAGGGAACAAAACAACCTGAAAGGAAAATTTTGGTATAGGAAAGCTGTCTTAGCAGGGTATTTTTTTTATTAATTCAGGAAAATAGCTTGAGACATTTAGCAGAGGACACACCCTATTTTGTTGAAACGGTGATGTTTTTATGATCCCAAGAGGTTTTTAAAAAAACTATATAAAGCCACATGCCCATTGGTCTACGTGTCATTTACTATCTACATTAGGCTGCTACTCAGAAACATCAGCAAGGACTGAATGCTGTTATGCTGGGTACACTTCAAATACATAAAAGGTGACTCCTGTCTCCAGAGTTTAAGCTTTCAATCTGACTGGCTTACTAGCATGTTAGAACAGTCCTGTCTCTGGCATGCTGATTTGTGGCCTTGATCAAATAGCTTAGCCTTTTACTTGCTTAAAAGAAACTACTCCTGCACTTGAATGCATGATAATGTGCATGAGTGACTCAATAGAGTCACTCACACATGCAGAGGAGATGTGTGGGACTGAAACCTTCAGCCATGCAAGCACCATCCTCTTTCTGAGGAGACTATTCTGCTTTACCTCCTGGCTGAGCTCCTCAGGTAAGAGCTTTTTCATCCATTTATATCAGAATGAGTCATCCTAGAAGTCTCAACCTCTGAACCCCGGTGTTTAAGCTACCTGGTTTCTTTGGATTGATTCAGATTTGGGTGACAGCATAAAGATGAGTTCAAGTAGCATATCTGACTGGGTGATGAGTTTGATTAGATGGCATGGATGTCAGCGAGGTTGGAGCAGAGTGAGCTGCAAACCTTTGAAGTCAGCCTATCTGTACCTAAAGAGACCTATTAAGACATACTGCCTTAATCCTTTTATTTCTGGAGTCTGAGCTACATTCTTGGCACTGAAAACTGGAGTATGCTGGCTCTTGTCTCTGCAGACTGATACCCTTAAAAATTTCAGAAAAACACACTGACTCTTCCAGGTGAAAGGTCAAAACTGCCCTATTGCTGTCATCTCTATGTTGTCTTTAAAAGAGATTTCAAGAAAGAAGCATATTGAGTAGAGGTGAGGAGCAGAATAGTGGTGCAGAATGAAGGATTGGAAACATAAGGAGCAAAAACCATTTGGTTTGAGTAGCAAATGCTCACCTAGAATGAGCAACAGTGGAAATGGCAATTGTGGAAGACAATCTTATATTTGTTGAGGAAGGAACATATGTGATGGGAAGACATGAGCCATAGAGCCGATCAGATGACTGCAGCAGCTGAGCTGTGAGTAAGGTGGAGTTGAGGAAGAGAGCTGCTGGGAATCCTAGGTGGAAGAAAATATAGTGTCGGAGCTCCGGAGGAGTTTCTGGGTGAGAATGCATAAACATTTAGAAATGGGAGAAGAAAAGATGGAATAGGAGTCAGTGAGCACTTGGATGTTGGAAAGAGTAAGAATACTACTATAAGTAAAAAAAAAATCTTGCTTCTTTAGGAAAGGCTTCCCATAAATATACCTGTCCACGGAGTTGATAGCTACTTACATATTTTATCTCTGTGTTTTTCAGGGTCAGCCTTGTAATCCATTTTTCTTCACAAGCCAGTGAAGACCTGACTTCTACAGCAGTTCAACACAGTTTGAAAGAGGCCTCTAAGGACAAAGGCTAAAAGCATCTCCTATGAATTCAAGCACAATATGTACTTGTAGGCACCTCTCATCCTTCACAGATATTTGTCTAATTGCAGTTATTTATTAATCTGAAATGCAAAGTGTCCAAGAAGACATTGGACATTGGCAATTTAAGCTGTTCTCTCAACCTTCCTTGAAGGTTCATCCAAAATAGACCCTGAATGTTTGTCATTTGTCAAGGATTCAATAATTGGCAGGAAAGGATAGCTTTGGGCACATATGTTCCTTTCCTCCCTCTCTCTCCCAAACATTGTGATCTTGTTTAGTTTTGTACTGTCATGTCAGCTTCTTCTGTACTTGCTAGGGTTCATCTTGTATCTTGTATCTTGTGATGGCGGTGCAGAAGGTATTCTTGTCACCTTGAACACTTTCCACTCTTTCCTCGTGCTGGCTGCTGTTTCCATGGAAGTCTGTGATGTGTTTTATTCAGAGTATGATTTGTAGAATGTTTGCTTAGAACAGAGGAAGGGAAAAATATCTTCTTCAAGAGAGAGTGAAGTAAAATATACTCTAAATTAAAAAAAAAAAAAATCACCCTCTCTCTAAACCTTAATCCTCAGCTCTACTGTATCCCCAATTAATACCATTCTGTTTAGGACTGAAGTGTTCAATGACAACACGAAGAAAGACATGTCAGGTCACAAACCCAGAACATCAAATATTTCCACTTTTCCTAATTATCACCCAGCCTTACCAAAAAACAGATGGAACCACTTTCAAAGCTTTGTGTGTGCGCCTGTGTGTGTGCATATGTATATCTTATGAATGGCTAATTCAAATCAAACTTGGGATTCTAGTCAAGACAACAGCTTCACTGCCTGAACCAGCTTGTTTCTGTACACTTATCATTACCAAAAAGAAGAAAAACAGCAATCAAGTTGCATTCAACTCCAAAGAAAAAGAATAGACCCCACATTTTCCAATACCAGCCCACTATGCCATACTTGCCTGTGTAACAAACATATGGAGTGGCACATACTCTGGACTTGATTCTGATTGAAATTTCACAACTAACTGTAGCATCTGTAGCTTGACTAATGCAGCTAAAAGCTCAACTAACCTCTTCCCTTTCCCCTTGTTCTTATTGCATGGCTGCAGGATGAAACTTTGTGCATAATAGGCAGAGAGATCCATCTACTTATGCAGGTATGTGCAGCACAAGCTATAGTTGCCCAGGAGCACCACCATACTGCACATCCTCACAAGCTGTAGTGGATTATCCAAAAGAGAGTGCTGCCTACACCCATTCCTTCAGCTCAGCCATGCTGAGACCATTTTAAATATTGCAGAAGCATAATTCTGGTCTTTTCCCAAGACCTTGCAGTGTCGTTCATTACTATGAAGTGTCAGGAATTCAAAGGGAGAAACATGTGAGAACAAAAGTAGGTGCCTCTAGCTTGTAGCAGCAGTGCTGCTAATTGGGACACTGTCGTATGTGTCATTGACTTTTACTAAACACCAGAAACACCTCCAGAAAAATATAAAATGCTAATCTGGCTTTTCCCCCCAGTTTACAGCTGTTTTATAGTGGCTGCCTCTCTTGTCCCTCAGAACGGATATTGTCCAGAAGTATTTACAGACAAAAACAATCTTCTAGGACCCCTCACACTGGGACACAGGCATTAAGGAAAAATAAAACAAAGGAATGCCAGATGCAATGGAATGAACAGTTAAAAGGCAGGAAGGTAACATATGTGCTTCTCTGCCTTGCTCCAACTGGGTGACACACTAATAGGTTTCTTATTCTGCTTTCTTCTGCTAAGAGACTGGAAGACATATGTCAGTTTTCCACCTTAACTGTGCATTTTCTAGTTTGTTTGGATTTATGTCATAACCTTAATGGGATTTAAATGGAATTTTTATATGTGAATAATACTCTGCATTAATGCAAGAACTTTAGGTTGCTGTGCTACCAGCTTGATTTGCATAAAGGTTTTTAAATATGAAAAAAGAATAGCCAGGCTATTGTAGATGGCAAAGTGAAAAAAGACCCACTGGCATAATAGTAAGAGGAAAAGACAACTCCCCCAAAACATTGGCTTGTGAAAGGGTTAATTCTCTGACTCTTAGGTACAACTGGGTGTGAGAGAAGAGCCCAGAGGTCATGCTTGTCATGAATATTTAGTTGCTGGAGGGTCAAGGCCGGATTAAATGGTGAAGCTGGAAGGTCAATGTCATAGGTTTATATTTTATCATAAAACATTTTCTGTTCTAGTGTACTGTCTGTGTTCTGTAAATGTAAATTTTCTGTCAATGCATAGCTCACATGATGTTACACACACCCCACACACTGGGGTGCAGAAGTGTCTGTTTCCTTTAACTGTGTTGTAGATTTTGAGATATCATCTATAAACAATAAACACAAGAAGGTGTCTCACATTGAAAAGTATGCCATTATGCAATTACATATTACGTATGTTTAATATACACTATGTTGTCCTCCTATTTCCAAGTCCTTGTTTACCCTTGAGTATATCAAGTAGGAGAAGGAGAATACTTGCACATTTGGTACTGTTATTTCTTCAGAACATGAACTTGGGGCACAGAGAGTTCTGAAGATTTTTCCTGACAATTTTTTGGGAGTACCACTGCAGCTCTTACTCTTAGTTCTTTGCCTTAAACCTTTGCCTTTACCATCCATTTGGTTTTCCAAGCCTCAGCTGTGTGTGAGCAGTTCTGAGTTACTGATCATTGTGCAGTCAGGGAACTTTCCTGCTGGCATGTTATTCATTCTTAGTGTACTATTATTATTTTTAAATGAATTATGTATATTACACACTTGGTGTACAGACTACTCTGCATGTGAATAATAAAGTACAGTCTTTGCTCAGAAGAGCTGACAGTCTAAGGGATTGATCCAGATTATTCATGGGTGATTTGCTAAGGCTAGTGTTGTGAGTAATCTGTTGATCTGGCCCCAAATTAATTAGATAACTTGATGAAAAAAACAATAGGTCATGCTAGGTAGTGCAGGAGGGAAGGGATGAAACGCAACAGTACATAAAGGCCTAGGAAGAAAGAGGATAAACACAGGCTGGTTTGGATTTGATTCGCTTCTCTTGTGGCAGTGTCTGCATGGAAATGCTGTAAAGAATGGAGCTTGGGCCCTGGAATGAAATGTCAGGTTTCCTCCAAGCCTTACATTTTGTTGTGTGTTCAGCCTGCCCTCATGGGAGGTGATAACCTTGTCTGGACCCAATTATTTTTATTATGGTCCATCTCCACAGTCAGGTCCAGAGGAGTCTTCTCAATAATTTTATGAGTAGGTGAGATTGAATATACACACACAGGTCTGAAGAGCATTGGAGCAGGCTGAGTTAAACCATTGTGGGCAATTGGCAAGTGCAAGGATGGTCAGTGGCTCAGTTTCTTGTGAGTTAGTTCCTTGCCCATGGGGAACAGGACTGCAGCAGCCAGGCGTGTGTATGACTGTCACGTTAAAAAAGCTTGATCATGGGATGATACTACTTTGAAGTCCAGACCTGGCTCTTTATCTCATGCAGAAGCAGAATATGAAGTGTCAGTGTGCCAGAACACTGGTCTTGTGTCGTTTCTTGGAATTCCTGCAGGGCTGAGGGTCAAGCACTAAATTTGAGTTGTGAGATTTCATGCATTGTTACAAATGAATTTAAAGCACTTTATCAGGATTGAGGCCTGGAAAATCGGTGTTTGAGTACGGTTAATTTCTGTTGAATAGTAATCTTTAGTTTGTACTTAAAGGTCCTGTTTGTACTGCTGCAAGTGATGCTTGGACTTGCAGAGACCTTGTTTGCAAGGGTTCTGTGTTCAAAAGCTGCAGTAAGGTATGAAGACTTTGGCAGAAAGAAACCAAAACCAAACCTGTGCATTTTTGCCTGGGAGGTGACCCAGGGCAGATTATCAGTGGAGCTGGGGCAGTGAAGGGCAGAATGGAAGTACCTGTTGCTGGCTTTGGAAGCTCCTGGCTGGTGCAGCTGGTAACATACTGCTTATAACTGCTTGAAGCCATTTCCTGGAACCTGGCTTCTGCTTGCATTTTTTGTGTGATCTAGGCTAAAGGATCTTGACAAGAAAATTCCACTTATAATTATGGACAAAATGATTGTCTCAAATGATTATCCAAGATGCTCATTTCACCAACTGGTGTTGTTTGCAGCATGGAAAGGGTCACAGGTGGCTCAGAAATAATAATGTGGTATTTATGCAGATGGCCACTGTGCTGGAAAAGTGTTAGATGTATTTCACTAAGTTGGTCCCAGATGAAAAACTTTTCTTTAATGTAGAAGCAGATCAATTCTATTCTTACTCTAATGTAGACGTAAGTGGGAAAATGAAGCAAAATATGGGGAAACATCAAGGTGTTATGCAAAATAAAATATTGATTGTAAAAATCCCAAAACAAAACTTGCTTGCTGTCTTAATTTTTATCTCTCATGTCTAGTACTTACATGAAAATATTTCTTCCTGCTCTTTCATCAAATCAAACTAAAATTTCCCACTACAGAAAACTATTGTTTCCTTTATTTTTGTTTTTTTTAGCAGGAAATAAATACCTCTCAAAATCTGCAGGGATAAAAGTTTAATTGTGTCTTAGTTGCTTGCTGTGATTTTGAAATCAGTGCTTTAGTCTGAATAATCACTTGGTGGGTTATAAAATGACATGATGAATATTTCTATTTCTCATGTTAAAATCTAGGTTTTGTAAGGTAATTGACAATAATGGAGTTGACACTGGATTAACAATTTTGACCTGAAGTTGATATCAAGAGGGGTTTTTTAAGAAATGAATGAATTAATTTTTTTAAAAAAGGACCATACTGTGGGAGAAAATATACTTGCAGCAGTAAGGATTCATCCACTCACGTTTTGCTCAAGCTGCAGATAAAGATATGTGAATAAGCTAAAACCCACATAAGCACTTTTTATCTTGGTAGAATTTTATGAAGACTAGGTTGTTGGATTGCATAGAAATAAACTATTTTAAAAAGACTGATACAGAAATAAAAGTTTAGACACAGCTCATGTGAATAGGTTGGTCCTAAGAACAGTAGTCTTGATTCCATGATAAAAATGATGGGTGAAACTGGAGGTCAGCACTGAAATGCTGGGGAGCTTTTGGGCCATGCTAGGGTGAGGGACAGAATGCAGGGACAGCTCGCAGGAGAAACAGTGACATTGCTAATGGGTGGTGGTTGGACAGATAAAATGAGGCCTGATGCAGGTGACTTGGGTAGAAATTGGCTTGGGCAGTCTTGGTGGAGCTTGCTTCTTGGCATACAACTAATTGCTGGCCAGGTCTGTCTCTAGAAATGTTCTTGTTTTGTGGCCTCCCAGCTGGGGCCAATAGAGTCCATTGTTTAGAGTATATGTGTTTGTGTTTCTGCCATATTACATGAGAGTGCTGTTCCACAGTGCACCCAAATCCTGCAGAGTGCCTCCACTTCTAATGCCAAATCTGCAGTAAATTAATCTGCAGTCTTTCTCTCAATGTGAATATTTTAAAAGCTGCTTGTGGGCTTGTGAATAGGCCACTTACATTGCCTCCCTTACAGATACCCTCCTCAGGGAGACAGAAATAGGAATGAGTGTGTTCAGAAAGATTTCTTTTACCCTGAGAGATGGTATTTCCATGTCACGAATCAGACAAACTTTTTCCCTGTGAGTTTCCAGCCCCCTTTGAGCCCTGGGCATCACTAAAAATGTCCTTTAAAGATGGAAGTAATCTCTGTGATTCCGGAATCTGAAAACTAGAGTCTCTAGGAATGAAATTAGGAACCCCTGCCCAGAAAGGATGGGAATCAGCTGTACCACACTCTGCAAGCCTTGTCCCAGCTCCAGATAAAAACTGTAGAGACGCACGGGCTCTGCATGCCCTGGCACAGCCGTTTGATTTGTCTCTGATTCTTCATCACAGTAACTGGTGTTTGGCACGTCCCTTTTACTGCGTTCCTTCAAATGATATGGGCTGTCTCAGAGAGGCTGGGAAACGCAAAGATCGAAGGCTGGGACTTGCTTCTGACCAGAAAGCTTTTAGAGTTTAGCTTCCTGCTGGGCAATCCTGATACATGAAGAATCAATTGTGCTAACTGCTTTAGGGAAAAATATCTAATCACTACCTCAAAATATTTCCCTCTTGGCTGTGTTAGAGCCTTTCTTGTAAAAACTGAGGGGGCAAACAGGAGGGCGAGAAAGATAGTAGCATTCTAAAAAATATTTTAAAGAGAAGAGCTGTTTGCTAGTTGTGGTAAGTGCTGTAACACTTTTCTCAGATCTCTGTAACTCACTCTTCTGTAACATAAACAAATTCAAATCCATCTATACTAGATGGAAACCAGTTTTCTTGTAATGTCCTGTGTGTCTGATCTCCAGTTTATTATATAAACAGATTTCTTGCATCTTCTGTTTTGATCTTTAAGATTCACTGACAGCCGCTTACCTAATGAGTGTGTATGAGCCATGTAGCACAACACTGATGGCGGGCTGATCCTTATGGTGTACATGTTTCCATCCTACCCCCTCAGACAAAGTAATTGATGACAACGTGAAAGTCCCAAATGTCCTTTTGTTAAGGCATGTTTATTCAGATATTTTTTTTTAAAATAGTGTTTTACAAGAACAGCTGTGGCAGTTTTTCATTGTTTGTTTTTCTTATTTTTTTTAAGGAGTTAGACAAAGATATGATAGCAATGAAATGAGTAGACATAAGAAAGAGTGCTGTGGGATCCCAGGGCCACTTGACTGCTAGAGTAGAAAGATACAGTTGGCTCATCCATCAGCACAAAGTGACTTCAGTCAAGCAATGGTGATTTGTGCCAGCTGGTAATTTCTTATTTCCCGGTAGCCCTTTATTTTCAGTTCTGCATTTACATATTTGGCTTTTGTGTGTTTACTGAACATGGCAGGATGTGTAAACTGGGCAAAGAAGTAGAGAAATCACTTGATAAAGGTCATGGGAGGGGGCATCAGAGGGTGACAGAGCCGTTTTCAGCTCTGCTTGCATTTTCTCACGGAATACTCTTGCAGTTCTTTTCCTTCCTTGCTGATTTCTCCAGTTGAGCTGTAGGTTTATAATGTCTATTTTAGGGCTGATTAAGTGCTAGTAACAGGAAGTTTTGTGTGCTTGTGGAGTTTGAATGGATCTTGAGATTTTGTACAGAATTACCATAACAGCCATAAAGAAAGAATATCATAAATAATATATTCAGAACAGTTCATGTATCAGTCTATAAAATAAATTTTTTTATTATTTTTATAAATTTTTTTTCATCAGTTTCTCTAGCTGCTGTTAGAAAGGTCTTAAAGTGGAAAAAAACTCCATTCATTGACCAGTAGGTTATGGCCAGATTTCTTCTCATTTGGTGTTTCAGTACCATACATAATTATATTTATTGTTAACAATTTCTTATTGACTCCTCTTACTTCATCTCCTCTGTTTATGTGTTTCTGGCATGTTGTATGGTCTCCTTTCTAACACACTGATGAACCTGCAGACATACTGGAATTTCAAATAATCTTTTTGAGCTCAGTGATTATGTTATGATCTTAGAAATGGATACACTGAGAATATAGAAATAGAACTAAAAATGTGAAAGTAAAGGCAAAAATAAAAGGAAAAGCAGAGACATTTTGCCACTGAGGAATATAGTTTCTGGGGTATATTTAGTAGTTTGATTTGAGCATGGATTCCTTGAACACAGTATTTTTTCTACCTGATTACTCTGAATCAGTGCTGAAATAAGTGGGATAAAATACTTGCCCTTGGCATTGTGAATATGCTGGTGTTTAAAGAACTTTTAATAAGGATGCAATTCAGGCCTCAGTGGATGCATAGATAAGAAGTGAGGTATGTGAAATGTTAATCTGTTTGGCCCTTCCAATGAGGTCAGGTTAACTCAAATTCATGTGCTTCTCAAAGGAACTTTGGGCCAAATGGCGTACACTGACCTACACTGTCCTGGTATGGCTCGGGTCAAATGATTCCTGTGGTTTAAAATCAGTTTAAATTCTGATAGTTGCATCTCGCTTTTTTAAAAAAAAATTCATTTATTTTTAGTTTGCAATTCTTGCTTTTTTTTTTTTGTCTCAAAAATAGGAAAAAAAATTCAGAAAAATTTGAGTTTGAAGAAAGTTTCATACAGCTTTAGTTAAAACCTCACACCACATAGAACTATCAAGTTAAATCAAAAATGCTCTGGCCAGCAAATTTTTTTGTGACTTAAACCAGGAGGAAAACCCTGCTTTCATAACTGAAACAGCAATTAAATAGATAGTGAAAGAAGTCAGAGTTTATGTTTGAATTCTGGTAACCCAGTATCAAAAGGATAGGTCCTAATGTTGTTGATAAAAGTTAAACAAGAAATATATCTTCTTTTCAAATTCCTAGAAGTCAATTATGTGATTTCTTACAATCATGTCAGGTACTGTTACAGAAAGCTGAGCTTTTGTGACTGTTCCAGACCTGTCTGATGTTACTGGGCAGCCTGCCAAAGTCTCCTTTTTGTATGCCAAGATGGTAATTATTGACACTTCATAGGGAAAGGGTTTCAAGGAACTCACATCAATATTTCTTCCACAGTCAGAAACTGGAAATGCTGCTATAGTAAAGAGATCTTGAAATCCTTGGGGATTATATTCCTGGACTGAATGAATACTAGAGAGTACTAAGAAAGTTAACCTCAGGCAGACAAAACAGAGCCAGTGTGCAGAAGCCTGGAGTGGAACTCCAGCAGAACTATTTGAAGACAATAAATCTGTTGAGGAGTGGGAGTGGCTGAGAAAACTTTGTATGTGCAACATACTGTCTTTCAGGGTTGAAGGTATATTATAAATCAAAACTAGCACTCAGGAAAGGACTGAGGGCTTGACTTTACAACTCAGGAGTAAGTCACAGAGCTCAGGGGGAAGAAGCACCACACTCCAGGAAGGCTGAAGCCATCACTGTCTGTGCTTTCAAGGTTTTATGCCACATTCATCTGTGGCATTTGACTACTTATCTTGGGTTTTCCTCACAGTCACAGGAGTCAAATTAATTTGGTTTTGTAAGTGAGGTTTTTAGGGTGAAGGAGGGATGTCTCACTGAGTGAGCAGATTTTAGACCAGAATATGAAGTTTCTGGTGACTCTGACCCCTTTCAGGTGTGGATTTTATCACTGGCACTAGCTGTTATGCTGGGCTCCTCTCCTGCTTGTGTGAAATGGATGTGCTTCCCTACTGAGACTGCCAGCTTCACAGAGGGGTGAAGAAGCTTATGTAGAGTGTCATTAAGAGTTCATACTTGGCCAGCCCTTATCCACAGTGATTCTAAAGGCAGGCGGAGAGTGTTGGGGTTGTTCGTTCTGGAGAAGAGAGGGTTTCAGGGATAGATTGTAGCACCTTCCAGTATTTAAAAGGGCCTACAAGAGAGCTGAATAAGGACTTTTTACAAGCACACATAGTGATAGGACAAGGGGTGATGGCTTTACACTGAAAGAGAGTAGGTTTAGCTTAGATCTTAGAAAGAAATTTTCCTTATAGAAATGGTGAGGAGCAGGTTGACCAGAGAAGCTGTGGCTGTGGAAGTGTTCAAGACCAGTTTAGATGGGGCTTTAAGCAATCTGGTCTAGTGGAATGTGTCCCTGCCCGTGGCAGAGGGGTTGTAATGAGATGATCTTTAAGGTGCCTCCCTACCCAAATCATTCTGTGCTTCTATGATTTCTCTCCTGCACTGTTATCTGAATGCTTTAGATACTTGCATATGGTTATCACATCCTACCCCCTGCTCACTGCTTTGTCAAATTCCATATGCTTAAGAAGATGCTTAACTCATGTTAATCATTCCCTGCATGTCCCAATGTGTGTCACTTGCAATCCTAGCAAGTAATTCCGTAAGAAGCAGAAATTGCAAAGTATGAATTCCTGCTGATATTTGCACTTTGGTCTGCTATTTCTGTTTAAAATGAAACTCTTATTTCAGTCTCTTTTGGTTAGAACTCAAGAAGACCTCTCTTAACTTGCTTGAAAATACCAAAGACACCTAAGCAATTTTCAAATTTGTTTGAAGTTACACAGTAGAAATTACTGAGGAAGGGAAACAGACAGACAGACAGGAGGCTGAAGAGATAAGGTGAGTTGTGTAAATCTTATTTCTTTAAGAAAGCCTTGAAAAAAATTAGAAGGAAAAGTTTATATGGTAACTGTTACATAGCTACGTTTATATGATAGATGTTACATTCTCTGTATCTGTGCTAAACACCATTGCAGTGCCAACTGCATGAGTAGCCAAGCTGAAGCCATACTGTTTAGGACTCAAAGCTCAGCCCAAGGAATAAGAAAGGCTTAATATAAATAATTAACAACGTCTTGTTTTCAGGCAAGCTATAACTGATGATGATTTAGCCCAGAAAGTGCACCCTTACCCGTGGCGGCTCAGGACCTGACTGCCACGCAGCTCAGAGGCCTGTGCAGTGTGATAGTGAGGGTCAGGCAGGGACAGGGACCCTGTCAGCACCCAAGCCAAGCCATCTCCCGCTTTTGCAGCTGTATGCCAGCAGCTCTGGTCATGTGCTGTCAGCAGGAGTGCTTGTATTAGCACAGGATACTCAGGTCTTCGCTGCTTTATGAGCTGAAAGGTCAGCTACACTTGAGCTTCAATCTACCATCCCTTGCCCTCCATTAAGTCAGCTGCCTGAAGCTTAAAGCACAGTTTAGTCTGTGATAGAAACTTATGGGAGTCTGCTCAGGGGCAACACTCAAGCTATACCTCAAGCTAATTCGACAATTCCCATGAGACAGCAGGAGTTTCTTGAGGAAGATACCTGATGCCAAAAATGTGTCTATGCAGTCCAGAATAGCTCTTTATGGTGTCGTAGTAGGAGGCTGAAAAATTCATAGGACTAGCCCAGGGATGTCTGTGATGTGGACAAACTGTTTTACTGAGAGGGGCCATGCATTTTGTTATTGGGGAGTAACAAATGAATGTGTAGTGATCGTTCTTATTAATACTAAGAACAACTATATTACTGTAGTTTAAAAAACTTGCTCACCAGCCCTGTGAAAAACTCTAACAAAGAAGTAGACAAGGAGGAGAGAAAGGTGGTGAAGCTGTCCCTAAAGAAATAATAGGCTGTTTTAGGTCCTTGGTGACAGCCTAACTAAGCTGCTGGACTTGGCACCAAACAAGGGAAGGGTTGGCACCCAGTCTGGTGAAGGGGACCAACTATTCCAGAAAGTGCTTTTTGTTCAATTCCCAGCCTGCCCTGGGCCGTTTGCTTGTGCTGCAGCAGGGCCTCAGATTTGCCCTGTGTTCCTGGGAGCTCCAGGGACCACAACGCTGGGGGCAGGACACCACCTCCCAGACAAGGAGTTTTGGTGCGGTGGGCACTGAGTTACTGTGCAAGCCTTGGCCAGGTTGCCACCAAAGGTGGCATGGGAGATGTTGCACCCCCATGCTATGCCTCCTTCTCCTGCCTCCTGTTTCTTCTTGTTTCCATTAAAATACACTAGCCTGGTTTTCCAAACAGAGAGCAGCAAAATATTTCTGCTCCTAAGTCTTTCCTAGACTTCTGGCTTTGCACTGAGTTTAGTGAGAACTTAATAGCCTAATGAAGAGACAGAGGCCTAAGTATTTGGTTTGGAACTTCATGTTTGTGAGTTTCTACAAACCACAGTAAAATCTAGTGGGGTTTCATGCTATACATTGCATAGCCATACTGTTCTTGTTAAAGTAATTAAAAGTGTTTGTGCATTAAACAACTAAACAAATTAAAAAAAAAAAAGGTGCTCATCGGCTGTGTTTCAAAAAAACGCAGACAGAAAAATGATGCTGTCTACGTCATTTGGAATAGTCAGGCCTGTTCTATTACATGTCTATACCAGCAGGATATAACAAAGGTAAAGATTTAAGGCAATTTTGACACCTTAAAGCAGAACTGTTAGCACTGCATAGACTTTCAAATCCAAAGAGGATTCAGCCTGCTCACTTACTGCCTTCCACATCTTCAAAGGACCATGACTCTTTTTTAATCTTTCCGCTTTGCTGTGAAGCCATAGGAAGTTATTGACTTTACAGGCAGTTTTAGTACACAATCAAGCAAGAAAAAATGCTGGTGTACTATGAGGCTGAGTTCAAATCTTCATTTCTTTGTGTCACACCCCTCTCTGTGCTGAGGCAGAATTTAAAAGTGCAGAACAGATGGTGAGCTGTTATACAATGTTTTGTTTTTTGACCCCCTTGTTGAGCCAAGATTCTCTGAAGGCTTTCAGGGATGCTTTGGCTACCTCACACATTTTCCAAATGTAGTTGGAAGAAGTTTTCCACAATAATATTGATTGATTATAATTAGATACAGTTTGAACTCTGGATCTGAGCTCTGACATTGCTCTTCTTGGAATAGCTCTGGGGTAAGTGTAGGCTGGAGGTCTGCCAGGGAGTGTGTTTGCTCACTGGTCAGTGTCTCAGTGAAGTGCTGCCTACTTTCCTTTCAGCCCAAGTGTAAGAGCACTTAAATTTCCCATTGTCTAACGCCAGAAGGTGCTATTAGAACTGATGCTTAAATCACCAACCTCCTTGGAAAAACTTGAAGAGGAACTGTGACCTGGTGTTTTAATGGGTTTTCCCTGAACACCAGGAGCACAGACCTCTGCCCAGTTTCACTGGGGTGAAGAGCTCAAGTTTCTCTGCCCACTGAGAAAGAGATAGAAGCTGAAAAGGAATAGAAAGCCAAGAATCCAGAAAGGCAACTGCTGGGACTGTGGCCCCCAGTGAGTACTCCTGGAGGCCCTTCTGCCCACAGTAGGCCTTGACTCAAGGCTGAAGTTGTCCTTCACCATGTCCAGTGTGAGGGAAGGAGGACTTTGTGTCCATCCTCACATTTGCATCTGTATGAAACAAGCTTTCACCAACATCCCTTCCTCAGAAATCCTGAATATTAGCAAACACTTTGGCCTAATGTCCGATTAATGTAGATTCTAAAGTAATGTAAAGTAAGTATGATGAAAAGACTCAAAAATCCCACACCAAACTATGCAAAGATCAGGAATTCAGTTTTGCATCCTGATCCTGACTATACTTCAGAGATGTAACAAATCAGTTTGCCTGGGTCCTGCAGCTCCTAGGGTGACACTGAACAAACTTTCCTCCCAAGACTACACATGGCATTATTTTTTTCAACTGTGTGAGATATCCAGAGGAAGGAATTCAACTGGATATTTTCACTCATTCTTTTATTTGTTTTCTTGTTCTCTTATCGCCTGAACGATTCCTTGAATTACACCTTGAAAACCTTCTGTACTATATTGATAGAAGTGCTGCCCTTAGCAGAAGCTTTTGGTGAAGTTTAAATAATAAGACATGAAAGTACATTAACATAATTTAAAGGCATAAGGTCCTAAAAATATACCAGTGATGACAAGTAGTCACTTGTTTTGGATGTCCCAATCTTGGGACATCTAACCTCAAACATTTAGAATTGTCTTGGCTATATAGATGAGCTAGGTGCTCTTGTAAATTTATATAGTGAGAGGTTTTAGAATGGAAATATTTTAAACCCCTCAATATTTTGAAATTCTTGAACTATAGATTTAAGAAATTTATGAATTACATACAGAATAACTGAAAAGTAAGGCTTCTGTTTTATCTAGGTCTTATTTAGCATTTGTCTTCTCTATTTAGAAGTCAGGACAAGCAGCTTTAATTACATTTCCAAATGTTTCTAAATTTGAAGGACTTTTGTATACCAGTCAAAACTAATATGAATGAAGGACTAAAAGCCTGTCTAAACATGTTCAATGGATAAAAGTGTTAGTATCACCTGAGCTTTACTTAATGTTGGAGAAAAATCATTGTGAAATTAAAAATAGTCTAATGAAAAGAAAACACTTGGGAAGCACAGATACTTACAGAATCTACTGATGATAGCTCTATTTTCATGGGCTGGAACTATACTATGTCCTCTATAAAAATGAAAAAAAAAAAAGCCCTAGTGCTGCAACAAGAAGACAGATTTTTTTTTTTTATTTGTATTGTGAGAGCTAAGCACTGCAAAGGGGAAGTTTTAGAGAAGAAAGTTTAATACACAGCTGAATTGGGCCAAAAGATTTCCTGTCATTCAAAGGACCTTTGGAATCTTATTTTTGGGATTTTCTGACATGCCATGAGAAAGTCAGAGAAAGGGGTTCTGTTAGACCTTTTATTTTCTCTCTCTTGTAGTTTTTCACATTGAATGTGTGAGCCTCAAAGGATTGAATTTGAGGAGGATTTGAATGAGAACAGAATAGTACTTGGCTTTATAAGGTCAAAGAGATTGCATTTAATGAGCTGCAAATTAAAGATTTTGCTGTAAGAGATGGTAATCCAAAATATTGTTTTAAATGCTGCCAGGATGGATGCAGGCTCAGTTGGAATGAGGTAGGAAGCTGTATGGCTGTGATATTGTTACATATTGAGGACAGGGAGCACATGTGAAAACTATGGAACACTGCTAAATGGAGACAAGAGTAGAGTTTCATTGGTCCCACAGAAAATGCTTATTTGTTTACTTGTATTTTTGTAGTTTTTTTATAGACCAGGATATGCTTTCTTTCAAATTAATGATCCTCTGCCTCACATCTTTAAATAGCTAGGATTTCTGGAGTCCAATTGTCAAAAAAATTAAATAATTTTCCCCCTTCATTGAAAGCAGCAGAAGCTAGGAGAGTAATACAATATGCTCGTGTTTGGGTTTCTGATAATTCATCTTAGGATGTCAAAACTTTATCAGCCTTTGCCATCCTGAAGAAAGAGCACAGCTGTGGGCTTCTGCCTTCTTTCTCTGTTAGCCTTGCATCCTAGTGCTTTTCTCACTTGCATCCATGCTACCATCCTCCTGTACCAGGCAGTCAGGGGCGAGCTGGTAAAATTTTGCATTTATTGCTAGAATTCTAGTTTCTGTCTTTTACTTTTCAGCGAGAGACCTGGGGAGAATTCATTTAGTTCAGCTGAGGCATTAGCAGCCTCCTCTCTGACAGCCATTACACTATCATGACCTGTCCTGCACCTCTAACACTGATCTATTCATAGTTCTCATATCAGCATGCTGGGCAGGTTTTTATGCTAAATCATCTTTCTTCACTGGTCCCTACTTATACTGCAGCAAATTAAAAGGCTTAGATTAGTGCAATGGGCAAATGGGTCTCTTTATGTCCTACCGTCTCAATGTGATTTTCTGAGTGAATTAAATGGATGGACTAGCAAGGCTGGCCCTGAGACAGACACATGCTGTGGGCAAGCTATCCTACAGAGGGAACCTTACTCTGCCAGAGTGTTTGGTGTTTTGTGATATTGCCTAAGTGAGGTCAATGAAATAACTTCCACTGCTGATGGTGAGCAGTGTTTGAACATAAGGCACCAGAGTAAATGATCACTTAAGCCAGCGGCCATCCCGAGAGCAGCCTGGCCAAAACTCCCAGTACAGGGGTGGGCAGATCCTCAGTGAGGCACGGGCCTGGTTATCCCATGTGGTCTGTGGAAGCAGAGATTCCACGGGCACAAGCCTCGGCCAGGGAGCGCAGGCTGCAGCAGCTGCGCCGGCAGGGAACAGCAAGTCAGCCCCGCCTCCGAGCAGCTTACCAGGATGAGCAAGGAAACAACAGATGGAGACAGGCAGACGGAGGAACACCAGGAAACACAGAAAATATTAGTCAGCATCATAGGCAGTGACCTCAGCATACCAGAGGTCTAAATGTTGTCAAGTCTTTTGTAGGCAGCCCAAAACCAGAGGGCTTTAAAGATAATGCTGAAGGGAAATAATGAATTGTTTCGTAGAAATTTACAGACAGTGGCTCTTGAGCATCTGGGAGAGTGGAAGACAAAACATAAGTGTGTTTGAAAATTTATTCCAAGAACCTTTCAAGCTGCCTAGTGGAAGATTTTATGGGTGGGAACCTTTTAAGAGGATTACTCTTGGTCCAGGGTATGAAGAGATGGTAGACAGCCTGGAAATAACCCAAGAAAACCTTCTTCTAAAAATGAAAGAAATTACCTTTAAAACATTGGTCTGGATAGATATGGGTGAAGAAAATGCTACATGTGAGGGCTAAAGAAAAAGAAGATACACTTCTTGGAAATACTGAAAGAAAAGGGAAAGGAAGGCATTATAGGACTTACTGGTGAAAAAACAGGGAGGACTGCTGTGTGCACAGATGGAAGGTACCACCCGAGCAGCCCAGTGTTTCTTCTGGCACAGATAGTTCAGATCACAAACCCACTCTCTTGTTTTAATGAGAAGGGAAAGAAAGTAAGATATATCTATGTAAAACCCAGCAAGAGTTAATGTCCTGTCTGAGTAAAAGAGAAGAAGATCTCCAAGAAATGTCACAGCTGACAATTTTCCTCATGGGCTGAAAAAGAATTGGAAGTCCCAGAAAAAGTGGGTGACAGGGTGAATTTCTGAAGCACTGGTGGATGATATTGAAAGAGACCTGAAAATGGTGGAGAACAAGACCAGAGCTTGGCGAATTTAAGCAAAGAGGGTAGACTGAAGTAGGCAGTAGGAACACAGAGGAAGAGAAGAAAAAATAACTCATTGGCAGCCCCATTCAAAGGAGGAAGAGTGGGGAAAGAGGAACAGCTAGAAGTGGAATAAGATAAGATCTTCACAAGGAGTGAAGGAGGAGATGCTGTTGGCAAAGCAGCATTAGACTTGGAGAAATCCTTGTTTGTGTGAGAGTTACAATCTAGACGGACTGAAATTTGGAAGATAAAGAAGAGATGCACTCCAGGAACAGCAGTGGCTGGAGGTGATGAGAGAGAAGAGCAACAGATACGAGATGAGGGATGACAGAATGGAAAAAACTAAGAGCAGTGGTGGCATGTGAGAGTGGGGAGTGAGGGTAGGCAAGCACTGCGGATGGGTGTGTGGGCAGGCAATTAAACCAGTGCATCTTCTGATTCAGTTTCAGTTTGGATTCTGTGGCAACAGAAACCATTCTGGTTTGACACTGTTTTGAGCTTGATAACATTTCAAAATACTTGTGCAGGCTCAGCTCCTAGTCAAGAAAAGTAAAATATTCAAATAAATTTATTGCTAGTTGTAGTTCAGCTTCCTGGAGGTAAAAATTGATGTGATACTCCAAAAAGATGGTGTTAGAGAAGGGTGGTGATAATACAAACGGGGAAATGTAGGCAATGGAGGGAGAGGGATAAAAATGGAAAGGAGAGGAGGAAGAGACTGAGATGACATCCTTGGGTGGTAGCAAATAGATTAAGTTAAAAAAGAAGGAAGATAAAAAAAGCCTTTAAAAAAGTACTGTGAAGATTTAAGATAAATAATGTTTGGGGAAAAATCCCATTCACAAAGAATGCAAGGGATGTATGCACCTTTTATGCAGCCAAGTAAAATGCAAAACAATGGAGCTGAAAATCAAGTCTGAGAAAAACAGAAAAGCAACTGCTGGAAGAACTGTTAAATAGAAGAGCACAAAAAAGCAAATGTCATCATAGATAAAGTCACAAAGGTAAAAGTGACAGAGTTGCTAGTTCAAGCAAGCACAGGCTCTTATTTTTACATATTTTGTTATTTAATAGGACCTAATGATGTCTCAAACTCAAAACAATTCAGATAATTCAAAGCTAAAACTTTGAAGACTGTAGGAATACAGTATATACATACATTCTCCGAAGCATTCCTTTGGCAGGGAGCCTGGAAAACCCTGGTGTTTTGTGAATGCTCACATGTAACAGTGCACTGCCAAAATTTCAACAAGATGGTCTGACACAAATTTTCCAGTGAATTGATGGCACACCTAGCTGGCAGGCAGGATTGGTTGGAAAAGAGAAATTACTTTCAACAGGGAATTCTGAAAAAAACATCCCAAACACCTCAAACCCAACACCTTTTACTCAGATTTTTTCACAATTTAAGCAAGCAAACAAAATCTTGAACCAAGACCTAAAGTGCTTGGGGATTTTGAGAAATGAATTTTGCTTATGTTCCCAGTTTTTATTAATGTGGGTGTGAGTGGTGTTTCCCTGATGCTCCTGAAACATGTGATGAAGGAAATCTTAAGTCTGAAAACCAGATGAGCTTTTGATATTTCAGGGTTTTGACTTATTTCTATTCTTTTTATTTACTGTCTTGAAAATTTTTGTTTAAAAGTTCAAGCATTCAACTGAATTATGGCCACGGATATGTTTTGCAAGCCCTGTGTTTCAGAGGAAGGGTAGGGGTAGATGATAAAGCAGAAGAGGGTTTTGTGGGGTTAGAGAGAGACTGGCTCTTGGAGGGAGCGCAGGACAGCTTGTGAAGGAGCTGCTGTAAATTATTTTCAATTTTAAATCTATAGGATTTGGTTGTCTTGTTACCAAATGTCTGAAATATTGGAATATTGTGAGATATTTTGAGCCAGCAGCTATGTTTGGCATGTCAGAAATCTTCATTAGACAAGACAGAGATTTATAAGTTCAGCTGGATATAGACATTTTATTATAATATAAGCATTAGGAAAAAATACTATGCATGGTTGATTTGACTGGGCTACCACAGTGGAATGAAAGGTTCTTTTCTCCTACTGGCTTTAGAAAAGCAAGAAAATTGTGTAGCTCTCTTTCCTAATTCCCTCACTGTGGCTACTTACTTAATTCGTCAAAAGATGTTGCAGGCTCAAGAGCCACCTGCATGCCCTTGCAAGGCAGATTCCTGTTCATTTCTTCTGAAGAACAGTAAAGAAGTGTCTGAAAAACAGGGCCTCCCATGAGAGTATGGTCTGATGGAGGCACCAGTAGCTGTGAGACTGGCTGCAAAGGCAGTGTCATGGAGAAGAGAGCTGAGGGACATCTCTCTCTGGTAAATATGAGGTGGAGAGGTAGTAGCAAGCTGGAGGCTGGAGCATCACTTCTGAAGGGTAATGTAAATGCTTTGAGGAGACTGTAGAGCTTAGTGGAGTCAAGACTGAAAAGCTATTCATATTTTCATGCTATAAATAATGTAGAATATTTAACAATGCCTTAATATTGATGTTGGTAGCATGGTGGTAAGCATTACTTAGCAAGTCAATGAGAATAATGTCAGACAAAGAGGTAGAAATCTTTTATCATAGATATATAATAATATTTTGCTATCACCGTTGAGGGCTCTTGCTAGCCTCTAGAAGACAAGTTATTTTCCATGCTGATTTCCTCAGGATTAGTGTCAAGTATTGTTATTGTCTTGTATCTCTGCATATACTTAGGCAAGTAGATGTGTTAATACAGTATTACATTGTATTGTTTAAAAATGTATAGAGATGCCATCTGGTCCAGCTGCTGTGTGGGCCAGTAACTGTTGTATTGCTTTATTTATATCATTCTGGGACATGCTTGCTTTTAGAATTTGCTAATAACATTTGAGAATGAAAAGATTTATCTCTCTAGAAATGGAACAGGATAGGATTCCTTGGATAGGAACTGGGTGCTGAAATTTGGAAACGTTCATTTTCTATGTTGATGTCATGTTCTGTTTAGGACCTTGGGCTTGAAAGCTCCCTCAGAAGTTCTGTGTTTGTGTATTATTTTGATAATATTGCCTTCAGTTTAGTTCTAATGTGATTAGCCTTTTGCTTTTAAGATATTTGACTACCACATTAAGAGAAATTATGATTTCCTTTATAGTACAAATCAGTATTTTTGGGCTTGTATGTGCATATTTCAGAGCTATAAGTGTAAACACATTCATTCACATAACATACATGACTGACCTGGTCCCGTATAGCTGCTTGTGGTGTATCCATCCTGACAGTCTGTGTCTTCTTGCAGTGCAAAGGCAAATGGAGGCCAAAGAGAAACAGCTGAAGGAGGAGTCAAGGGAGCTGGGTATTGATTACTGCAGAACTGTTAAGCAGGGCCAAATCATTTAATCTGTTCCGCTTTTCAGTAGCCTCCACCTTGTTCAGCTGGACTGTAAACTGAGGCAACTCTCCCATCATGCTGTTTTATGTCACAAGATCCCGATCTCAGGTAGGGCCTCTGGCACTATCACATTCTAGATAATTAAATATACCTCATGCTTTAAAATTGTTTCCAATCAAATTTTGTGTTCAAGAATTATTCTTTTTTAATTCACGCTGTATGTGGGATAATAATTACTTACAATTATACTTGATATTATTCCTCCAGAAGACAAGGGGTTCTGTTGGTGTCACAGAGCTCGTTTAGCTGTTCTATATTAGCTTTTTGTGAGAATTTTAAGGAAAGGATGATTTGGAATGTAAATATGAAACCCTCATTTTAAGGTAGGAGATTTTGATATGAGGTCAGCTGTCCTGCATGGGCAGGGATGTAAGCGCAACTCCAGTGATATCTATTAGAGATGAGCTATCTCTGTCAACGAACCATCTCCTTCCATCTTCCTTTCCTTTCTCTACTCCAGAGTAAAATGGAATTTGAACTTCAGAAAGGACCTGACAGCTCTTCTGTGGTGTAAGAACAAAGCTGTAAGAACAAAGAGAGTCTTTATTAACACATACAAGAGCTACCAAACATCAGTCGATTATGATTGTTTTTATAGGAAAGTAAGGATCAAGTACTTTCCCTGCACAGCTGCAGTGGTGTCCTGAGATAAACCAAATACTCTGTACTTTAGCTGAGGTGCTCATTGTGTCAGTAGTTCCTTTGAGACCTGAGGGCCTGAAAATACCCAGACATTGCCCCATGTCCTGTGCAAGACACTCATTTGGAAGACTAGGATTGGCTGATATGAAGAGGGCTACAGTCCTGCACAAACACAGGTGAGAAGGGTTGTGCAGCAATTAAAATGCAAAATTTTTCACCTACAAATTACAGAGTGGAGCCAGTTATGTTGCACCACTGTCTACCTACAGGTAGATGAAATCTGACACAGCTGGACTCTACCGAGTGTATTATAACTTCTTTTTCAGTTTTACAGTGCTGTTTTCTTTATTTTAACAATAAAATGTAAATTGTTCCTAGTGTAAGGTGACTCCAACTCTACCGGACACCTTTTTTGCCTAAAACTGGTGTAATAGAGCCTCTTGTTTTTGAAAAACAAACGAACTTAATTTATTCTGTGGGTGTACAAAGGTATTGTTCAGCTAGCTGATAGACAAAGTGCTGATTCAGTGGGTCTGCAGAAGATGATTAGGGAAGAATATATGGATCACATTAAACCAGTAGAAGACAAATTGAATCTGAGCTAAGGCTGATGGAATAGGCTTGCAAGAGGATATTCAGATTCAAACAGAGACATTAAAGAACTGAGGTGTTTATTACCCACATGGTTTGTCTTATGGCATACATGATCAATGGAAGGTAATGAATGTTACTAAGCATCAGGTGAAGAGTCACTGAAGAAGGCTTCCTCTGCAGATGTCTTGACTGTATGAAACCAAAAGCCAGTGTTGTTTTCTTCCCTGTTAATATGGACTGGATTCTTGTGGAAAAGAGGGTTGCAATGCTCACAAGTGCAAGGTACACAGCCCCAGACAGGAGGATACACCTCTATGGATCTCACATTTCATGGGCACAACATAATGAAGGAGAAAATAAAAAGGGTTGCAGACCAGGGGAGACACAAGACAGATCTAATCCTGGACAGTGGTGTGTGTCTGACAATCTGCTAGAAATTGGTGAACAGAAATAAGAAACTAATTTTCATTCAACTACAAATAGTAACAATCCATAGCCTCATTATGTAGCCCAGCTGGTTTTAGAGTCTTTAGTCCAGTCTGGTTTGGGTTAGGAGGTGGGAAGAGAAAGAGAAAAGAAAATATTCCCACATATCTAGCATCTGTTGAAACTTCGGAAATGCCTGAGCAGACAAGCATGTTGTCCTGAGAGATTGCTAGGTGTGCAATAGCTAATGAAAACTTTACTTCATGGCTTTTAAAGTCTACAGATGTCATTGTTTCCAATCCAAACATCTCCAGGAAAGACTTGCAAAACTGTCAATGTCATACTCCATTAATAGACAGAAGAAGAGAAAAGTATCTTATTCTGAGCTAACATCCTCAGCCCCTTTGTATTTCTCCTCATTTCAAGCACGTCACCTAGTGATGAAAATGTGGCTTATATCTGAATCAAAGAATTGCAGAAGAGAGCTTTGGAAAGCAATGAACTCAGATGTACTCAAGATGTTCAGACAACACTGGCCCTTTTTTCTCCATCTTTTAGGTTTCAGACTAATAGGAATGCTTGCATTTTCTAAAAGTATGGGGGTTTTGGACAGAGATGGAAGTGGGGGATGACAATATTAGCAGACCTGTGGCTTCTCAGAGTGGAAAAATTTCAATGTTTTGGAGATATATTTTTATTTTTTAAGAAAAGATCCACTCTATAAATTGCATGGGTTTTTAGTAGAGACCCAATTCTTACATTGTTCTTTTTATTTGTGCTTGAGAAGAATTCCCTTTAGTGTGATTAAGGAATAATTGGATTAACTTTGTATTGTGGTAAATAGCATGGCACTCTTTTCATGGAGTTTCTGGTTCTGCAATTACATTTCTGCAGCACTGTCTAGCAGTCATGAAAGATTAGCTGTGTTTTCTTCTTCTGCCACACAGTTCTCTAATCTGTCTGGAACAAAAATAGATCAAGAAGTGTGGCTTTGTAGATTGTATCAAATACTTCTGTGTGTTGCTTTGTGACTGTTGGGTCATTCTTGGATACATAGGGTTGACATATATCTCTATAAGAATTATTTCCGGAAATATGTACTGTGCACTGTCACAGGGGTGTTCTCTTTCTTCCTTTTAAGTTCAAATTTCATAATTAGAACGAGATGAACAATAGCATCCTCTCACAGAAGAATAAAGATGTGCTCAACTCCTTTTCTACTGCCTTTGAAAGTTGAATAAATGGGTATTTTCTGCAGCCTTGCTTAATCTTCTGTTCCTCTTCACACCTTGCTCCATTTTTGAGTATTTCAATAGGGATGCGTGAACAGCTTAGATAAGAGTCAATTCCAGAAAGAACTTCAAAAGAAAAAGGATGAGGCTAGGCAGCCTGGTGAATTCCTTTGGAAAACAAAATGCAGTTGTATTTGAGAAGGTATTGGTAGTGGCCTTTGTTTTGTTATAATTTTACTTTTCCTGTGTATGCACCTTCCTTCCTTGCTTCCCTGTTTTGTCCCTTTTCCTTGCCCCTTCCTTCCCTTTCCTTCCTTTCCTTTCCCTCCCTTCCCTTCCCTCCCCTCCAAGAAGGTGCACGATACTTTAGGATCATGCATCTGTGACAAAAGAAGCTGTTTCCCTTCTATCTGAGGTCTATGCATGTTCAGAAGGGTACAAGCTTGCACATTACTTACACAGTTGTTTCTATTTGGGGGCATGGGGGATTTAGCAGAGTGACTCTTGTTTCTGTTAATGGGATTTTTTCAGCTAAAGTCTTGTGCAAGCCAAACCTTTTCAAAAGAGAGACTTTCTTTAGAAGTACAGATAGACCTGGTTAAAGATTCTTTTTGTGAGATATAAGGCAAGATCTTAGAGCGTATCTAACAATTAAAGATTGTGAACACCTTTTCACCAGTGAAAAGTCTTAATCTCACCATTATAGCCATATTTCCATTTGGCAAATTACTTCCTGCTGTGTAAAAGTCTTCCTATAATTTCACTTAAAGGTATTTTTTATGCTTGTCTAAAATGCCTATGAAATGTTATTGCATGATTTTTAAAGCTGAGCTCCTCAATTATCTAAAAAAAATATTTGCCAAGTGAATGTTTTTATTAAAATTGTCATTACCCATCAAGTGATTTACTCCATGAACAGTATTTGCAGAGCTATGCAGCTGGTTGATTACTACAGAAAGAAAAATTACTGTAATAGATTAGTTGAGAAAAAAAGGTAAAAATTAATTAAGATAATGTATATGTTGGATAATATTTGTCCAGCTGTTGTTCAAAGGCTATCAACTTTCATTTTGGTGGGCTTGCATACTGGTAAAGCAATTCTTCTGTAAACAGTTTTGAGTTTATTCTGTGATCTGCCATCCCTGCTTGAAAAATGCTGTATAAATGATCATTATAATGATTGTAAATCAAACCCTATTTTAATTAGGAGTGAAATATAATGGCATTTGAACAAGTAGGGCAGTGGGGCTCTAGATGAATCGAATATCACGTAGTCTGATGTGTGTACTTTGAGATAAAGGCTAAGTTGTTCGGAATCTGGGAATAATGTCTGGCTTCTGGATGCAATTGTTTGCTTGTTCTTTTGTAAAGATGCTAAGTTTCTCCAAAACTAGGGATAGTGCAAATGCAAATTATTGCAAGAAATTTGTCAAGTTCAGTAGACAATATTTCGAACCACTGCATATCTCAAGACTTATGAGTTGTTTTGTTGCATTGTCCACAGTATAAATTAGATTATAAGACTTTTGTTCGCTCTGTCCTAAAACATGCTATATGACTTATTTTATCACCATTAAATAGTGTAGTAATAGAGAAAGATTTTGCTCTGAATCTTCAGGAGTTTTACCAATTACAGGTGAGTAGAAATTAGAATGTACCTGGACATTATTTTATGTAAATTTAAGCTTACTACCATTTTTTTATCTTTAAAAAATCAAAGTACTCAGCACCTTCAGGGCTCATAGCCCTGAACATAACAAATACCTCAGACATATAAGCTGAAACATTTTTAAATTGTTGAAATTTTTGAATTAACACAGAGACTAGTGTTTCCTATTCTGTGATCTTCTCTTCCTTCAGTCTTTTGAAGGAGAGAAGAGAAACATTTGGGAAAATTTTTTTAAACCTAAATGGGCAAAGGTGAAAAAAAGGTAAAGGTGAAAGTAAAAAGAACTAGTGGAGAGGAGGAAAAAAAGAATAATTGCACACACAATTTTCAGGTCTTTTTCTTTTCTTAGAAACTTGTTTGAAACAATTGACCTGAAATAATGGTGAGGTGATTAAATTGAGAGATGCTGCAGACATTAATGTCTGTTTGCATTAAAGGGGAATGATTCAGAGCCCTTACAAATATGTGGGTAATCAGAAGAGGAATGGCTGAATTTCAGGGTTGATAAATGCAAGCTAGTACACATTCAAAATGCTCACAGGCAGTGCTGGATTCACGAACATCACTTGGATAAAAGAGCAGGGAATTATGGTAGACAGCCCCGTAAAACATCTGCTTAGTGTGATGTGATATCTGGAAATGCAAATAAAACTTTAGAGCAATACAGAGAAATGTAAAATCTACAGTATGTGTCAGTGGCATGTTCTCAGCTAGGCTATTGCATTCGTTTGTTGTCATTCCGTGTGAGAAAGGTAACAGAAGAAGCTTAGACACATGAAATATGGGCAAAGCAAATTTATAAAACACTAACAAATTAACAGAAAAGATGAAAATACAAAAATATTTTTAAAGGAAGACAGTCTTTCAAACTACACCTTGTGGCGAGACTTTTGGAATAAAAGTTGTGTTAAAAGAAAGAGAACGCCTGATCAGCCGGCTGACGGCGGCAGTGGTCGCAAACTGAGGCATCTCAGTGAATGAATGCTTTGCCAAGGGGAGTATAAGGATGGTTACCAGTCCTCGGGTACTGATGAAGCCTCTGTTTCTTCTTTTCAAAACAAAACAAAAAAAGCAACAAATAATAAAGGACCTCCAATGCAAATATAATTCTCTTGTTGTTTTTCCCTGTGTTTACAGGAGATGGTTCTCCTAAAACATCACAGCATTCAGCTTGCTGGAGGCTGGGGCAAAACCATAGCAAGACGTACTCTTTCTCCTTTAGACTGATGGGAACCTGATGAAGAACATTTTTCATAAATCTCCCAGCGTCCCTCATCCCTTATGTGCAGATGTCAGAAAAATTAAGGGCTAAAATATCTTCCTATGAAAATAGAGGATTTTTAGAGTGAAGGTTTTGTTTCCCTCCACTTATCCTTGGACTTGATCCCACTTCATCTGATTGCAGTTATGTGTTTTCAGATGACAGAAATAGGAGTAAATTCTGTCTGTTGAATAAAACTTTTCCATCAATGTGAAATTCTCTAATGACAGAACTTCACAGAATTATATGAGAAAATTTAATTCCAAATCAGTGAACTCAATCAGCCTGTTGTTTGTCCCCTCTTCTGATAGTAAAGGGCTGAAAGATTTGTATGTGATGTTTAGTCTTGCATTTGGTAACTCATTTCCCTTCTGTATGGAAATAACTGTAATGGTTTGTGTGTTTATTTAGCTCATGGCTAACATACTTGCCTTAGCATCTCCAACCTTTTATAGGGATGACAGTATCTTCTCAAGCATTGAAATGTTAATTCATGTGTGATACCAGGTACTAACATGAAATAGAGTTGATGTGTAGAATTTTCTGACACCCTTGTTCCTGCCTGGAGTTACAAACTCTTTCTCCAAGGGCCTGACATAGCAATACACCCAAGAATATTTCAGAATTTCTAGCATGAAATATGAAACTTCTGTATTTGAATGATGTCTTCCAAAGATTCAAGTCTGGTGACATGAAAGCTTATGTCCCCAAAATTAGGACATACTGAAACACAGTACAGCAATATTCAAACACAATAGCAGCAATTTTCAAAATTTATTAGGAATAACCATTTAGGGAGTAAAGGTTTTTGAAAGGTTTTTTTTGAAACTACTGTTCTCTTTCCCTCAGCCTTAAAGCATCCAAACCCATCACACCCTGGTGAAGGGTATGAAATAAGGTAGCTCAATTCAAAACAGAAGAGGTATGAAAAGAATGGGAAGAACCAGGATGTGAGAGGTGGGGTTTTTTGTTTGTTTGGGATTTTTGGTTTTTGAGGTGTTTTGGTTTTAGACATTTGTTTGGAATTTTTTTGTAAGTGATGTGTGTTTGTTTGTTTTGGTTGAGTTTTTGTTTGGTTGGGTTTTTTACCCTCCATTTTGGGCATATATTTGCTAGGATAAAATCAGTTTACTGAACACAAAGATAGAAGAACTGCTTGTGCACCAGCCATTCTAATATTGAACAGTTCTCAAAAGTAGGTCTCTGGTAGATGATATCTTTTTATACACTCTGATTTTCTATGGCACAACTACAGAATCATTGTCTCTCTAGGCTACTGCTTTATCACTAGCACATTAATCCTGCCAAATGCCTGTTATATATTGTGCCATGGAAACTCTGATGAGAGAAAACATAGTGAGCACAACTTTTTGCATCCTTTTTCCAAGCTCTTGACCCTGGTAGCCTATGAGTTAGTTGAAATGATTGAAGCATGCAGGTAAGAAAATAGAGATTCTGAGCACCTCCTGAGGGCTGGCAGTAAGACACACAATCTTTTATTTTCTGTTAAAATCCAGCCTATTGTAGTTTTCTTACAAGCTACTAAATAAGTGGTGATATAGGGAAGATACAAAACCCATTTATCAAGATTCATGCATGTAATTTCCTCAAAAACTGCTAAACTAGGAGAGAAGCCTTCTGTACCCAGTCTATAATGAGCCTTGTGATAGAATGGTCAAGGAGAGGGTGATGGAGTCACCAGAGAAGAGGGTGCAGCTCAGATGTCACTCTTTGGGTTCCAGTTTTTTTCTCTCAGTCACATCAGATGGACAGAGGTTATTTTGTCTTGTCCATATTACCTTCTCACGCTATTCAGTGAAGCTGCAGTGGCTGGATAGCTGTGTGGCCACGCTGTGTGGTGCTGCCACTAGTGAAGAGAGCAGCTGGTCCCCAACCTGGGGCTCAGTCCAGTACATAAAATGCCACGGGTTTACAAACAGAGGTTCTGTTGCCTGTTTGCCGTGTGACAAAAAGTCTCGAATTTATTTTACATGCACACAGACACACAGACACAGACACAAACATACAGATCCTCTTCAGTAAGGAGGTGCTTGAGGAAACAGCTGTGGGGCTGTCAGGAGTCCCTTACAGCCAAACTGAAAGATGGGTAGATGTTTTCTCTGCTTCTGAGGATGCTTGCTCTCCTTTCTGAATCCTGCTAAATCTTCCTGTCTTATAAAGAACATTCTCCCTTGAGACCATAAAGACACTTCAGAGAGTGCTTTCCTCCCCCCGCTTTTCAATGCAGTATGTTTCACCAAGGATGAGGAATTTTCTAAAGACCTTCTCTCCTTTTACATTCAAATTGCACAGCAGTTGAACTGTGAGCTATGCTAGCAATATAGACAGTGTAGATTTGCTTTCAGATAGAAAGTAGAGCTTTCCATCAAAAACATTTTGTTTATTTGTCAAGTGTAATTGCCCCTTCCTTGCCTAGGGTTATGAGAAAATACTTTTGTTTAAATGGGGAGTCAAATGAATAGTTTCCATGGCCCTTAACTCACAGAATTCCAGTTTAAGGTTTAGCACAAATGTAGAGACAAAGTGGTGTTTGCTGAATTCCCCTTGTTAAAACATTGGCAGCTCATCACAAATTCAGGAAGATGCCAGATGTCTAACTTAGTGTAAAAGCACAATGAGTCTGAGAACTATGGATAATTTCCAGCATGAGTTCTTAGATACTGAGATTATATTATTAGTATTATTATTATCATCATCATCACTACTACTACTATTAGTTATGATTTATTTTTTATTAAAGCATACATTTAAAAATCAGAAATAAAGGTACAGAGGCAAGCTTGAAACAGAGGTTATCTTCCCCTACTGGTATTTTCCCATTTAAAACCAGCCCACGGTGATTGTTATATCCCTTCAAAAGTCAGTGATGCACTTTGTGCTTCTGGCAAGTGGCATTCCCGTTCATACACGATCTGAAAGGCAGATCTGAATTCAGACCCTCACTTTTTACGTTTTGCACAAATACAGCTTCAGTTTCCTCCCACATGGGAAAAATCATGTTTTGGTGAAACTGACCCTGTAGCATTTCTTGTGGGTGATACCCACTGACCAGGACACTGGGTATTAACCCAAGGATGAAAGAAAGGCAAAGCGCAGTTACACTCTGGGTGATTTTTTTTTGTTCAGTTATTGCCTGTCAAGGTAGTTGTAACCAATGTAAGCACGAGCAATCTCAGGACTGACAGGTTTTTCAGAGATCAAGGTGATGTTATTCTACCACTGACTCTTTGATCAGGGTCTGATACCACTGAACTTCAACCTGACTCAAGGGAATATGTAAACGTTTCGCTACTGAATCTGAGTGTGGTCAGGAAAACAGATCTTGCAAATTGGTGTGTATATCTAGCTATATCTGCACTGAGAATATAAAGAGTATATCTGCTCTAAAAGGTAAACTTGGGGAATTTTCAATAGTAGAAATGCTATAAAATAAGACATAAAATTGGGAAATGCTTTGAAATGGGCTGACGCAAACTACATAATGCTTCAAGTCTGGCTGGGTTACTGCAGACAGAATTCTTTTGTCTCATATTTACAGAACCCAGACTAGAAGAAAAAATAATTATCAATAATTTATTGCAGATTTTACTTTTTCTCTTCTTCGTACTGGATATTACCTTTTTGGCTGCCAGCTAGGTAACTGAGAGCTAATATTTTGGCTAGTTAAGCCATTCTGCCTGTGAATGTGCTTATTCTATTAATGGGTCTATAGTGAACAGAGTAAGACACCTGCAGCTTTAAGAGACTTACTAGTTTTCCTTTAGAGAAGGAAAAGGGACTCTGGTAATGTCATTAATGTGATTTTCACTGATTTTTTTTTTTTTACACTATTATTTTAAATGGTCTATGTCTGACTTTTGAGAGAGGCTCCAAATTGTGCAGCAAAGCCTATGAAAACTGAGGACAGAAAGTTGGTTGACATTACTGTTGCCTACTCGTACCTCATAAGGTTATGGTTTTTTCCCAGCTCCAGTACTTCCAGACCTGTATTTGGAAAAGTCTCTGATGCTTTTGTGTGGTGCAATGGTCACACCCAGTGGCCAGTTGGGTTAATCACATATGTGTATTCCCTATGGATATCTGAGGCAGTTTGTTACAGGAATTTCTTCTTATACACTATGACAGCTTGGAATCTAACTCGATAGCAGGAAAACAATATATGTCCACCTTCACCTCAAGGTTTGTTCCCAAAAGACCCTGGCTGATCAAAAAGAAGGTCTGGACCATTCATGAAATGAATAGCAAAGAGGTGATGAATACCCCATGGAGACATTCTTAAAATTAGGACCTTTGTCTATAATGAGCTGGTGTTTTAAAAGAATGATTCAAGGACAGGCTGAAATAAAAAACCTGTACTTTTCTTTAGTTTAAATTCAGGTTTTTTTTAACTGTGGAAAGCCTGAAACATTTCCCTGATTCTTCTTTTTTTGGCATTATCAAGGTAATTTGAAAAAAAAGACCATTTTTCTTTTCCATAAATGAAAAATGTATGGAAGCACCATGGGTAAATCAAAAGAGGTGCATACATATAACCCCCCTCCCTCTCCTCCCAGTCTAACTATAGCATCTGCTATTAGCATCACAATGACACTAATGTTTTCTTTCTCCCAATGTAGACCATTTTGTCAAGGTCCCTGTTTTCAATTAGTGTCAGCAAATGACACATGGGTGGGAATGCTACAGGCATGTTCGGTGGAGGTAGCACTGCGGTCGCTGATTTTGGGGCGGGGGATGGGAGAGCCAAGTTGCAATGGGAAATAAAGGGAGGAACGACCCTTCATATAAAGCCTTGCCTTAATGCTTCCAAGGACACATATATTAGTTCCCTTGCCCATATCACACTTGTGCAAGTGGTCTCCTCCAAAGCCCTGCATGGCATGGTAGGGTTTATTTACACAGTGTCGACCCAAATAACAACCAAATCACAGAATTACCGAATCATTTAGGTTGGAAAAGACCTCAAAGATAATCAAGTCCAATATTTCACCAATCACCACCTTGTTAAATAGACAGGGCAGTAAGTGTCACACCCAGTTTCTTGAGCACCTCTGGGGACAGTGACCTCCCTGGGCAGTCCATTCCAATGCTTAACAATCCTTTCCAAGAAAAATTCCTCCTAATGTCCAACCTGAACCTCCCCTGTCTCAGCCTGGGGCTATGTCCCCTCATCATGTCACTGGTTCCCTGGGAGAAGAGGCTAATCCCTGCCTGGCAACAACTTCCTTTAACATAGTTCTGTAGAGTGGTAAGGTCTCCTCTGAGCGTCCTCTGCTCCAGGCTAAACACCCCCGGCTCCCTCAGCTGTTCCTCACAGGACTTGTGCTCCAGACCCTTCACCAGCTTCACTGGCCTTCTCTGGACTTTCTGCAGCATCTCAACATCCTTGAAGTGAGGGGTCCAGAACCAGATGCAGTACTTGATCTACAGCCTCACCAGTGCTGCATACAGAGAGAATAGTGAAATATTTATTTGAATAATTTTTAATTGATGAATCTTCATTACTTAATTTTGCCAGTCTCCCCCCAAACATTTTAAAACATTGCCTCAAAGCCATAAATGAGTGGGATTTTTTTGCAGCTTCTTACAGGTACTCTCACCTTGTTTAGAACAGAAAATACCTGTCAATTTCTATGTGTTTATCTTTTTGTACCTACAGAACGTGCTGCTTGATTCTTCTTGATTTTTTTTCCCCCAGAGACTGGAGAAGTTGCTCCCTTCTGATATGAAAGGTTCTGCTACAGCTTCTGCACTGTTGACTGGGTGCTGGCACTTGAATGAACTATAACAAGGCTTTTATGATCTTTTTCTACTGAGAAGTTTCTGTACATTTTCCGGTCAAGATGCAGACTTTGGACGCTGGATTTGAATATACTGACAGTAGTCTTGCTTTACTTAATTTTCCCTCACACACATATAATCCATGGTCTCCCAGGGCTCCACAGACCATGTATTAGACAAAGCAGAAGAGGCATTCATCACAGATTTTTTAAAATAACTATGAATTCCTTTTTCTTGATGGAATTTTCTTTTGTGCTTAGATCACTGGAAAAAAATCCCAGCATGTGACACTGTGAACATTGAGAGAATGATGCCACTAATTCTCATTTCAGCTGAGGCAGTCAATCTGGAAACAACATAGGATGAATTCTTGGACCTCTGGAGTGGGCTGAGAGGCCTTATGTCAGGAAACTCCCCCAAAAACCCATGCACTAACATATTTACAGCTGTTTTTCTGGACTGGGTTTTCTTGCACCCCACAGCATGGAGATAGTCAGTGCAGAAGCTTGTGCTCACTCTTCATTTTTGCTTCGCTTCCACATGGGATCAAACCTGACAAAAAAGAGCAGATACTTTAAGAGAGAGAGTTGGCCTGCTTTTTGTACCAGTTGCCTTGCTGGTTGTTTCAATGTGCAGGTGATACAAAGGGACTCTTTCACATCCAGTTTGTCCCCCAGTTCAGCTTAAATTCAAGAATCAACAACCCCTCTAAATTTAGTGAAAGTTTTTGTCATTTAATAAAAATAAGAAAACTTACATCAAAATACTTTTCTGTGCTGTAAAATAGCACTGGTGCATGGGAATCCTATAGGAAAACTTTGTATAAACAAAATGAAACCACTGATGCTGCTTTCTCTGACTAAATTGATGGAAGCTAAAAAAATGTTTCCCTGCTTTTACTGTATTGCTATATTTCCATTTCAACTCCAGTTGACACATAGGTCTATTTATGTGAAGTGCCAACTGTTATTTAATGATTAATAAGCAATTGAGAAATATGAAATGATTTGTAAAATTCTTTCTGGCTTCAGTGACTTCATGTTGGAGTATATAAATAAAAAAGGAGTAAATAGAAGGCATGCTTATATGTGTTGCACTGTTAAATAAAGTCTACTGTGCTTTATGTTCCCAAAATAGATATGATGTGTTCTTTTGAATGGGACTGACCCATTCTTATTGCAAGTATGAAGTCAGATTTAGTGGAGAAATACCCAGTTACCTGAGCCCCTACACTTTGTGATGCAGATGGAACAAGGAGTCCTTCTGATCTGCCATTGTTTTCAGATATGACAAGGTCAAGCTGCACAGCCCAACAACCCCACACCATCTGGGGTCAGGCCATGGAGCTGTGCATACCCTCACTTTTCATCTCTCTTCTCTGTGCCCACCCCAAAGTAATTCGTCCTTTTAAGGAGGAGAAACTGGACCAGAAATCCTATAGGAAAGAGTATTTGCTTCATGTTTTCCCAGGACTGACAAGTGGGCACAAGGAGTTACTGTCTATGCAGAGATTCCCCAGCATGGGCTTTCTGCATATGCAGTGACAGGATTGATGCTGTTATGGTCTGTGAAGCTGAAGGTCCACCAATAATGAGAGTGTATTACTTCTGCTGAGAACAGAGCCATCGTGATGGCAGGGGGGATTAAAGTCCTGTCAGGTCTGAATCCAAAATGAGGTCAGTGGGAGATTTCTGAGGCATACCCTTCGATCCATGCTTCAAGGTCTGTCGAGGGTGCATTCAGGTGTGCCAAGGCTTGATGCACTCTGGTGCCTCCTAAAGTAGTTATGCCATTGGCAAGGAAGGGCCACTGTGATGGTATTAAATATCCCATCTGGAAGTACTTTTGCCACCTCATCCCCAGAATAATACAGGGTGCAGAAGATGCAGCACAAGGTTTGTAGCAGGCTATAAGAACACAATACCTTTATATAGGTATCGAGTCTCTAAATATCCCTGGGAAACCCTGGGCAATTTACTTTAGTTCTGTCTGCCACTCAGACCAGGCTCATGATTTTTGTGCTAAGGGCATGACAGTGCATCACTGACATTAATGGTGTCAAACATGTGACATGATGCATAAGCATGATTGCTTTAATTAATTAAATGGTTACGTCTCTGAACTCATTTAGCTTTTTCCTCTGCAATACATTGGTAAATAGATGTTACACTTACTGCACAAACCTTCAACGGAGGATCCAAACCCAACCAAAGCAAGCGACCTTCCCCCCACAAACTAATTAATCCACACAACGCCCCTGTGCCATTTGTTACACAGCAGCTTCTCTTACTTGGATCAAGTTTGTTCCTATCACTTTGAATGCAAAAAGCAGTTGATCATTTCATCCATGTGACTACAAGGGTGACTGTCACAGCTTGCAAAGCATATGGTAGCTCTTGCAACATCAATAATAATCTCTAAGTAATGCAACTTTGGGTTACAGTCATCTTTTATTATCACTCCAGTCTTCCAGTAGCTTCCTCCTGTCTCTCTCTTTTAAAATTTTTGTCTTTCATTATTAAATGAAGCCTTCTATACCCAGTGATTACATTATCAAGGATTACCTGCTGAAAGGGATCAAAATTGATCAAAATAAAGGCTGTGTTATTCTGAATAAATTTTACTTATTTTGAGGGGCTTAATCAAATTAATTAGAGAATGAAATTAAACAATAAGCAAGTAATGTTTTAGGCATTTTGCAGCTGGGGACACTGAAATTCAAAGAGGAAAAAGGGACTTACCACAGGTTTGCCGTACAGAATGAAACGGAACTGAATTTTCTCCTTGAAGGCTAAACACATCCCTTACAGATTCCACATGGACTGGAGCTTATAAAGTGTTTATGTAAAATCTGTGGAGGGCAATGAAATACTTTTTGGTTGTCATTTTAAAGTTAAATTCTATTACATAAGGAATAAAATCCACTGCAAATATAGAAGGTAATTTTTCTTCAGACATATCATAGTATTCCATTCCCTCACTGAAATGAATTCAAGATTGGGCATACACACAGCATTCCTTACAATCTCTGTAAGATTTATTTGAATCATTCTAAATGGGATGCCTTGCACACTCTGCCTGTTATGGGGTATTGATAACATCTTTTTGCTAATATGAGAGCAACATCCAATGACTCCATAGAACAGGACAGATTTGAATGGCTGTCATGTTAAGTCAGAGTGAGTGACTGGTCAGCAAATGGAAATAACAGGGGTTTACAGGCAAAATGAAATGGGACATCAAATGTGGGAACAAGCTACTTGTGATGCTTGTTATTTTGGGAATGAAAGAGTGAACCTAAAGGTACAGAAATCATTGAAACATACTCATGTTTTTGTCCAGTGACTCAGAAGTTGGGTTTGTGAGTCTCTGAGTAAAACAAATCATTTACTTGTGCAAAGAAGGGATAGAGTGCTGCCATATTTAGTTAGCAAAGCCCATTCCATTTGTTTCCTGGACAGGTGAGTTTCATGGCCTTGTGTTTAGTTGTGCACTGCTGGTAGAGACACAGACCTTGTGCTCTGCTGCCTTGTGGGACTGTAATCAGAGTACCGTCACTGTGAAAGAATGAGATTAAAACCATCTCCAAGGGAGCTAGGTCTCAAGTGTGCTTTCACGTGGGTCCATCAACACAAATATCCCACTTCAGCTTGCCAGGGCAGTTCTGGCACAATATGATGTCAGAGTGGATGCTTTGCAAGGGAACTTATAGGGTTTTTAGGGGTGGTGAAAGCAAAGAATTGCTCACTCTGCCTAATCACATAGAATGTCTCTGTGAACCTAGAAAAGCTGAGCTTGAGGGGAACCCACACTCTCCTTTGCAAAGGAAGGGAAGGGATCTTTTATCTTTGCATCATCTTTCAGTCTACAGGCAGGAAAAAACTGAGTAAAACTGCACTTCTGGCTAAGTTTATTTAAAAATTATTATTTTATTTATAATTTATTTAATAATGTAATTATTTATAATTATTTACTAGTTTAAAAAATATTAAATTATTTATTTAAAAAATAACTTTTAAAGAAGGAATCTGATTGTGCCCAGCTCTAGTGTGCATACAAATGAAGAGGAAAGGCATAATGTGTTTTCTCTGTGCTCTTCCCACAGAATCAGACTTATTACACCTCTCTTAGGTATCTCAAAGTGATGTCTGTTCAGATCTGAAAGCTATCCTGAGCTCCTTTTATAGTCCATGAAAAGAAATTAGAGGGTGCTTTTTTCTTTAGATGAAGCATATCATAGCAGGTGGTCTGAGACAGGCAAAACAAATCATCCTGTGAAGCTGAGTCCTTCTTGCCATTGAGTGTAAAGACTAGAGTGACTCAGATTTAGATAACTTCTTTTTAAGAACAAAATTTAGATGAAATAAAGACCAGGAATGAGGAGCAGCTCTTGCCCTGTTTCATTATTCTGGAAAGTGGAGGTCTCCAGGAGGGCTCAGTTAATTGGAGTGATCTTTCCTAACCTATACTGTATTTCTGTTGATAAGTAGCTGGTTCACAGTCCAAGGAATATACCTTTGCTGTTGATAGGTAAGTTGAGACATAGGTCAACAAAGTAAAGTGCATAGGCTTGCAAGAAAACCTTTGTGTCAATGGAAGACAAGCTCAGGGATTCTGAGCTCAACAGTCATGTGGACACAAATCCAGCTCTTGGTCATTTTGAAATTTTTTTAGTAATACCAGAGTGATTTGAAACTGAGTCATAAAAGCTTCCTCATGTAGCTGAGAAGAGATAACACAACTGAATTCATAGAGCCCCATAACATTTTCCTACCCAGAAAAGCCACATTTCTTTGTCCAACTTTAAAAATAGGTGCTAAGATACCCATCTTTCTTTTTTCCCCTTGCTATTGTTCACTCGTGAATATGTAACACAGCATAACATTCTCAGACTATAATCTGCTCAACATTATCTAATTGCATCTGTCATTTTACTCTGCAAGAAAATACTTCTGGGGAAAAAGAAATATGGAACTTAGCACTTGAGCTACTTTTTAAAAAATTGCTTCTGATTTTAAATGTGTAGCAATGACATTTACCTGCTAAAATTTAAAGCAAAAACAATCTACATGTTATCAAGCTCATATGTAGTTATCCTCTGTAGCTCATATGCTACAGTGCAGGTACAGCTTGTTCAAGTGAATCTTAGGGCAGAGAGGTTCTTGCACAAGAACTGAGCTGGGGTCTGTATCTCTATTTTTATTGTATGCTTTAATCAGCCTATAAACCGCCTGTTTGGTATTGTGTAATTATTGTTCCTCTGAATGTGCTAATTGCACTTTGGCTGTATAACTTGTCAATGGGAGGGGTGCCAACACATTCACTAAGAAACATCTTTGTGCTATCCATGCCAGCTTCCCAGAAAATACATCCAAGATGGTTATTGATCCTTTTTCTTGTGCTTTTACAGCTTAATTTCCCTTCATTTCCCCCCCCCATTTTTTTTTTTGATTCTCAAATTGATACCCTGTGAAAGTGATTTCCTTCATCAAATCCCATGCCAGCAGTGGGCCAGCTTCTTGCAGCCTTGCATGTCACTCGCAGTTTCTACTTTCTCACCTTTCTTCTCTCTATTCTTTCTCCTTAGTATATCTCCTTCCTGCTGCCACTGAATGAGGGTAGGAAAAGTCTATTATTGCTGCTTGATGGTTGGCATTCTTGAGTTGCACAGAAAGTATTAGGCATGAATTTGTTACTGCCGTCAAAAACCATGGGAGCCTCTACACAGACTTGTCTCCTAAAATTCAAGTACAAAGACAGTCTTGCCTTGTATGTGCTTACATAAAAAGGAAACAGCAGGGATTAATTACTTTAGACAGCTAAATAAATATTTATTTCCCCATAATAGTCTTCAAAAATATCTGTCACTGCTTCACTGCCTAACAATGGCTGGTAGCGACAAGTAGGATCTTTTTCAATGGAAGTTGCTTTTTAATGAGTGTTTTTTGAGTAGGAGGTTTAATCTGATGCTGCTTTTGGAGCAATGCCTGGCCTATCCCAATGCAAACTCTCTCTGATTAACAAAAGCCTGCATTTTTAAACTGATCAGCTGATGCTAGTTGATTCTTTTATTTAGCTCAGGCTTGTTTATGAGTCAATTAGCATTTAAACTGAGCTTCCAGCCTTCATATAAACTCTCAGCCACCTAAACCAAACAAAAGAGCACTTTCTCCTGCTTTTAGGGGCCACTAAGCACCTATACAATATCCTACTGTAGCATTTTTAGGTTGCCAGGGCTTAGAGAATTTATTTAGTGATTTTGACAGAGATTCATTCAGGCCAAAATTAGATTAGGTACCATCCTCAGAATAGGAGTCTGCACTCCATTTCTCTCTCAGTGTCTCTGCTGCCTTCCCTGGGAGAAACTCCTACTGGGAGTGGTGGGGTAGGTGGTTAGGTGAGATGCAGTGCAGCTAAAATTGCCTGAAAATGATGAAATACGCCCATTCATTCACCTTTCCCACCATTCGCCTCTCCTCCTTCTACTGTGTTAAGCAGTAAATTCCTTTTCAATATTGCTTATACTCTCTGCCACACTTGTGTAGGACTTTTTGCAGATTTTATGTCCACAAAATGGATCTGTGGCCCACAAATTGGAGCCATTGCCTGTGACATTCATGGTCTCGTGTTCTGCTATGTTGTTTCTGCATAGCTTTAAGACTAGAATAAAAGATGCTATTAACTTTGGGAAATGAGCTTTCAAGCAGAAACCATGCATAGTTCAATTTGGACCCCAGGCCATAGGTAAAGGGCATGAATTGTTCTGTTGATTTTTCCAGTGGCTCTGATGAGCTGCTTCAGGGTGCAGCAAGTACTCTACTGGCTCTTTCCAGGTGCCAGGTTCCTCACACATGCATAGAAGATTGTGGTGACATGGAAAGCGTGTGGAATGATGTTCCTGTCCTTGACCCCAGCGGCAGAGAGGTAACACAGCCTGGTCTTTCAACAGATAATGTTCCACCTTGCTACTTCATGTGTCTTTCAGAAATCTTTCAAACCTCTCTCTTTGAATTAACAGTAGAAATTTGAAGATGCTTCATCTAATGTTGGCAGTGGTCCTGATTTCAGAGGAGGTTGGACGCGATGACCTTCAGAGGTCCCTTCCAACCGCCATCTCTTGGGCGGTATAAACCAGCCAATATTTAATGCCTTGGATTCTGGTCACTGAATGCAAGCATTAAAAGCCCAGCCTGTGTTTGTTGGGACAACAAGGCTCTTATTAGGCCATAGATAAAACTGAGCTGCTGAACTTACGCAAGAATCATTTGGTACCAGTTTTCTCAGGCATTAGTAGAAGGAAGAGATGCCTGTTTGAAAGCTGCATAAAAGGCATGTCAGCGAGAGAGAGCACAGGTCACATCACCAGAAACAGCAGCTGTTCTGCAGCCCAGGCACCTCCTGCTTGCGGCAGTGGGCCATGCCCAGAAAGGGAGGGTGCTCTGGCTTGTCCTGGACTCTCACAAAAATGTCCTCTCTTCCTAGGGGTAGGCCTGGGCTGTGCTCTCCTGGGACAGAGGTGGAAGATGGAGATGGAGAGAGGGAGAGTGAGGGCACATGGATGTGAGCAGGGAAGTAGAGATGGGTGGCATAGGAAAATGAGAGAAAAAGGGTCTCCTAGCCAATGTCAAGTGGAGTCTGGGGCAGGAAGGGAGCTGCCATGTGGAAAGGGTGAGTAAGGAGAATAGGGAGAGTGGTAGAGGGCAGTGGTGCATCCTCCTCCCCTTGTCCTCAAGGGAGGGAGTATGCTGTGGGGGGAAGGCATGCATGTGCTACAGGACAGAGCACTACACAGAGATGTGGGGTGAGAGAGGAGGCAGCAGGAGGTGGTGTGGAGAATTCCTGAAGCAGAGACAGGGCAGAGGGACTGTCAGGGATCTTGTGTGATGAGCAGTGCCTCTTACGCTCAAACCTATGGAAGCAGCAAAGTGTATAACCCACAGGATGCTCAAGGGAAGGCTGGATGAGTATGTGTTGTAGTGGTGCAGCCTGACACCTTCTCCAGCTTTGGGCAAGGGGTGGGGAGAGGAGAGTCTTTTCAGGAAAAAGAGATCTAATTCAAGAGTCACCTCCCTTCTTCTCCCTTCCCCCATTCTTACTGTTTATTTGTGCAGTCAGGTACTTGATAGGTGGTTTAATATATTCATTTTATGTATGCCAGGGTAGCTCCATCCCTGATTGAACTCCACTGAATCTAGATCATTATTAGAAAATTGCTTTATAAATAAGCCTGGACTGAGAGACACTTTCTATGTTAAATAGAAAGCATTGTGCTTCTAGGCTGCTGCATGTTTTCTTGAAACACAAACACAGGCAGCAGGCACATCATTGTTAAACTAATTAAAGTTTAAAGAGAGACCTTTATACGTACTAGTCTAGCTAATTTGTTGTCACAGGATCATAATTCATTAAATATATTTTCTATCGTTAGTTAAATCAATAATAAGCAAAACAGAGCATATGGAGTCTGTCAGCTGATGAGTCAAGACGGAAGGAAACATCTTTACTGAGTTTTTAAGCCATGCCTTCTTCTACAGGTCCCTTTTTGTATAAATGGCTAGAAGGTTGCAGTGTAAATAAATATGATGGACTTTGCCTGCAGACATCCTGCTATGCTGCCCTGTGGTACTTCCATTTTACAAAACCACTGGAAAACAATGTTAAAGCAACCATTGCTTAGTGGTAATTCAGGCCTCTGTATTGGAGACAAAATTTGGGGATGTAAATGGAGGACAAATTGATCACATGCTATGTAAGTTATGACAGTTTGGTATAAAATAGATGTGTGAAATGATTCATCCCAGGACACCATACCTGTTTTCATCTCTGCATGTTTGTCCCATTCCTCTTGCAGGGATGGCTCAGCTGCTCCAGCAGCATCAGCTAAACTCCTGCACAATAAAACACAGTATTTAGAGAAAAAACTAAACAGATGCCAGCTGTGCTGCTCCACCCCAGATACTGCTTCATCAGCACAGGGGCCTCCTATGCACTGGCAGCAGAAATACTGAAGACAGAGGCAGGGCAGATGGCTGAAGGCAGAAGCTACAGTGCAGTAGCAGGTGAATCAGAGTTGTCAGGCCAATGTGGCATCCTTGAGCTCTAAATTCAGTCCTGTCAGTAGTTTATTGGTTGTCTTATTGGTTGTGTCAGCCTGCTGCATGGGGAAATGCTTCTTGGTGTGCTCTATCTTCTACTTTTCCTGGGAACCAGGTGGACCTTTGTCCTGGGTTCAGAAGAAAATGGAAATGATCATCCTGGGAGTACAGATTTTTGAAAGTAATTTTTATTCCTACACAAAGTCAAATCCCCATGAAAAGCCATCTCATAGGTACCAGCTACCAGTACGTCAGAGAGCACTGGTATGACATGGATTTGGAGGAAGCTGAAGCTCCAGAGTTTTCTTGAATTTGTATTTCACCTCTGGCTAACCTATTGTCTTTTCCTTGGCATGAATGGTTTTCTGGATTCCTTCAGAGATTCTTGCTTTTGAGTTTGAATGCCTGTCAGTAGCAGGGACAAGGACATTCAGAGTCCAAACGCTCTTGGTCCTAGCAGGGGCAGCCTTACAACTTCCCTTTGACTGAGGCTGAATGAAGCTAGCTGTACTCTTCTGAACATTTGCTTGATAGGGGAACTCTCCCTGAGCCATCCTTTCAGAGCATGTAGCTGCCTATCTACCTCCTTTCCTTATCAAATTAAAACAAGTGGTTCCGTGACTGTGGTGCTAATCAAGATGAAGGTCCTTGTGGATTTGTTCTCAACAACTCATGCTCACTCTCTCTTTTCAACAGCCCTGGTTGTCCTTCCTGTGCCCCTTCTTCCACTGTTACTACAATCAGTGCTTTAGGTTCTCCCAGCATCTTCTAAATGTCCTTTGTCTCCTTTCCTTCCTCCCATGGTCTTAAGCAATTTCTCTTTACACATTGTCTGCATTTCTATCCCATATTTACTTCCACTCCTTGGGACAGTGCAGGTTTTGACAGCTCCAGTAGCTGGGCTGCAGTAGTATGAGGGGATTGCCTGCAGGGTGCTACCAGAAAAACTGGTTGCCAAACAAGACAAATAATGGAGAAGCTCTGCCTATATTCTACAGCAGAAGGGTGGAAATGACCTCTTTTCTTTCCCCAACTTTGTGATTTCCCAAAGCTGTAAGATTTTAATATGTATTTGATGCTGCCTTTTTGTCAGTTTTGGCTGGAATCATACGTCCTTTCATGTGTCTTGCAGAAATGTGGGCAGATAGGCAGCCAGGCAGCTTGAGGGTTTAAGCTTCTGGACTGCCTAAGACTTTGGGCTGCATAGGAGCATCATTTCTTTCTCTTACTGGTGTTTTGTATGTCATACTGGTGTTTTGCCAGCCTCCAGAAATCCTGATGAAGTCACGGAGGACTCAGTGCTCAATGCCTAGGGTATCCAAGAGTTTGTGTTTTTCCTCCTGATCCCTCTTTCTGATATTTTTGTGCTGAAATGGCCAAACCATGTGTTTCTATATGGCAAAAACTCGTGGAAAATTTATAAAATAAAATAATTCATAAGGCCACCAAATAGAGCCTTGTTTTCTCAGTCTGAATCATGTTTTCTCTGCTTGGTGAATGGCTGAGACTAGACTTTGGCACAAATATATCTAGCCAGTAACTGTTGCTGGCCTGTGCCAAATAATAAAAGTTGTTTAAAGGGCTGGCAAGTATTAGAACAAATAAAGCAATGACTTAATTTCATTCCAGTTTAGTTTCTAAGGTATAGTTAGAAATACAACATGCTTATTAACAATCACAATAGTGAGTTCTAAAAGCCAGAATAGAAGAGATGACTCCTCTTCAAAGATCTTGGAGAGTGTGCTATAAGACCTGGAAGCTGTCGGTGAAAAGAACCTTTTTTCACTAAAAAAGATGTAAAAGATATACTAAAGAGAGCGTCTGATTCCTGATACTGATAGCTCTGTCACACCTGTACATGATGGATGTGATTAGTACTGTCAAATATAGACACTGGGTAATGCTTTCTTTAATTAGCATTGAAGTGTGCCTCACATTAGCATGAACAAGAGCTATGCCTCTGAGGGGTAGAGGAGCAGAGCATGGCCAAATGGAGATTGTAAGTGTGTGTCCAGCAGTAGAAGAACCTTCTCACTGCTTTTGAGACACTTGAACAATAAAATACCATAAGATTGAGTGGGCTTGTGGGTCCTAGTAAAATGGGAGAAAGAAGGAAAAGTGCTCCTATCAGAGGAAGGATACCTCATATTGGTAAATTACTCACCTCGTGTTGTAGGGACGGAACAAACAAGGAGACCTGAATGTTAGCTTTGATTGGAAGAAGCAGGGATGGATGCAAATTGCCACTAGAGGTTATTAACCAGTTTCACAGTATTGTTCTTTTGCCTGCATTGAGTACACCAATGCAGGCAACCAGAGCAATGTCAGCAGACCTCCTGTGGTCCCACAGCACCCGCAGTGCTGCCCTGGGTGCTGGCCTGTCTGTGCTGGAAAGCACCCACAGCAGCTCTGTGCCATGAACACAGTTACTGCTCTCCTGTTGGCACAGGGATTTTGTCTGCCTGGGGGTTGCTGTCTGCCTCTTTGTAAGAGCCAGTGCCTTCTCCTGGGCATGCAGCCGTCCCCTACCCTAACCCATGGGTTCTCCTTTAAAGCAACCATTCAATGAGAGCAGAGCTTGAACAGAGCTAAGCATGCTGTGCCACTGCAGTCCTCACAACACCTCTTCCTCTTTAGATAAAATGGGTTGAGAAATCTTGCACAAAATATTTTGTATGACATTTCAAAGTAAACAAACATGGTTTGGACTTAAAGTTGATGAAAAACAAGAAATGTAAATTAGAACTTAACTTACTTTCCTCATAGACCTTGCCACTGAAAAATTAAGAGAAAAACAGACAAAGTTGTATTTTCCCACCAAAAAAAAAAGCATTTTCTGACAAAACTCATTCTTTAGAGAAAATTATTTTTCAACCAACATTTTTGACTAGCTGAAGTTTCAGAATAAAAAGCAAAATATACAGACTTACAATTGATTGTTTGCTGCCCAGTAGCATATACTTCAAATGAAAAGTAAAGGCAACCTGCAGCATGGAGAATAGAGGGATAGAACAAAAACCAGAAGAAACTGACAGAAACAGGTTGAAGAATAATTCATCATTCAGTGACATAAGTTGGCAGATTTGTTGTGTAGTTTACCAGCATCCAAAGCCTTTTATATCTCCATTTCTGCCCACAGTCTTTCATTCCAAATATTGCAAATCAGTAGTTTAGAATTACTGCACTTACTTTGAAATTATTGTTCCTCGTACTTGTGAGAGACTTAGAAGGTCACGGAATGATTTCATGGTCTCCCATGAGTCATGGTAGTTACAGAGGTGTTTTACAAATTCAAATCAATAAGGTTATGTTTCACTATAGAGGGGCAATCAAAAAAGGTCGTTGCCCTGAAAAAGAGCACCATTTATTAATAAAGATGTTCCTTGACTCAACAAAAACTTCTCTTTCATCTTCTGGAGTTATATTTCAGTTAAAAGCTTCATTAGCTATTTCAATATTAAAATTATTTTTCATTAGGTTATTATGTACATGTATATCATTAGCTTGGAGTAAAGGAGAGAAACCTTTTTGCCTATTTCTCTCCAAAACACAGGCTCCTCTGTACCACCAGCACTAAGAGGACAGGACACATACAAATGCAAACTCCTAAGAAGAAGATAAAAAATGCTGCAGCTAGCTGTGTCTTCTCAGAAACTCAGAGCAGTGGAAAAGAATCTCCAGGCAACTATTTTGTTAAAAGGGCAAACCCCAAAGTTGCTTCTGCATGTAAGGATGAAATGTCACATCTGTTGTTCATTGATTAGCAGCCAAAGAAAGATGAAGAACTCTTTCATTTTCGAGCCTTTCAGTATAATGGTTGCTCACCTACCAAGGGAATGGCTTGTATTTTTCAAGTTTTTGCATGGAGTCCTTTATTAATCATCATCTCAATTTGGAATAAAAGATGGAAGGAAAAAGAGGAGAAGGAGAAGGAGAAGGAGGAGAAGAAGAAGAGGTAGCAAAAGGGTAATATGGAACTAAGAACTCCAAAACAGCTTAATCTCTCAAAAATGAAATCATCAAAAAAAGAGATATATTTAATTCATGATAGCAGGTGGAAGAGAAAGGTGAGCAAAAGGTTGCTATGTGCAATGTAGGAAAGCTGAGATTTATTTTAAAACCCACAGCTGATTTAGGAATAGCAACCTGCTTAAGAAGTTTAAACCCTAGGAAACATGAGGCTTCTGAGAGATTAGCAACATGTGAAGAAAAATGAAAACAGGAAAAATACTCTACAAAATTCTAATAGTGAGTTTGGGAGAAATAATACAAGCAATTGCAAATGATGTGAAAGGAAACAGAAATTGAAAATAAAAGTTATGTTAAGTACACACATGTAACTGATATTCCATGAATGAGAAAATTGCGCTTTTTCACTATGAGCTTCTTGTAAGCAGCAGCTTTAGTAGCACACCGTATAACTGCTGTCAGAAATGGAGCACCAACTCTTGTGCTGCAAACATCTCTGACCTACTGATGGTTCAGGGAGTACATTCCTTGGAAGGACAGCAGCTCATAAGTTGGCAGATAGTTTTCCAGATGCTTTAAATACTACCAAAGAAAGCCAACAAAAACATAAAGTTAGAACAACTGAATCAGTTGTACTGTCATAGATATTCCTAGAAATCTCTCTCTGGAGCTGAAATGAAAACTTGGAAGAGTTATTCTGGCTGAGTTAGATACAATGAAAGCTAACAAAGCTTCCAAATAATTATGCAAAAGAAAAATGAGTACTTCCCTGTGGCTGGTAGTCTGAGCTAAAAAGCATGTAAAATGGGGAAACAAATCCCTAGTAGGGAAATTGTTTCTGGGGACAACTGGATGTTTAAGCTGTTTTCTGACAGGGCCCTCTAGAAAAAAAAAGCTTGCATCCGTGCAATTTTAATGCACCATTTAGAGGGCCTCAGTTTACCACATTATTCGTAAAATGCTTTTTAAAAACTCTAATATTTCCCACAAATACATAATAAATGACATCAAACCATGGAAGAGAAAAAGAATAGAAAAATGTTGCAATCAGGGGCTCTGGTAAGCTCCTGGAATGGATTCAAATTAGGAGGTTGAAATGCAGAAGACAAAAATGTGAGTTCAAGGTTAAAGAAATAACCAATCTATGAAAATGTAGCAGGGGAAAAAAAAAAGCTTGGAAGAGGATGCAAATAGGTCTGATTACTAATATATCCTTATACATACATAAAAAACATACAGAAACTTAAAGAAAAGGCAATTTTTTAGGGGGGACTTTGTATTCAAACAGCTTTAAACCATTTAAACTGCTGTCTGAAGGTCTTTAGTGTGTAAAAATGCATAATGGGCATGGACTGGTAATCACAACAGGGACTTCCTGAATCTCAAATAGTTGATAAAGAGGGAACCTGTCCTCAGAGTGTATGATAATCAGCACCAAACAAAGCTGGCAGTTGATGCTTCTAAGCAAGGCCTTGGGGCAACACTTTTAACAAGGAATGGTGATCACTGGAGACCCATGGCATATGCTTCTGGATACCTAACTGGAACAGCATGTCAGCATGCACAAAAAGAATCAGAGGCTCTGTCTGTAGTCTATGCATGCAAAAAACCTCCATTTTTTTAATATGGAATGCCAGGGCTAGCAGGAACTGATCACAAGCCATTAGTGACAATTGCTGAAAAGGGTTTTGCAGACAGATCTCCTAGATTGCAAATATGATATGATTTACAACTCAAATATATAGAGCGGGCATTCTGTCCAGAGCTTTCAACAGAACTGAATTCATACAGAAACAGAGTCTTATGTGCGTGGCAAAATTGTTTAGAATTTTTTTCTCTTCAAACAGGATGTCACTGTCAAGACCTGTCACCGCAGAAAGCCAAAACACTAAATCAAACATTGCAGAAGGCAATACAAGCTATCAGTCTCACTAACTGGACAGCACTTACTGGTCCTCAAACAATTTAGAAAGATGATTTTATATAATACGGAGTTTATTTTCTGAGCATTAATCCACTGCTGATAAACAGAATGCATGTGTGATACCAATGTATGCGGAAAACACAAAATGTTTTATATTACGATTATAAATATTAACTATGGGTCAGTGTTGGTGAAATAGCCAAAGAATGAAAAGAAAAACATTTAATTTCAGAAATGTGGATGAATTCAAAAGTACCAGCAATGATGGTAATTCTTGAAACTTAAGATTCATGCTCCATAGCTAAAAGAAATGTATTTATGTTTGCTGTAAAAAAAGTCACATTCTTTTCAGATAATTATTCCTGGTATCCAGAAATAACATTGCTGCAGAAGTCATCTGTTGAATGTGTGATCTCACGTACAAAGCTGGTATTTGTCTGCCATAGCACACATCCCATGGTTATGTCAGATAATGAGCCACAATTCAACTATTAGGAATTTAAATATTTTCTAACAGAGTTTTAAACACATTACTTCTTCTTCAGATTATCCGAAGTCTAATGGTAGTGAGGGAAGACTGCTTACACAATCTGCTAAGTTTCACTCATATCCCATTTAAGAATTATTTAATTCCAGAGCAGTGCTGTGATACTGAAACATGTTCAGCAGCAAACCTAGATTAAGACTATCCAACAGTGTAGTCAATGATGGTAAAGTGAGGGATGTCTAACTGCTGTGAAAAAATAAATAGAGAATGTACTGTACTAATGAATGGCAGGAACAAAATCTTGGCAAACCAAGTCAGCTAGCCTGCATTTAAAGGTAATGTACATGTAATGTCACAAAAGACTGCTTTCATGAGCAGCTGCTCTTCTCTCTGATGAGCAAGCACTGATCTCTTGGACAAAGAAGAGGCAGGCACTTCCCCTTCTTCCCTTGGTGGGAAGAGATGGACACCAAATCTTAAAAGCAAGTAAGAAGGAGCCCATGAGCCAGACAGCATCATTGGACTGGAACCAACAGAAACATAGGGATTAAAAAACTGTGGGATGTCTCAAACACACATCAACTAAAGGATGCCAGCTCAGATACTGATTGATAACTGTGGATGTATGTCTTGTACTTTAAGTAGTCATTTTCTTTTTTTTTTTTCCTTGTTCCTTTGGAAATGAGAAAAAATTAAGGTACCTGATCCTTGATGAATTTGGAGTGCAACATGCCCTGGAGGGCTTTGACTTAGAATAGAGGTTTTTACCTTCCTATAAACTTGAGAGAGATAGTGAAAGACACAGATACAGGCCCATTTTAATAGTCTTTGAAAAGACCAATCATATTATAACCTCTGACAGAGTGGCTATGCATATACTTGCTATAATTATGTCTGTTAATTTGTAATGAGATTATTAATAGTAGGAACGACTAACATTAGTAATATATTTTTCAGGTTTACACTGTGTAGAAGGGTATCAAAACCACAGTGATCTTCTTGGTGGTAGAAGACGAAAAACCTGCCCTGGACTTCAGCTGATATCTGATCAGAAAATCCGGAGTGAGCAGATTTACCAAAATGGGCTCCATGTTCTGAGAGAAGGGGTGGGTAGAACAAAGAGCTCAAAATATATTTCAAGAAAGTGTAATTTTGGGGGAAATTTTGAGAGAAATTGTGGGGATTTTACTGTCGATCTGTGCTGGGCTTAAATCCAGCAAAGTTAAACTCCAGGTCCTTGAGAAATGGCAAGGACATGACTAAAAGCAAGTCAGGTGGCCCTTTGTGTTTTGGAGCAACTGTTGTGAGGTTGGAAGGCATTAGTAATCCGTACCCATAGCTTTCTTTTTATCTTTGGGAAACTTGTAGAAGGCAGCAGTCTGGATGCATCTCTAGAGACAGCTTAACTTTCGCAATGAACAGTTTAACAGAAGTGACAGCTTAGGTAAAATAGTGGGGGAAAATAAACCCAGAAAGGAAAGTGTCTGCATTTTGTGGGTAGAAAAGAGCACAGAATTTTCCCAGTGTCTGTGACTGTCTCTTTTAGCCATGAAACGTCTGCAGTCATTGGTGTTTTGTCTTCAAATCAATGGATTTTTCTCTTTTGTCAAGCAGGTTTTAACCTCCCAGTTTTACTGGCATTGCTTCTGATTTACAGAGATGTAGGAAGACACAGAAGGCACTTTCCTGACTCATTCCTGATTGATAACATAGAAAAGCATTCTATATCATTCTTCAAACAGAAGAAGAATTTTTTAGTAGCATTGCTTTTTCTTCAAATTACAACAAATAAGAGTAGCTGCAGCTTTTCATATAGGTATTGCACTTTTTTTTTCAGTTGATTTGCGTCTTGGGGTGCAATTTGTAATTTCTAATCAGAGAAATGAAAACTAAGTGAACTTATTATTTGGTGCTTGTTAGAGCTAAGCAAACTTTTCCTATGGAGACGACATAGCAGTGCTGCAAAACATTCAGTAACTCAACAGAAATCCTAGTCTGTTGTGCACAGACCTTTGTGTCTGAGCCTTTTAGTGTGTGCATGTGCATATACATATATAGATATATGTCTGTGTACCTTTTTATTTTGTTTTATCTGTATTACTCCTCTGATTTGTTTAATTAAATGGAAGTAGGACACCCAAAATGGTATTTTTTGATAACACCTACAAGCAATGGTGGGCAAATTTCAAGGCTATTGTTTTGCAAGGGATGAGTTATTTTCCATTCCTTTCTGCCATAGTTTTAAGTTTATTAATGTGTTTTAATGACATCCTACCCTTTAAAAATAATTTAGCCTACATGAGATGCTAAATTAACCCTCAGTGCTTGCAGTCATGCTGCTTTGACCAAAGTGGATCTCCTCATCACAGTGGGATAGTTTTCATGCCTTTTTCCAAGAGAGGGAAGTGAACACATCTGTTCTTCACACCAAAAAAATACTAATATTTCTTTCTCCAGTGCTGGGATCTCTGAAAAGCAGCTCTTACTGTGATAAATAGTGTAGCCATAAAATGGTTCCTTGTCTCTTTATGTGCCCAAATAAAATACAAAGGTACCACAAAAGAAAGAGAAGATGGCAACACATACCTCCATTCTCTTTTCTTCTGAATGTGGCAAACAAACTTTGCAACTCTTATCTACAGTTCAAGATGGAGATATTCCAGCCATCACTTGAAAATTTTAAAATCATAATCCAGTGATGGAGGGGAACAGAAGCGCATCTGTGGCCTTGATGCTAAAAGATACATGAAAGGGCTGTATCTGGCATCTTCATGCCTACTGTGCTGTACCTTGCTCTAAGCAGTAATTTCGGAAGAGCAAAGCAGGAGCCTGCCTCGGACTCTTTATGTGTGTCTTTCTCCTGTCCACAGAGCAGCTCTCTGCATGCTAACTAACACCATGAAGGAGGCGGGGGCTCTGTAAAGATCATTCTGTTTTCTATTGTTCTCTGTAGTCACAGGAAAATGAACACAGCCTCTCAAAAAGTTCCCTCCCACGGGAAGATACTCAAGGAGAGAAAATTGCTATGAATTTGCCCTCTACTTCAGACACTTACTTGCTCACACAGTTCTGAAGTTGTCAAATGTATTTATACATATAAAATAGCAAATGTTTGATAGTGCCTTTTGTCCCCTGGGAAAAGATCATCTGCATATTGCCGCCGGGGCTTTAGGCACTGTGTAAGCATGAGTGTTACATGACAACAGCAGGCACATCTATCCTGCCCTGGGCCCAAGCAGGTTAGTCCACCTGTGACAGGATGGAATTGGTCAGAGCTATGACTTCAAGGCCAGCAGCCAAGGAGTTTAACTGCCCCACAGATGTTATGGTCTGAGGTAATTAGGGAGTGTCTGCACCCTGCTCTGTGTTTTGTGACTCCCAGGAAGCTGGCACAGTAATGCCTGTCTTTCCGGAGGAAGTAGGTGAAAAAAAAGTCATCTTCGAATTTTAAGTGGCTGAAGAAAGGAGACAGTTAATTTTTTGTCCATCGTTCTTATTTTTTTTTTTTTTTTAATTCTCTGGAATGGACATAATTTTCTTAGAAACTGCCTGGGCAAAGAAATGCTACTTAAAGTTACAATTTGATGAGGTGGGAGAAAGGGAGAAATTCTGTTCCTAGATATTTGCCAAAAGCTCTGCCCCTTCCTATTTCCATTAGGGCCCAACATTTCTCTCTAAAGCTACAGGCAAGTTCTGTAGGACTCACTAGTCATGATGCATTTTGTGTCACACCTACCTGTTAGGTACCCTGCCACCATGGGGGATGCAGAGATCTGCCAGAGGCTCCTGGTTCTATTCAAGGGCTTGAAGAAAGCAGTCCAGCAAAAAGAACTGTTCAGGAGGTAGCCCTGGCACCAATCCCATGACATACTAGGGGTGACTGGATGGGAACTCTCCTTTTAAATGCAGCAGAATCTGAGTGCCTCCATATGATATTAATGGGACCAGAGACCTTTGCAGATTAAGTCAGCACAGTTTAGTTAATTTTAGTGTTACTATCCTGATTTTCAGCAGAAATTTAATCTTGAAAACAATTTTCTTGTAGTTGAGTCAAGTCTAAAATAAAATACACTTTCTGCCTTGAAGAAATATGAAGGAAATGAAGAGAAAAGGCTGGATTACAGGGCTCTATACAGGATAAATTTGCACCCAGCAAAAAATGAAGACCCAGGAGTCCACAATAAAGCAAACACCTGCCTAACATAAGTGTGCTGAAGAAGGATGTTTTAGACAGCATCAAGTACATCAGTGAAGCCCCAAAAGACAAGAAGCAAAAACCTCAGTCCTAACTGGCAGCAAATAAAAGGTTGTTAACCACATGGAGATCTGTCTTTGGACACTGCCAAATTGAAAACTGAACAGAACATAATTTTGAAGATTATAACTGGAGAGATGATTAGAGGCATGGGGGAAGCTTTTTCAAGGACTTACTAAGGAAATGGGATTGTAATTAGAAAAGGAAATGGAATCAAGAGAAGATTTCTAAAAGGTGAAGAGAAAAGGCTTTTGTAAATAGTAAAAACACATGTTAAGAAGCCAAATTGACAACACAATGTTAGTGTGAGTTCACTTGTAATTTTTAGCCTGAAAATGATAGGGAAGTGCATTTTCAATCTAATTACTTGAAAATTTATTTCACTTTTAAAGCTCTACCAGAAATGACTTAAAAGATTCCACACTTGTCATGAGAAAATGGAAACGGTCTCTGAGTCCTGGAGTGGCCTGATCCGGCCAATACTGCAGATGTGCTTATTTCCATACGTGCATTACCCCACTGATTTCACTGATTTGCATATGAATTTTGGCAAGACTAGGACACTGAATTGTACTGGGGTCTCTTTTAAGCCCTATTTGTTTGGGGTTTTTTTCTCCATAAAAACAATTTAAAGACAAGAAAACATGTCGGATTAGAAATTAGGGAGGAGTTCTTTACTGTGAGGGTGGTGAGGCACTGGCACAACTTGCCTGGAGAAGCTGTGGGTATCCCATCTCTGGAAGTGTTCAAGGTTGGATGGGGCTCTAGTGGAAGGTGTTCCTGCCCACATCTGGGAACAAAATGATCTTTAACATCCTTTCCAACCCAAGCCAGTCTACAATTTTTAATTAAATATTTCATACATAGTTCCTTAGACAACATCTACCCAGAATATCAGCCCACTCTGGAAGTCTAAATGGAGAAGTAATGAAGAGAGGTAAGTGAAAACCACAGTTTCTGAGCAGCTCAAGAGCTGATTTTGCCTGAGACCTTAATCACATGGGTAACACAGGCCCTCTCCTCCACGGTATTTCCTAGCTCAAGGGGAAAGCAGACCACAGAGGATAATGAAGATGAAATCCCCACTGTCATTTGGGGTACAACACAGGCCCCACTCATCCCTGTCTGGTGTGATCCTTGGGTTGTTCCAGCAGTCTCTTCTAATCTGTAGTAAAGACCAGTGGCTTGGGGAATCAAAAGCTGGCCCTCACATTTGTCTGAGTAGTTAGAAAAAAAGAGCAAATGGATTTCCCTGACTCTTCTCTGGCAAATTTCATTTCTAGAATGTGGTCTTAGTGGTCCATGGAGTCTGTGTGGGCTGCCTGCCCTGAAACAAAACCAGCTTTAGGGATATGGAAGATGGAGAATTATTGACTTTACTTCTGGAGAAGTCAGAGTGACTTCAGTCCATATTCTTGTGAAAGCTGGGATCAGTACTGGTCATGAGAGCGTTTGTTACAGGGACACCACGCAGAAAGCAAGAAGTGAGGGTAGGCAAACCCCGTCAATAAAATCCCAAGAGCATCTCCAATTCATAATTGGTGAACACCCATGGCCTCATCCCAAACTTAGCTCTTCAGGTAATGCTGATGTAGTGTTTCTTATCAGAGAGCATGATTCACCCAGGTACATCTCACAGAATCCTTTTCCCAAACAGCCATAGAAACCTGTTGTTTCACTGCACGATGAAAAGTGGCAGGCAAAGGGGATTTTATGCTTGCTGGGTTCAGCTGACATGTCTCCATACCAGCTCACTGCAGATTACTAAGGTACACTCGGGATAAATAAGTGACTGAAGTGAAGTGTGTAAACCCATCCACAGCAAACCTTGCGGGGGATATTTGCAGAGATTATGATTATTGTTTGAGTAAAAAAAATAAATAAAGCAGTACTTTTCTATATGCTGTATCCTGCCTTTGAGGTGGAGAAAACTTCATAATCCAATGAGTTAAACTCAAGAGCAAATGTTGGGAGGCTTAGGATCTACATGGCCTAACCAGCGGCCTATCCTGGGCACGTCTGGCCATGAATGCTGATCCTGGCTGGCGGTATCAGAGCAGCTCTGAACAGGCTGCGTGTCTACATCGTCTAGTGCTGTACCTCACAGAGATATTAATTGGGTCCTGGAAGCAATATAGGCATGGCAGTATGTTGCTGTGTCAAGCTAATTAGTGGTGCTTCTAACAAGCACAGGTGCAGCAGCAGGTTGACATGGCTCTGGTGCTGCCTGTTCAGAACTACCCTGGCTGCCTCTGCCCTGAGCTCTGCACGACGGCAGAGCTGTCACCTTTCTCACACCGTTAACCTCCCTGGGCAAAAATGAGGTGGGTTTGAAGTGAGTGGAAGATTTTGTTATATACATATGTGCAATGCCCTAGATTCTCCATCTGTGAAGCTGGGCATAATAAAATGCATCTGCCTTTGCAAATCACTGAAAATCTACAAATGAAAAGTGCTGCATGTTGTCAGTGTTAGGATCTCTTAATTCTTACTCTTCATTATGCTCTTTTCCTTGCTTTATAACATATGTGCTGAGACAGAGGTCGCGAATTTCAACCTGCCAAAAAAAAAAAAAATAGAAAAATGTTGGAAGGGGAAGTAAAAAGCCACTGAGAACTGAACAAAATACGAGCTGAATTTGTATTATTTATACAGTTTTGTATTCTGCCTACTGCCGAGCACATGAAAGTTGAACATTCCCTGTGCTTTAGAACAGGGAGAAAGTAACAGCAGAAACTGAAGCAGGATGGTTGGAAGTGCAGGTGGGAGAATAATTTATAATGGATAATTTATTCAACAAAATTTTCCTCTTATCTCTTCACAAATTATTCTAAAACAGATTGCTGTTTTCTCAGATTCACTTGTTATGTGAAATTATTTACTGAACAATTCTTTTAAGTTGTTTGTGAATTTAAATTGTAGAAAGTGGGTATGCTTTTGATTTGACAAAAAAGCTCCACAGATCATGCTTTTGTGAGCTGACTGGAGTGATGCTGCCTTGCCTGGCTTCCATCTGCCTCCACATAGCTCCATGAAGGTTTGGGTCCTTCTCTAGTGGGACAGCTCCTCAGAAAGGAGCAAAATCAGCATTTTTGGCGCCAAGTCCAAACTCCTGACCATTTGGTTTCTTAATGTTTTGCCAACACAGGGGTAAAATACTCCTTTAACCTTTCACAAGAGTGACACAAAACACCTTCCTGCCTGAAAGGTTGTTTATTTTTCCAACAATTTCATCTGCTCTGACAGAAGTGTAACCTCCCTTTCCGCAATCTATGCCTTCTTAAAGTCCTTCTCTAAGCCTTTGCAGCCACAGCCACATCATCCCTGTTCACCTCTGGTCTCCTTCATCAATCCCTTTACTCTTACCATGAAAAATTGTTTGGGGAGGATTCTGAGACTCTTGAGGACCAGATACTTGTTCGTATTGGATGTGGGGGGTTTGAACACACTGATCTGATGATCCTGGAGAAAGCATTTGAATAAAAAGCTTTTCCTCCTCATCAGCTGAGCTAAAGCTCCTTCCCTTATGGTACAATATGAGGGGAAGATGCGGAGGCATTAGCCGTGTGGCTAGCCCACATGCCAGGCGGCTATTTTGTCACCATGACATCAGTGCTGGTGTCCCCTTCCCCTAAAATAGGTATGCCCGTGCCGGCCTGTGAGTGAAACTCGATTTTCAGCAGTTTTGGAGAGGGGTAGAAAGGTTTTCCTGTGTATGAGCTGGTAATGATCCATCTGCAGAACGTGCCAGTTGCTTTCCTTTGCGTGGGATGGTAAGAGATCAATTAGAGCAAGAAAGTTCACAGCCCACTTAAGAAGCAATATTCCCCTTTTATCTCATTTCCTTCTCAGGTTTCTACCCTTTTACAGCTGTGTGGCTGGTGTGCTAAATGCTAATGTGAAAGTACTTTACACAGTGCCAAGCAGACATTCTTGTGGAAATGAATTCTCCCTTCTCACATTTGTCTCTTGCATTCTCACCTCCCTACCCGGCTGATCTGATAGTCCCTTGGTATTTAGGGACAATCCTTGAGGTGCTTGGCCAGCTGCCCATGCCTGCAGACAGCCTGATGCTTGCTTAGTTTAGAGCAGGTTTGCTGCAGTCTTTATTTTTCCAGGCGGGCAGTGATTAAATAGTATTTTTTTTTTTTTTGATTACGAAAAGAGGTAACTGGTATTTGATCAGCAGCTTAAATGACTGAACAGACTTTGCTGGATAAAATACTCGGCAGGTTTTTTGTGGTTTTGTTGTTTTTTTTTTCCCTTTCAGTAATTCACATTTGTTTGTGATTTCCCTCTGCCCTTTTAAACTACCTCTTCTCGGTGATTATTGGTCTAATTGTATCTAGTCTATTTAGGTTCTTGTATTAAGCTCATCACTGTGGTGTCTGAACATCAGATCAATGCCATGTAATTACAGTCACACAGAACACAATCAACAATTATCAGTGATCACTTTTCAGATCTTGCAACAAAGAAATGCTATCTGAGACATTGCTGCAGGATTTCAGATTTCCAAATATTTGCACTTCTAATTAAGCAGATGGAAGACCTGCTGGTAATGAGAAAACAGGTCTCAGAACTTCTTCCATAGCTAATTTCTGCCCAGACCAAAATAAATTATGCTGCAACAATTCTTTTCCAAGGTAAATAACACAACAGACCACTTGGCAAAATGCCTCACAACAACAAAAAAACCCAGAGCAGTGTTTAAAGGTATTGCACTCAGTGGGAGATTTTCACACCACAGTAATAAATGCAACACAGCAAAAACCTATAGCTAGCAGAAGGGAATGCCTTCTTATCTAACTGCTCTGGAGGATATTTGCTGATCAATCCTATGAAAGGATGATATGCTTCTCTGTGTGTCCAGGGGATGAAATAACAAGCCCGAAGGCAATAATGCTCTCATATCATGTTTGAGAATTTTACAAATACAGCATGAGGCTCTGTGACTCAGTCTGAATGGAATTTTTCTTAGCACATGAATTTTACATGATATTTCGATACTAGCTCTTCTGGGCAGTTTTCCTAACACAGTGCAATGTTAGTTTTAGGTGCTTTTTTATCATATTGGTAAATACTGTGACACATTTTGTGACGTGTGAGGAAGGGTAACAAACCTGAACATTTGAAAATTACCAGGATATTTGATTTGTCTCTTTTTTACTTCTGCAAAGTTTCCAAAGCTTCTTTTGTTTGAAAGGAAGAAATAAAAAGCAGCAATGAAAAAAGAGTTTAGTGCAGTCTTCACATGTATTTTGCTTTTATTTTTTTTTCACCCCATGGTCTCTCCTTAGACTTTAAATTCTGCTTCTTGTAAAACAAATATCCTTATGTTCCAGATTAATTAAAAAGAAAAATCAAATAGGCTGGGTTGTTTATTTGTTTCTTTTTTGGCAACAACAGCAACAAAAAAATCCATGTCTTTTTTTGTTATTCCCAAACCTCTAAAAGCAACAATTCTTGTCATTATCAAATTTCCATATAGAAAACTGGTATGCATGTGGGGGTGTAATAGCACAATCTGATATTCTTGTAATACCAGTTTTCTATAAATAGGGAAATCTGTTATTTATCATTGGAACTATTCATTAAAATAAAAAAAAAATATATATATACAGTATGGGCATCTGTTACTAGATTTTTAGTTGACTGACAGTTCTTAATCCATTTAGTGAATGCTAAGTGGAACTTGCTGGAATATAAGCCTTTTCAAGAAACCCTTTCAGCTTATTCCTGATGTGTTCTTATGCCCTTTCTCAAGATCCTTGGAAATTTATTTGTTTTTTAAAGATTGACTCCTGGAGTCAGGTGAGTACATGAAAATTGCAGCTTTTATTAAAAAACAAAGGTTTTCATTGTATGGAAGAAAGCTGAAAATTAGACTCTTTTAGGGTTCAAAAGGAGTGTAAGCAGAATACAAAAAAAATATTTTTTTTTTAATAAAGGCATATTTTTAAAGCTATTCCCAAGGCTTTAGGAGGTCAAGCCAAAAGGTTTTGACTATTTGGATTTTGTAACAATTTTAATAATATACTATTTTTTAAATCTGCAGTACTCTTGAAATCTTACTGACCCATCCTGCAGGATTACATATTAGTAGTTCTTTACCACAGGGGCTACCTCACTGCAGCGGGTTTACCACACTGTTATTTTGAGCATAAAGCATCCACACTTGGCAGTGAAGTACATAAGGTCAATGTGCATAAGCTACCTATGTGATGGCATTTGTGTTTTACCCCCACATCTTAAATCCCCATATTAATATTTTGTCTCAGATTCCACTGCTACTGTCTCAATAAAATAGCCAACCTCTCAGCAGTGGAGCACCACTTACATGGCAGCCAAATCCACGTGAAAACTGACAAAGTATTACAGAACTTTTTTATACCCTGTAATTACTTGTATTGACAATTTTAAGGTTTCCAGTCTAAATTTGTCCTTTTAGATTTTTCAAAGAAGCTTTTGAAAAGTGCCTGCTCTAATGCTGGTTTTCACTGGTGTGAATTTCCAGACTGGGAGAGAATTTTCCCTCAGTCTCTCTCCTGCTCGTGGATGGGAGTTTCATCACTTTCTGTTGTCAGCATTTGTTTTCTTTTCTACTTGATGCACATTTTCTGTGTAATAAATAGCATAATTCCAGCTCTTGTGGCTTCAGATGGCACAATGCCCTCTGCTCGAACTCTTTGGAGAGGGAAATACTCCAGCTTACGGTCAGAGTTTCATTTGCAAGCTTTACTTTACCTTAGCCTTATTTTAAAAATTTCAAAGCTTTGCCTCCACAAATCAGGTTAAACTGTACATTACAAGGGAACTGCTTGACCTTGAAGCAATTCGTTTTGAGGCAGAGGTGACGAAGAGGTTGGCAGGCAGGATTTATTGCGCTCTGAGGAATGCAGAGGGAGCACATGAACATAAATATACAGAGAAACAGGAGCGGGAATCACAGATGGATCTGGCAGATAAGACTTGGGCCTGTATCTGTAAGTAGGTCAAAAGTGTGATGGTATCATCTCCAAAGGAAATACAATTCAAAATCTTGTTTGGATGGTGTATGATGCCAGACAAGCTTCATTGGACAGATAAAACATTATCCCCATTATTCTGGTAAGACTGCAGAGTAAGTAGGATACTCAACATATATTACATGCTTGAGAGGTTTGGGGCAAAATGTGTAAAGGTAACTGGAAATATTGCGCAGAAAACACTTACTGAACAGTGCCAAAGCTGGAGGGGGCTGTGGGATAAAGGACTTGAAGGGCTGCTCACTGAGGCCCGTGGCAGCAAAAGGAGTCTGGTAGCAGGGTTAGGTGCCCACTTAAGAACTTGTGGATGTGACACATCTGGCCTGATTACCCTGGTTCTCATTCCTCAAAGCAAGAGGAAGAAATGACACGTAGAAAGGGTTGCATGTTGTTAGCTGGTGGTCTAACCCCAAGCAAACAAAGCAGAGGTCACAGTGGCCTACGTCTGGAAAAAAAAAAAAGGGAGACCCTCCTCATTAAAAGGGACATGTACTTGTGTGCCCATTTAGGGAAATAATTTTTGTTTGATGGACATGATTTTCCAGTGCATTTCCTGGACTGATGAGCTATAACATTGTTGTGATCAACTTTTTCGATGCTCTAGTACTTTCTTGCTGGGATGAATGCAGTGAAAGTTAGAATGCCTTTTTTTTTTTTTTTTTCCCAGTAAAACCTTGCTTTTTGTTAAGTTATTTCTAGGGAGAAACCCCAAACAAGCCCTTCCCACTTCCATCCTTATTGTACCTCCATGTGTTGACAGCCCACCTCTGCCTTCTGTAACTCTGGTCCCTCTTTGGTCTACAGCTCTCTGTCATACCTCTTTCAAGGTCTTCAGGGCTTCAGCTGCCCCAAAGAGAAAGTAGAACAAAAAAGCGTGCTGAAAACACTGAAAGAAAGGACTGGAGGAGAGAAATGAAAGGAGATGAGTAGGCGTGGGAAAAAGAGACAGAACAAGCACAGCTGTAGTGCCAGAACAGACTACATATTTATTTTCTTTAAAAAGGTAAGTGGTTATGTTTTGAAAAGCTCCTGCTGTTGTTCTTTCCAGCAGTAAAGCCCTTTATTTAAGCTTTTTTCATTCCCCTGACTCTTTTTTCCTTTCTCTCACTCTCTGTATTAAAGGTTTACGATGTGACCTTTCAGAACACGGTTGTTGGATTTTTGGGCCCTTGGATGATAGTGGCTTATTATGTACATATTTGCATAATGAGTTAATTAGGCATAATATGTGGTTAAAATTAACTACACTGCACTCTTTTTATAGAAAGTCAGCACAGATTTCTGCCAAAGTGTCTCCTTAGACACCCTCTTGGGGGCCTGTTAGGATTCCCTGCCCACTTTCACATGTCACTAACTTCTGGTGATTAATTTGTGAGCTCTGATACTTTATCTATGCATATTATACATATAAACCCCCGTACTGTGGAATTTTAGCATTATGTAACAATCTAGTTTTATATTTATTAAAAAAGAGGGAAAGAAATTCAAGCCCAGATGATTCTAATGAAGGATTTGATAATGCCATCAAAATCCATCTCAAATGTAGAGAAATTAAAAAAAAAAAAAAAAAAAGGAAAAAAAGAGGAAAACCCACCTTTGTTGTTTTTAAAGTTTTCTGTACAACTTCTGTGACAACCATGTTTCCTGTCCTTCCCATTTGGAGATGCAATGCCACTGTGAGTGATATTTAAGCTCATGAGCTGTTTTATACTTTTATGTCCAATCTGTGTTGTCTATCACTGTAGTCCTGTGGTCCTCAAGGTGTTTCATGTTGACCCTCTTAGCTCTCCCCAAGCTTGATAAGGTTGATTTCTGGTAATGTGTTCACTATATGAGACAGGAGACAAGTGATTGCCTAATTTTTAATGTTACCTTTACCATTTGAAATTTGCCCTACTTTGATCAGACCTCTGGAGGGCCCTTCACACCTCAATTATTCTATAAGTCTCTAGTTATTTGTACTGTGGAATGTGTGATGAGTATTGATGCTCTAACCATGGCTATCACTCTTCGATGGATGACAGAAAGTAGGCAGCAGACCTGGATTCTCTGAAACAGAGCTAAAGCTCCTAATGTCACTGTTCCTTAGTCCTCCTAGGCATGGTGGAGGAAAATCTAGAACAGCAGATGTTTCTGCCTTTTCAAATGTTCAGGCTTACTCCATGGTTCTAACAATATCATGCAGACATATCCCAAAACCTCCCTCATGGCACTGCATTTCCAGTGGTCTGTGTGCTGTGGGTTTACACTACATGCACCTACAATTACATTGTTTGCTCCAGGTGCTATAAGAAGAGCTGTGAGCAAGAAGAAATAACTTTAGCTGTGTGTCTTTCCTCTTACTGATCATACACCTTGATATTTTCCTACCATTCTTTTCTCCTTCAGGTATGTAAAGCTCCTCTGGGAAAGCACTGGCCACTGCCCAAGACAGTATGCTAGAGTAGATGGAGTGACAGCCTAATGCATTTAAACAACATCTAGGTAAGGACTGAATCCAAAGTAGAATTTAAAAAGCAGCCCTAAAGGCACACTCACTATTTTTTTCTGTATTAAAATCCAGAAAAGAAAAACCTGCTTTACTTAATTCTCAGTGTTCAGTGCTTTGCACAGCAGGAGAAATAAATGGCTGTTAACCAAAACCGGTATGTGCCACCAGGGAGGGACACAAACATAATTCTACATGTTTATTTATACAGCAACTGCTTTCCACAGGCCAATTTCTGGCCTCAGAAACAAAGGTGGATGAATCACATTGTTTCAACACAGTGAAATAATTGAAGAAATATAAATTGGATTACAGTTTTTCTTCAAACAATTTATCCCTATAGTTATTAGTACCAAATCTGGAACATATGTATGTCTCCTGAACAAGAGACAAACTGCATAGACAAAAACACTGGCCATTGAACAATAATCTGTAGTTGCATAAAAATGAAGCATTTTCCACTCACTTTTGTGTAAGCTACATTATGCTAACTTTGCATCACAGCCTCTTTAAGCAGAGATTAAATGGTATGGTCACTGAGCTGAACAGTCAGTTGTTTAGACACCGCAGAAAAATTTCATGAGTGGGACAGGAAGAGATAAAATCATTCTGCAAAGGCCATAAGTAAAATGGATAATTTTTATGTGTTTTCTAGAGTGTTTGCCAGGGTGTTTTTGCTCAAATTCTGACTGGTGGCTTTGGGGATTAGGAGGTTCTTCCCAAGGAATGGCATTGCTGCTAGGTGAAGCAAAGGCTTTCCACCTTTCTATATAGGAAGAAGTCCAAAGATGAAAAAGGAGATGTAAAAGGTTTATAAATTGGGTAATTACAGCAGAGCACATTCATGAAGAGTACTCCACTGAGTTTCCATGGATAGAAAATCCACCATTGGCAGAATCAGCAAATGGTTGGAAAAATTCAGAAAAAGAGTTTTCCATTAAAAAGTATAGATGGATTGAGATGGACATCTTCTGAGGAATTGTATTACTTTGGAAAAAAATTCCACTGCATAAAATTTCCAGCAACAGAGTGGGTATTTTCTTTTTGGTCTCTTTTTCACACTGGGGTGACAGAAAAAATTTTTTCTGTCATCCTCAGCACGTGTGCTCTTAGGGCTCTCATCTGGTACAGGTTCCTCCTCTGCCTAATTCCTGTCTCAGCTGTGAACTTTGGACACTAGTTTCATATGAGATTAAAAGCAGGTCTTGTGCCAGGGTATTTTCATGTTCCACTTCAAAGAGGGGGGACGAAAGAAGGAGTATAGATCAGTACTTATGCTGTTAGTAAGGAATTTGAGTCCTTATTCTCCTGTTTCCTAGCTACAACTATTATTACAGAAACCTAGAAGATTTCTGATTTATCTCATATTTTCACTGGGCAGTGAAAGGATTTTTTTTTGTCCATTAACACTTTAGAAGTTCCAAAGATGTGCTGATTGAACAGGATGTCCCACTGTCCTTTCCTTAGCCCTCTGTAGAAAAGCATGATTTTATAGCTCAAGAAAGCCTCTCTGTCCCCTAGATAAAGGAAAGGAAGGAGAATAAAAAGATAACGTGAATTTGGGTCCACAAATGCTCTGTTATAGTTATTTGAAACTCTTCAAAGGATACCGTATTTGAGAGAGATGGAGGTGTCGTGCAGTCAACCATATCACAGGGAGACAACCCAAAAGAGACATTTATGAAGGAAAAAACTGCAAGTAAGAAAAGCAGGTTTTCAGAAATCAACATGAAAACAGATTCTGCTATAACCATCCTGAAAGGGACAGATGTTGGCTTTCCACCCTCAGCTCGTCTGGCTTATTCTGTCTCTGAATGCTGAAGCTCACAATGCTTTTTTTCCTCCAATTTCAGAAGTGTCAGACAGGAGACACGGTACCGGTGAAAAAACTTATATGGATCTCTTGTTAGCTAACTGTGGTGTTTTGTTTCACAGTTACATGTCTGCACAAGCCGTCATTGTGTCAGTCATAATTACCACCTATTCAGTGGCTCCTTTCAGGTTTCATCACCTTTGCAGTATTAAGCAGCCAGCTGCAGGAAGCAGTCGGCTGCCCTAGAGCAGCAACCGTCAGCCTCTGGATTCCAGGGTATAATTGCTGCCTGAGTGCAAACAACTCCCTTCTTCCAGCATAAAACACCCAATTCACTCCTTTTTTTTTGTTTGGCAGAGATCAGAGACCCATCAAATGTACTTTTTGCCCAGCATAAGAAGACAGACCCTGTCTTCTCCAGGGACAACCCAGCACAGACAGGATGGGGGACTGTGCAGCTACATGTCTGTGCCACCATGAGCCACACATGAAAATGTGGCCCAGCGCTCATAATTGGAAAGTGGTTCCAGCTTGCCTGTAAACTCCTTTTTCTTTCTACTGTGAAACATTTGAGCTTACCTCTAGCATACTCTAACTGCAACATCCTTGATGACCCTCAGATGTGGAAGATTACTCTCCTGAGTAAAAATTTGGAGTACCCCTGTCTAAAATTACTTTTCAAGAGCTATGCTCTGGTGGAAGGGCAGGTAGATAGGTCCTCATCTGGGCCAGACAGGAAGAAAGAAATAGTAATATGAAACCCTAGAAACTGGAAAGCAGTTTCAGAGCATTCCTGTCAGGCTGCTGCATGGTTTCACATGCCAATTGCCTTTCCTGTCTTGCCATCCTGTTTACCGTGTTTTATAAATTCAGCTTTGGCTGCATGACCCAGACCAGCAGGCCTGCCAACAATCATGTTGCATTTTGTTAACTGCTTATGACTTCTGGACAGCGTGCTGCTGTGATTGTCACACTCTTTCACTTAAACATATGGCACCTGGAGACACAAACTACTCCAGCATGCAGCTTTCCATGATAGATTTTTACATACCAGTTGCAGATACTACTTGTGGCTGCTGAGATTGGCGTGGTCCAATCCTAGAAGCAGAGAAAATCCTCTGCTCTGAGAAGTACCTGGCATGCTGGGTTTCTTTGGCTCAATTAGGAAAGCCAAAGATGCTGTCAGACTTTTCTAAATCCGATAGAAATGCTATCAAGCTGGGCTAAGTATGCATATCATGTTGGAGAGACAAGAATGACAATAAAAGCTTGGTGGGAGTAAGAAGTGTTGAGAGGCTATCTGAGGAGAAGAGCTATTTCATTTGTATCAGAAATGAGTAGGAATTTAGAGATGCAAAAGTTCTGCCTGATTAAGGCCTCCACATAGTGAAATTTATAACATATTTGTCAATACAACATACACAAGTGGGAAATTTTCTAGGTGCTTCCTGCATATGAGACTTTCTGAGATAACTTTGAGACCAAGTCACCAAAATAAAAATGTAAAACTGTCAAATATTAAAGCTAATATTCAAATAAGCAAGCAGAAAGCATAAAACCCCCTAAATACCTGCAAACATTCCTCCAAACATGCATGACCCATCTATGTGCTGCAGGAGTTCTCTTAATTTCCTCTCTTCATATAAGTTGATTCTTCCGTAGTTTTGAGTCTGAATCAGAGAAAAAGATTTAAGGGATTTTACATGAGTTTATTGCCACAAAACTCTGAATTGAAAACCAACATAGATATGGCCTGATGAGAAGGAACTGGATAATGATCACTGTCCCCCTTTTTTTGATGAGCCAAAACATGGCACAAATTTGAGAGGGAAAACCTGGAGGAGAAATGGGTTCTAATTTTGTAGGGACATATTGAACTCTTCATATTCATGTATTTTCCACTAGACTTGCTGGATTTGAAAAGATGCAAGACATACAGCAATAAAACTATCCAACTTCACCAATCTCTTTAAAGTAGAAGAGTTAACTACGAATCTTCAAGTAGACTATCTGAGCAGCTGTTACACTTCAGCAACTGCTGCTTTCACTTGCAATAGTGTTTCATACTGCTAAACCGTGTTGTGGTGCTTTGGCATGAGGAACATTAGTTTCAGATCCACTGTAAGCTAGGTCATGGGGAATATCTAAAACTGGCATTTTAAGCTTCTGAAGTGCTGAGATCCATCAGGATGTGTTGTCACAAGGAAAGAATTATGTATGTAAGAAGACACCACTTTTCTTCCTTTTCCTTGGCCTGTTGACGTACCTTCAGTCCTGAAACTCTGTCCTTTCTTCATATTACTTGCTCACTACTGTATGTTTCTCTTGATTTCTTTTAAAAGTGCATTAAAACAAATGCAGTTTAATTTCCTAATGTTATTGTAAAGAACTGTGCCTGTCTAAATTTACCTCTTCACAGTCAGCTTGTCTCCTGCCATTAATCCCATCCAAGTGCAGTGTTACCCTATTGTCCCACTTTGCTCCCAATTTGGTACAAGCTATGAGCTTGTTCATGTGTTATTTCTCTTGTGAAGTTAGTGGACTGGAGTAGAAATTGACTCAGTACATTGATAGAAGTGGAATGGACTGGAAAAGAAGAAATTAGTGAATAACAATTCCTAAGATGCCCAACTGATCTAAGTGCATTTCATAGTTGAAGAGCCTCGAGCTAAGTATGGACCAGAATCCCAATTATGAATAAACTGGAATTGTAGGAAAGCTCAAATCAAGAATTTGCTATCTGCTCTTTTCTAGAAATACATCAAATCCACTCAATAGAAAAACAAATGCACATAAACCATCTGTAGCTTCTGTCATGGGACAATAGGAAACTGTAACTGAATGATTCTGAGGGTCCTCTTAACTGATAGTTAATCGGGAGAACATGAGATATGCACAAAACATTTTATTAAGCATTTTTTATTTGCTTTTACCAAGAACACTTTTATGAAGTCCAGTCTGGCTCTTGATGAACAGAAACTGTTTGGAAACAGCTGGTTGTTAGTGAGCCAAACCAAACCTGGACACGGCGTGACGTGACTGTATTTGCTGAAAGCTCACCAGGATGCTATGTCAGACAAATGCGCTCCTACAGTACAGGTGGCAGGAAAGGCTTGGCCATATGGAGAAGCATTGCTGTTGCTATCACTGCCAAAAGCTGTACTAGATGCCCCACAAAACAGAAAGAGGATTTACTACAGTCGAAGGGGCTTGTTAACTCTGTTGGTCATAAGATAATGAAAGCAAAAATGTTTTCCTTCACTAGAAAAAGCAGAAAGAGTGATGTTAGCTCAACAGTGGTCAGTATTAAGTGAACGATGCAGTTATGTAGGCAAGGAGCTATAGGAAGGTCTTATCAGTATTGCAGTCAAGATAAAGCAAGTATTTGCCACTCTGTCCCCTCTATCTTCTCTGGGCATATCAGCAGTGAGATCGTGCCTATTGTCACTCTTACCATGAGTTATGTGATTCTTTCACTTTTGAACTGGGCTCTGGCCTGTGATGCCCTCTGTGTCACTCACAGTTATGCAGTAAGTGAGTGAATTTGTATCTGCAGACACAGCAATGAAGACAGTGACCTGCCAGTTTTTCAATTCTACCCCCAATCAAAGAGGGATTTATTTCCTGATAGGAGTGTAAAATTTAGAGAAAATGGAGTTTAAGGCTTCAGATAGTTGCTGGGCTTCATCCTGTCTAAACTTAACTGCGCACCAAAGACAGCCCAGATAGGCAGAGACACCGCAGACATACCTCACACGGTACCACTGCACAGCAGTTAACTTTCATCAAAGGGAGAAAGACCATTTTTAAACCTTTCAGAATATGTGGAGGAACTTTCCTGCTCAGACAAAGCTGTCTAGGAGCTGAAGCAAAGTTGGGATAATCCTCCTCAGAGCCCTTGACTCTGCCATTTCCTTGTGCCCACGCTGGTGCCCTGAGGGGAGGTGGTTTTCCAGGAGCAGGCAAGAATGCCTCACAACCGCTCCATGTACCTGTGAGGAGTTTTCAGACTGACAGATGTAACCAGCTTATTGCTTAGGCCCTGAACTGAGTGTGTTGGCTTAGCCCGAGTCAGCTGCAGTTCTTCCAAGGAAATGTGTTTGCTGATGACTTACTTGCTCATGAGCTATGTTGGCATAGGTACAAAAGCTGTGAGCTTTTGTAGCAGTTGCAGCTGCGGCACCTCAAGAGGTCATCTAGACTAAACTACACCTAAACTACTTTGAAAGACATTCATGCAGCCTGTTCTTAAGAGCCATCAGAAGTAAAGATTTCACATCCGCTTCAGCAATTGATTTCTCTGCTAACCTCTCTCTGCTGTTTCCCTAAGGTTTTTTAAAGTGTTTAATCTAAATCCTTAAGCCAATAATAGCCACATGGACAAGATCCAAAAATAGCACTGACAATGGGTGTTAACACCAGTTCAGAAACCTTATGCTCCAGACTGCATACAAACTGTTTGATGGTCACACCACACTGGGCTGGTACCAAGAAGCAACCTGTAGGCAAAGTTATGCCATGGCTTTCCAGAGGAAGTACAGCTTCCCATGACTCCTGTGTCTGCCTAGAAGTTTGTTGGGTAAGAGCATGGACAGAAAAACTTATTTCCCTCCAGCAATCCACACAGGAAGATCAGGATTGTGTTGCAGCCTGAGGCAATGACAAAGGGATGTCTTGGGCATGCTTTGAGCCTGCACCAAATAGCAGAAGGAAAAGACCTTTTTTGCCTGGAAGGTGGGTTGCTCTGAGGGGAATAGTCCCGAGATGGGAATGTTGCTTCTGGTGATTGAATTAGTTCTCCTAGAGCTCATTCGCATGTCTCCACAAGGCACTGTGTATGATCATATGGATGGAGAGGTTTAGCCACGCCAGTGTTTTCTGAATCAGCAACCAGCCCAGTGGTTTAATGTAAGGAAACTAATTTCCTTGCTAGACATAAACACAACCCAAATCTGGTCAGAATTAACTAGGTGAAGCCTGAGCTCTTTTCTTCACCTCCATGGCATTTTTCTGCATTTCCCATAGAACGACTCAAGTGCAGTTCCTCTCCCAAGCATTTCTGGGCTGGCAGTCATGCAAGAGACTTTCCAGTGCTTTGCAAAGCCTCCCTCTTCCGTCTATTTGGGAATATAAGGAAAACAGGCTGCCTCAAAATAGACTTCTGCTTTCCACTCTGACCAAAACCACTACCTGTTGGAAAGATGGCATTTCCCCCGCCCAGCCTAAGAATGGCTTTCTGAGAACTCTGCTTTTTCAGTGATTTGGATTCAGCTGGGCTGAAGCACAGCACAGGGACAATATTTAATTCTTCCTTGCTATTTTCTCGAGCTTTGATTCACTGCAATGTAATTTGGGAAGCTTAATCTAGTTTCATCAGCCATGACTGGAGCTAGAAAACAGGGCAAGTTATCAGAAGATACAGCAGGGAGATAACTAAAGGAAGTTTCATTTGGCACAAATTATCAGGAAATCCTCCCAAAATCAAGCTGTCAAGGAAATGATGGAAGTACATGATTTCACTAAAAATGAACCCACACATATACCACAACACACACAAACACAAATACACGTCCCCTTTCCATCCTCTGGAAGTCAGTTTGCTTTTTTCTGGGGCCACTACAACTATTTTAATGTATCCTGGCTCCAGTCCAATCCTCTGCAATTGCTGGCAGACATTTTATATCATCCCTGTCATAAGTTTCACTGTCACAGCAGTTTGTGCTTTGATTTTTACTATGCCCAGAACCAAACTCAGCTGTGTGGGACAGTTCAGGTTCTGCAGGTCTAAGTGCAGCAGCTGGAACATCTGACCCAAACAGGTCTTTATCATTTACTCCCTGTGCCATGGGAGTGCCTGGCAGCTGCCTCTGGAGGAGGGCTGTGCTCCCCAAGAGCAGTTTGTGCTGCCAGAAACTTCTGCAACAAAAGCAAAGGCAGCTCACGCCTGGGGACCAAAAGCAGTGTCACTCGGGGAAATTGGGGTGCAAGGTGGCAATTCTCAGTAATAAGTCTGCAACAGGATTGCCTGTAGGCATTGAAACTGCCTAATGTTTTTCCAGCCCTCAGAGAGCTGAATGCCACCAGTCCTCCCCACAGAAGTCAAGGGCACCTTGTAGGAGGTGTGTTGTGGGGATCAGGCCCCACAGGCTCTGACTCCATCTCCAGTTTGTCTGCAGGTGTATAACTTCTGGCACACCTCAGTGCACCTAATTGTTGTCACTATTAGAGCACAAGGACAAATTGCTGACAAAGAGGGCTGCATAAAAATGCACTTGGGTGCAATAGCTGTGGCAGTATTTCAAACAGCTTCCTATTGTACATCTCCAAGAGAGATGCAAGCACGTGTGCTTTATAATTGTGCAACCATATCGCTGAATATGGATAGCACTTACAAGTGCTGTGTAACGTGTTGACAACTCTGCACACATAAATATGTATTGTTTTTCAGGCACAACCCAGGCAAAGAGAAAAAATGAGTTTTTACTTTAATTTCTTCTGCAATGTCTGAGCTAACTGCTACAAGACTTACAAAGAAAAGTGGGAGTCCTAATGACTTAACAAGCAATTCAAGGCAAAGCACCTCAGATCTCTAAGTTCAGCTCCCTAAAATTTTTTTATCTATGGCTCAGATCCTATCAGTTATTCCTTTTTATTATCATTATTATTATTTTTATTTTTTTGTACAGCTATTAGCTCTTGAACTCCCTAGTTTGTTCTCTACCTCTTTTGGGTGACTTTTCAAAATTCAGATCATTCTGCAGTAAAAGCTTTAACTGTCCTTTATACCAAGATATCTCTTTCTTTTTGACATCAAGACTTTTCTCTTTGATAACTTCAAATGTTTCTCCCTCTCTACAGTGAGTACTTAATTCTCACCAATGGTTTTGCTTTTCTATCAAACATAGCAGTAACACCCTGAATGTTGTTAATCTGCTATGGCCATTGAGTGCTTTCTTTGCTTTTTTTTTTAAACTTCCTACTGTATTTATATAAAAACTACCATTATTTGTTCAACATTGTTGTGGGGGTTTTTGTTTTTCCTAATTATGTAAAAATACCCTTGCATTTTAAACTCAATTAAATCTTCCTTTATGTGTTAGCAGAGCTGCACAACAGAGGTTTTCATCCTGTGCACTGCTTTCGCTGACTGTGAAACAAATAAAAGCGAAGCTTTTGCATTTCATAACCTTGAAGTTCTCTGAGTAGTTTCACCTCCAGGGCTGGGTAACTGAATGTTTTCAAGCAGCTTAGAGAGAAAAATGGGGAGGAGGGAGGAGAAGGCAGCAGTAAACAAGAATATGATTTCAGATTTTCATGAGTTAGACTAAACTGAATAGCAGCAGAAGAAGCACAGAGAGACTGTATATACATGATGGAATGGTTTTATAATTTAAAATACATATTGTATTAGACTTTCAGCATAAAGGGCTAATGTGTTTCTCATAACATCCCACATTTTGTTATTACTTTTCACCCCATACCAGCACAAATGGTATTTGAGTGCTGACAGGCTGAAAGGAACCTGCAGAGACCATGTTATCTGTTGCTGGGGCATAGCTGCAGATGTGGTGTGTGGCAACCATGCTCATAGTTCTCTGCATTGCTACACAGCAATTTCAGGACAGACCTGGGAGTTTTACTGGAAAAGCAAATGCACTAGAGTGGAGGTAGTGACTCATGAGTGGTTATGAGCTGTGCAGCACTGCTAGGATCATGGGGCAGGCAGAATGTAATTGCTCACACTAAATCATCCCTGCCCCCTCTACACACTCAGGGCCTTTTTATTACCACAAATGATCAAACCTCCCTTGCTTTCAAAAATATTTGCAGTCCTCTAAGTTCATTGACTTTTCTCACTGCCCCGATTCACTTGCTCTATCAGTACCAAGTAAAAAAAGGTCTATCCCATCTAGAATTACCAGTACTGCTTTCTCTACTGGGCAAGTTTACCTGAAAGGCTGTTCATTCACCTTGTCTGACCTTGGCTAGCTTGTGCTGGGATACAATTGCAGAAAAGTGCACAGAGAAGTTAATAAGAGACAGCTTTTCAGAAAAAATTGGGAGTTATTTACACCCACTATACAAAAACTCCAGCCCAGACATACAGAAACCCCTTGATTTGATATGAGACACATTGCTGCATTTATAGAAGAAAGTCTGGGGATTAAAAAAAAATTTAAAATCAGACTTTATTATATAATGAAGCCACGATGTTCTTTAGATATGCCATGTGTTAGGTGTTTCATGGAATGTAGGTATTCCTGGTGGGACAACAGCTGTGAGATACTGCTTCCAAGGCTGGAATAAACTCCTAACATGCCTGCGGTATTTATTGTCTGTGTTAAACAAAACCTCTTGACACTCATCATTTGAAATAATTCCTTTAGATTACAAATCAATTGTTAATGCATGTCTCCATATACTGAAGTTGGTTGAGTGTGGATGCATATTATTAATCTTGATTCGACAAAAACCACATTTTTTTTCCCTCCTTTATTATGTTCCTACGGCATAGTGCAGTTGCAGATGTAATATGCAAAACATCAGTTTGCAAGCAGAAACTTGAAGCTGCACAAGGGCATGGAGATCTATCTATGATTTTCAAAAAAAAGCTTACTCTGCAAAAAGTTGGAGAAGAAAGTGTGGACACTAGTAGGACGAACAGTTCCTTATCCACTGCAATTTCAAATCCAGTGAAATGTACCCTGTGTAGTCCAGAGTTCTCCCCCTATTCTTCTCTAGCACATTTATGCACATGCATGAGCATGATTACATTAATTTACAGCTCCGGAACAAGAAGGCATTCTGAGGTTTTCAAGATTTGCCTGGTGTGCTGTGGCCAGTCTCCTCTTTTCTTCATGGGTTCAGCATGTCAAGACAATGAGAGACACAAGGAAAAGATTTGATAGTTGAAACTTACATGCAAAAACATGGCTTCTCATTTAACTGACTTGGAACATGATATCTGCTCACAGGTAGGATGGGCCAATCTCCCTCAAAAAAGACATCATAATTGTTTTTCTTTTTTAAGTGCCATAGACCATGAATTTTGACAGGAGGAAGAACGAGATTTGGGGACCAGTCTTATTTTCACTAATGACCTTGAGACAAAAAGTTAAGGTGTGCTAATGTATTTTGTTGCTGGTATGAGGCTGAGGGGCATTGTGAACACAGATAAGGTTTAGAAAATAGCACAGAAGAACCTGAAGACTTTGGTGGTCTGGCAGAAGGAAACAGGGTGCCATTTAGAGTGCAAAAAGTAACACAGAAAATTTATTATATTGGAGTTTTTTGGTTACAAATGACATGGGAAGAAAAACTTCTGTGCATTAGATGTTAACTGCACACAGTTACTACGTGATGTGATTTCTGATAAGGAAGTGAAAGGTATCAAGCACATTGTGTCTGCTTTGCATGAATCTGAATCTAAACCAGAGTTAGAACATATATTTTTTAGTATGATAAGACTTGTAAGGACCAGTTTGTGGGAAGAACCTAGCTGGCTATGTACTGGATCAATTTGTGAAGTGCTTTACATAGTGGCCCCATCCATTACTTCAAGAAATGGGCTCAGTGAGGATAAAGGCCCTTTCCACCCGTTTTTTCCTTAATGGTGCTGACCTCATCTTTGATCAGGGTTCTTGGCTAGGTTCCTAATTTGTTGATTAGCTGGGATGTCCTTTTGAAAAAACGAGTACCATTTGATTATACCAGCTGTGGCAAAACTACTCTTTCTGCACAATTTAGAAGTAGATGTACACTTTTCACAACTAGGATGGACTTTATAATCATTTTCATGGGGTCTAGTTGGAGGGCCCAACTAGTTGGAGGACACTAGAGGTGTCCTCCAAAGCTCAATACTGTTCAAGTACTGGGCCCACTAAGTTATTCATCAATGACTTGGGTGAAGGCACAGAGTGCCTGCTCACCAAGTTTGCTGATGACACAAAGCTGTGAGGAGTGGCTGATACCCCAGAGTGCTGTGCAGCCCTTCAGAAGGACCTTGACAGGCTGAAAAGAGGCAGAGAACTCTCTGAAGTTCAACAAAGGCCAACACAGGGTCCTGCCCTGGGGAAGAATAACCCCAGGCACCAGCACAGGCTGGGGGTGACCTGCTGGGAAGCAGCTCTGCAGAGAAGGACCTGGGCGTCCTGGTGGACACCAAGCTGTCCATGAGCCAGCAGTGTGCCCTGGTGGCCAAGAAGGCCAATGGTATTCTGGGGTGCATTAGGAAGAGCACTGCCAGCAGGTTGAGGGAGGTGATCCTGTCCCTCTGCTCAGCCCTGGTGAGGCCTCATTTGGATAGCTGTGTCCAGTTCTGGGCTCCTCAGGACGTAGACCTCCTGGAGTGCTCCAGTGGAGGTTAATGAAGATGACTAAGGGACTAGAGCACCTCTCTTACATGGAAAGGCTGTGGGAACTTGGCCTGTTCAGGCTCGAGAAAAGACAGCTGAGAGGGGACCACATCACTGTCTATGAGTATCTGAAGGGAGGGTGCCAAGAGGATGGGTCCAGGCTCTTCTTGGTGGTGCCAAGCAATAGGACAAGAGGCAATGGGCAGAAAATGATGCACAGAAAGTTCCACCTGAATGTGAGGAAGAACTTCTTCTCTGTGCAGTGACTGTGCACTGGAACAGACTGTTCAGAGGGGGTTGTGGAGTCTTCCCCACTGGAGATCCTCAAGAATTGTCTGGACACAATCCTGTGCCATGTGCTTTAGAATGACCCTGCTTAAGCTGGGAGGTTGGACCAGATGACCCACTGTGGTGCCCTCCAACCTTATCCATTCTGCAATTCCTTGACTCTGTGATTCTGTGACTTGGCAGTCTGCTGCCCTGTGTCCAGACCACCCCCTCCCACAGGCTGCTCTGGCTGGCCCCTGTTCCTTCCTGTGCAGTGGGCCTCTCTCCACTGCCCTGTCTCCAGCCAAGCACAGCCCAGCAGGAAGGGTTTTGGCTATGAAAAACTCAGGTTGCTCTGTCACAACCCTTCAACTCCAGGACTGACTTTAACATAACTGGGATGAGAGCAAGCTTCAGAGGCAAATAGCAAATATAGTGCTAAATATTCTTCCTATACTAAAGCCAGAGAGTCTGTCCTGAAACCAATGTCCAGCACCTATCTACTGAAGGAAGAAGAAGAAAAAGGAAGGCCCTGTCACTAAGCCATACTTCTATAAAATGCTGTGATACAACAGCAATGACCTAAGACAGGCTAAATGGATACCTGTCCTTGAATGGTGGGTATTATGTATGACATGTTAAATGCAAAGCACAGTGGTACCCCTGTAAAGGTAAGAGTAGGAAGGATGATTATTATCTTCAAACCATTTAATAGGTATTTAGTGAACAGTGATTAAAAAGGCTGCCCATTCAGTAATGAGATTCAGACTCTGTTAGTTAATTGATATATAGCAGATAACATTGAAAGAGATCTTCTTCAGTTCAATGCCACTTTATATTTTATTTGTAGTAAGCTAAATAAAGTTTTCTCTGAGCATTCATATGCAATAAATAAATTGGTTTGTTTGAATTTGCTTGTAAATTTTCATTGAAGAGGAAACTGGGCTTGCAGGGTTTGTTGGAAGTGATGGAGTTTTTTAAGACACATGCCTGTAAACCTTTACATCATGACCTACTACGGTGTTGTGGTCTCAAGGTACCTCCCTGGCAGAAAGAAAAACCCAATCTTGACATATTTTAGTTCTAGCAGAAAGTGCATTAGGAAGAATGAATTCTCAGACTTTGTAAGAACACAGAGCATGTAGCAGGAATAAAAAAACAACCAAACAAAAGGAAAGAATAACACAAGAGTTTTCTATGTAATCCCTGCTTATTTGCAGGCTGAATATTTATGCTTAGTTTTTCTCTTCCTGCACATATGAATGATGAATTTAACATGCACAAAAGCAAAGGTGATTGTGAGTACTCCATGCTAATGGCTATTATTCATGTGCAGATGGCAGCTGTAAAATATAGAAGTGATGTTAATATTGCCTCACTTTTCCCAACTCCAACTCCAACTCCACTCACTTGCTCTCCTCTGTCTGCAGTACACAAGCTGCAGTTTATCAAATGGTCCTCCACTCTCTGAAGGAAAGCTATGAATTTGCTGGAGTGTGAAGGGGTGCCAGAGACATTTTCTTTTCACATAATTGTAGAACGATGATGCAATTCAGCTAAACAACTGGGGTTTTTTTAAAACTGTCTTGTTTTGCTCATCCTGTGCAGTGATTGCCCAAAGATGCCACTTACCCTGAGCAGGCTGTGTCCTGGGACCTCAGAGCAGGCTAGTCCCAGCAGCTGATGTGACCTTGGACACAATGATGGAGTACAAAGAGTGACTAGTCCCGCTGCTGTGCCTGTTGTTAGTGTCCTGACAGCACATGGGATGAAAAAAATAGACAGTTTAATGGAGCTGGATGAGAGCTTCATCTGTCTGGGAAGCAGAGGAAGGAGGCCATATATATCAAAAACCAGGCTTGGGACTAGAGTAGAAGGGAAATGTGCACAAGTGAGTCTGCACCCATCCGAAGCAATGTTACTCCTTTCTTGGCCTTCCTCTTTTTAGCAGATACCTGTGAAGCTCCCTGGCACCCCTATATGCCATCCTTCTGTCCCACACCATCCTCACAAAGGGACAGCATCCTACTGCTCCCAGGCAATCCACTAGCTCCAGGGATGGAGGCTGTGTAGGAATATTGCTTTTTTAATATGGTGCCAGAGATGGAAATTCACTTCCTCTCCTCCCCTCACCTCTCCTCTCTAAAAAACTGCACACTGAAAATAAATTAAATTAAAAGGAACACGAAGACTGAGAAAAATCAGTTACTCCAAATTAGCAAATATGGTTCTGAAGGTACTTAAACCTTAGATCAGCCTCTTTCAGTGTATGCTTTCCAAGCTGTTTTCACTTATGTCATGACAAGGAATCTAAAACTGACACCTTTGCAGCAGAAAAGGGTTTAGTGAAGCCACAGTTATCTTTACATTCTTGCTGACAGTGAATCATTTCATTCAGCCAGCTGAAATCCTCAAATTCTGTAAAAGGAACTTTTCTTGTGCTTCAGACAAGGGAAAAAATGTCAGGCTGTTGTTGTTTCAGGGACAAAATTTTAACTGGGAGAGCTGCACCAAATTTGTCTAAAATCCTGCTGATCCGGTCCTTAGTTCTTCCCAGAAACTAAAGTCAAATATAACCTTTCCACCCCTTCCCGAGGTTTAAAATTATTCTGTTAATATTTTTAGCATGAATTTTTGATTTCTTCCTGTTTCCAGAAAAGCAGGCAGAGTTGATGAATTTCTCCAAGTCCTGTGGAAAAAGCTGTCAGGGATTAAGTCTTGTGTCTCATATTGTCTGGAATTACAGGTACTCAGTGATCTCACAGCCCCATGCGCTAACTGCTATGAAGACACAACAGAGACTGCTAAGGAGAGCTCATCTTCTCCACCTCACGAGCTGTGACTTCCTTACTCACAAGATACTATAAAAGGACTTCTCATATAAATAATGCATCATCCTTAACTGAAATATAATCAGCAGAAATTAATTTGAATATTAATGCATGAGACGTGTATGTTCATCTCTATTAGCTGTCTACAGCTGTCCCATTTTGCTGAGATCTCTGGCCCATACATTCCCTTGCAGAACAGATTGGGAGGGCCATCAGGGGTGTATTACTGTGGTCAAACTAGTCTTAATTACAATACATCCACAACCCCTGAGCAGTTCTACTGGAGAACATCGAATCTGGATACTGTCTTCCATCCCTCCCTCAGCACCTGCACTGTTTACACACACTTTCTGTCTTTGACAAAATCCATTCCAGGCTGGGGGGATTCACCCAGGTCACCACCACTACAGAAGAAATATGGGGGTCACTTTGTGTGATGTTGGCTGAATGAATGATGGGTCCAACTGTGCTTCTATGACTGTCCTTACACCAAAAATAACCCCTCCCTATGCTGCTGAAAGGCAGCTCCTCCTGGGAGGCTGACCTTCATTTTTTAGAGGACATTATTCTATCTGCAGCTGAATTTATATAAAAGCTATGGACAGAATAGAACAAAACAGCTGAAAATAAAGATTCTGTTTTTAATATGGGTGTATGAATATCTCCTCCACAGATTTGTACAGCATCAGCCTTGAGTGGAAAAATCATCATGCTAGACATTTTGTGTAAACTGCCCAATCTTTTGCTCTCACATTCCTCACACAATCATACAGCCTATTACCTCCCCAAGGCCATAACTGTGATGCAGCTGGACAGAATATCCTGAACAATGAAATGAAAACCCTACAATAAAAAACAAAGCTAGGGTTTGGGATTCATGACAATATATCTGAGGCAGAGTCATTCAACCTGTGGTTGTAATTATTCTCTGAAAAAGCAGCACAAATTCAGTCATTCAGAAGGAAAGTCTTACAGAGCTCTAGCATTGCTATAAAAAGAACCAAACAGTGTTGCCTCTGACACATAAAAATATCTACTTGTACAAAAAAAGAGGTGACCCCACCACTGTAGATTGATTGTGTAAAAACAGCTATCACCGCTGCTGGCTAAATGCAGAAATAATACTCAGCTCCTGAAAGAAAAGGTTTTGCTGTGTTAAGTTTAACATGCTACTGTGAGAGATACTTTCTAATGATGCTGAATAAGTTGAGAACACAAATCTCACTTAATGTGAGGCTAGAGGTAAACCTAAGCTGCGATTCACAGCCTGAGTCAATATTCTTCCTCTGTCTTCCCAGTCTTCCTAAATAAGCAAAGGCAGGGACTATAAAAAACATATGGGATGCCAACCAGGACATAATCAGCAAAACATGGGACATTCTGAGCATACAAGGCAGATGATCACTCAGAAAGATGTTGATGTCCTTATGCCTATTCATTTATCTACTTGAATCAAAGGAATGGAGGAGGAGGGGGAATGGGTATTAGTAAGCGGGGAGGGAGTCTAGGCATGATTAACAATAGGTGTGAGACAGGAAGAACTAGATTAAACTGATCCATATGCAAATGATCTGAGTCTGATTGAATCAAACCATGCACAGTTTAATGAGTATGGTAAGATGCCTTTATCTCTGCTTGGATGTGTAGCGAAAAGAAGGACTGCTCCAAGATAAAACACAGTTTAATAAGGAGGTTTTTCATCACGGGGTCGATCTGCATTTGCATTTCTCTCTCTGAGCCACACAGCTTTCCTCAATGTCCATTCCTTTTCAAGAGATTAGCTGGGTATGTATTGTTAACACACACCTTAGGGCATTGCATACTTAACATGTGCATGAGTTTTAGCTTGGTCCTTCATGACCTGGATAAAACATCTCAGAATGAAGACTAAGTGGAAAAGTCTTATTTTTTTTGCTTATCTACTGAGCATTCTTTGACCTTCTGTTATTTCGAAGCTTTGTAAAATCTTTTCAGTATTCATACACTGATACAGAGAGAGAACATAGCTTGGGTACTTACAGCATCATGGGCTAGACTCAGAATGGCATCACGCCTGCGAGAGGGTGATAACTCCAGCTTCTGTGGAGTTAATCTGATTTTATGGCACTGTAGCTGAGGTCTAGCCCTCTGTTTCTAAACTATGTGTTGGTTTCTTCCAAGTGGCTGCCTTTGAACACTGAACAAGGTAGCTAGGCACTGTCTCAGCCTCACCTGTTGTATGCTCTGCTTACTGTTACAGGTGCAAATGAAATAAAACAGAGGCAACCTTCTGCTTGTGCAAGTAAGACAGGGAAATCTCCAAGGCTCTCAGGTTGATCATAGCAAAGAGAGCTGACAGACGCCTGTGCTCAGGCTCCAGCAGAAGTGGCGTGTAGTAAGCACTGGTATTCTCATCCAGCTATGATTAAAGCTGTGGTTAGCAAAAGCCTTAAATCAGACTATACCTTATTTTTACTTTAAGGCATAATAAGCAGTGCAAGTTCCTCCACTTGAGATCTAACCTCACTGGGACATTTTTTAGTGGCCATCTATGGATACTGTGTTCTTCCTCACTCAGGGCAAAGTTTTCCTGTTTAAGTACTGTGTTTTTCTCTAAAGCCTGTGTACACAGTAACACACTACATACTGCAAATAGAAAGTGCTTCAATCTCAAAGTGCTGATGCTGCATAGTTACTCTCCAGCTAATACAGGCAAATAAATACCAGTGGTCATCCAAATGCTTTCCTGAAGAAGTCCCTTTTCACAGCACCTATAGTTTGCCTGTGCAACAAGGAACTCTTGAACTAGGCTGGTTAACAGTCTACCTACTCATCCTCAGCTTCAAGTGATCACCTTCATCCTTATATCATGAAGATGAGAAATTTCAATAGAAACAAGGCACTTGAACAAAATCTTTTCCATTGATTTCAACAGAAACAATCACAGGCCTAAATGCTTTGCAGATTGGGAATCCAAACCTGTAAGTGCACATTCCATCATTATTAATATCATACTTCTTTTCCATCCCTGGCCTGCTTCATGACTTTAGAAATTTCTGGTTTTATATTCCTTTGAATACAAGTTATGCTTACATCATATATTTAAATTACTTTGAGTTTCACTTCTCTATCTTTTAGCGTTCTTGACTCTATGCTGATGTGTCTTCAGCTTTGAATTTCATCATTAATTCTGGCTCAGCAACTACCAAGTCCTTTCTTATCTTATAGTTTTTCCCTGTATACATTCCTTTACAGTTAATGCTACAGCCACACCATTTTTCCTCACAGACTATGGGTCCCACCGCAGTAGAAGGCTGAATCTTTTAAACCCATTCCCAAAACACAGTTGTGCCAACAATTAGAAGAGTCCTACTTCTGTCCTAGCTTACTGTTATTTATTATCATCTAAGGTATCACAATGCTGATGGTTCAGGAGCAGTCAGGATAACAGAACAACTCAGTTGCTGGTGGCAGCAAACTTACATGCCCCTGTGCCTTGTGAGAATATGCACTCCCAGGGCTGGGTGTGAAGGAGGTAGTTTGGAAGCTGGCACACACCTCCTTACCTCTTGGCATGGTCTAACGTGCAATAGAATCACAGAATCATTTAGGTTGGAAAAGACTTATAAGACTGAGTCCAACCATTATCCCAGCCCTGTCCATGTCCCTAACCATGTCCCTAAGCACCACATCTACATGTCTTTTAAATACCTTCAGGGACGGTGACTCAACTTACTCCACTGGGCAGTCTGTTCCAATGTTGACAACCCATTCCATGAAGAGACTTTTCCTAATATCCAACCTAAACCCACCCTGGGATAACTTGAGGCCACTACCTCTTGTCCTGTCAATTGTGATGTGGGAGAAGAGGATGACACCAGTTTTAAACAACCTCTTTTCAAGTAGTTGTAAAGAGTAATAAGACCTCCCTGAAGCCTCTCTTTCTCCATGCTAAACAACCCAAGAGGGATGGATGCTAAACAAACACAGGACAAAAATACACTGCTTGTGCCAAAATGTTTATTTCTTGAAATACAAGTAAATACGGACAGATGAGAGATGCAAAGGGTTAATGGGGGAACATCCACTGAGTTTAACTTAAGAGAGCTAACTGTACTGTGTGCTATCTGCCAACGTGCTAATAACAGCTGCATCAATAGACCTTGCTGTCAGGCTCCTGTGGGGGCAGTTCAGAGAATTCCTAATTATCCCTCAAAGGACCCTGTCTGTCATTATGGATTAAACAGAGAAATCAGATTGCTAACATGGTGAATTGAAGTTGGATGCTTAAAATTAAGTGATGCGAATGTTGCCTTTCCTCCACTCCCACTTCCCACCTTCTACCTGATGATGGACATGACTATAGGCAACAGTGTCAAAGGGCTGCTAAGCTTCATATGAAGGGAAGAATTTTTAAGGTCAGATTTGAAGACAGAGAAGAATGCAATTTTGTGACTGTGGCAGGGAGTTTAAGTGAAATCACAGAGATGGGTGTTGAGAAGTGTAGTGAGTGGTTGATGGAGGCTGGCACCACCACAGCTATCCAAGGCATGATATGGAGTGGCTGTACGTTTTTAGGCCTACATCTCAGGCACAGTTCCAACCCTCCTTTGATTAGGTGCTGTCAGATGTCTCTTGGAAGTCTCTGCTCTTCTTGGGCTAAATCTGGATTGGTATTAAAACATGAGTTCACACTGGCATCCTTTCTCAGGTGCCTGTTACAAGGAACAAATTCATCATCTTGCAGTGAACTGCTTGGGGTGAGATTCTGACCATTTTGTAAGTCTAGTACACCTTTGGTTTCAGTGACCTCAGGATTCAATGATTCGGTTCTAAACATTTTCATCTTCTTATGTAGGTGGCCATCCCTGTTCCAGTGGTGGTCTGGTATTTCCCTTCCCTCACAGATGGGAAGGATGTGTCTGTCTGATTTCAGATTCTTAGCATCTGTTAAACATGACAGTTAAACTCCTTGCAGTCCTTTCAGCTGTCCAGTTTATGTTTTCCTTTTATAACCGGAGGAGCTGCCATTCACAATTACTCCAGACCTGGTGTGAATATTTAAAACCTTCATAACTTTTTGAGTGCAGGTTGTGGAATAGGTCTAGGATGAGTAAGGACTTGTACTCTGCCCATGAATTCATGGTGGGAAGCAAAGCTGTCAAAAACATGTGCTATTAATGCCACCAGAGTGTGCTTCCACTTTATTTGTGTAATTTTATACTGACACCTTAGTCCCCTGTCATTTGTACTTTGCCCCTAGGATCAACACTGGATTCTGTATTGAAAATTGAGAGCAAGTATTTATTGTAGGCTTTGAGCCATATCTAAATGATGTTTGATCTCAATGCCATTATCATAGCATAGCTGTCTCTTTCTTCTTTCCAATTCTCTTTCATTCATAAGGCTGAAAGACCTTTTAATCTTTATGCAATTTCCTCGGCAAGGTCTAAATCACCTTGATATTTGGCAACATTGATTCTGCTTTTCCCTTCTTGATTGCTCAATCTTAGGGAATTTCCTGAATAATAAAAATTATGTCCATATATGCAAACGTGGTCATAAGGTCTCTTTTGGCACCTTTTCTCTATTTATTATATCTAATTTATAGAGGATTTGTATTAGTCCAAATGTGTTCTTTAGAAGGCCCGATCCAATTTCTGTTTAAGTCTATGGCACTTTCATGATAGATCTTAATGGTCATGGGATTTAGCCCAAAGCCTGGTGTATTTAAGTCAGTTTTAATCTGATGGGCCTGTAATAAAACCAGTGACTTTGATCTTCTTTTCTGGGAGTTCAACTGAATCAGAGACTTTAATTTTTCTTTTTTAACCTCAAGTAACTGCATGTTAGCTGGGTGACTGTGAGGACAGTCCTGCACAAGTAGTTCTTTTTGTTCAGAACAGTGCAAAAGACTTTGGATTAAGAAGGAAACTATTTTCATTAGAGGCCAAACTGGGGATACATTACATAGAACCTTTACTATAGAAATAATTATCTATTTCTATTAAGGCCTAGTAATTATATGCATGTGTGTATGTATATGTGTGTGTATATATATGTATATTTCCATATACATACAGGAGCTCTATTTATGAATTAAGTTCAATGTTTTTTTTCCTAACAAGACACTAAAACAGCACTTGCCCTCTTCACCATTACTGGACTTTTTCTTGGGCAGAATCTTGGTGTCTTTTATAATCTGGGCTTCTCAAATAGCAGTTGTGATGAAATTTTTTGCTGATATGCTCTTCTATCCAGTAGGAATTGACTGTAGGTCACCAAACTGTTACCAAGTAGTAACAACTTACAGATGCTGTCAAGATTGGCTTGATATGAACCGGTGAGCTAGAGGTGAGGGAATAATTTACTAACCATTCTTTTGTGCCGCATATTCCCCAGCACTGACAATTTAACAGAATTGCCAGAATGCTCACCTATTACAATCACAAATCAGATGGCCAACAACCTTAGTGTTTTAATCTTAATCTGCCTTTGTTTCTCCCCTTGTTTTCTCTTTCCCCTCTGCCCCTAACACATACAAACACAGAGACTTTCCGCTTTTATAAATACAATGGATGTTGTTGTCAGTTCAGATAAGAGCAAATGCCAGATAGGATAGCAATATTTTCAGTCCTGGCAAATGCAATCATAAGTTCAGTTTATTAATATTGCAACAGTTGCACTAAATGAGATCACTTGGATAACAAAACATTTATCAACAAAACGCTGCCACCTACTGAAGTTTTGCAAACAGCCCAGATGATTGGATAAGATCACAAATTCACTCTGTCACAAGCTTATGGTCTTTGCTGAAATCATTCTGAGGGAAAAAAAAGCAAGAATGATAACCAGCAGAACAAGACAAGACATCTCTTTCACGCAGACTGTTCAAGAAGTGTCAGGGTAAATCCTGGAGAGCAACCTCCAAAGAGGAAAGGAGATTTGGCTCTTTGAGCTCTGTATGCCGTGGACTTTTCAAGCATTGTGGCTAGGGAACTCATGTTATCAAACACTTTGGCTTGCAGTAGCCCATTATAAACTTCCAGTTTTCTTGCGCCGATGTTCAAAGCTTCTATTCAGGCCCTACTAAACCAATATTACAACTTGCCAGCTTTTTGTTGTGCTGCACCACCCCAGATTATAAAGGCCTTGTAAATAAATATAAAAGAAGTCTTAGTGATTACAACAAATCTTGTTTATTTTCTGTTGCAAGATCTCAACCAACCAAATAATTATCATTATTTCAGTACAGGTACCAGCCATGCCATGAAACAAGGCTAAGTCCTGCACACCATACAGGTGTGTCAATCACCTGTAGATGATTAGCCATGCAAGGGCTGACAAGGCTTTGGATAGGAATTGTTGTGCCCACTTGAAACTGCAGACAGCACTTCTAGACTGCCATAGCCAAAAACGGCTTTTAGGCAAGAATGTGGATCTCATTTCCTAGTGTCTTGGGAGAACTGCTTTGTGGGTTTAGCTGTTAGTTATTGGTAGAAGTATTTGAAGGAAATGCAAACAAAATTATTCATGGTGCAACTATTTTTCTACATCATGGGTAGAAAGGAGTATTTATGTCAATCAAGTAAAGCAAACTCAAAGAGTCAGGACAGTACAGTTTAGGAATTACAGTCTCAGTGCCAATACTTCATGCAATGGGTGACTCACCTTTGCCCTTGCAATGCTATTCAGTTTCTGATTTGTAATGACCACAAAAGTAATATTTAAACATGGAACATCCCTGGATGCTAAAATTATAGACAACTTACAGGGCATGAAAAAATGTCTGCTTTTTAAGACTGGACTACAACAGAGCATTTAAACATGTGCATAATTTTAAGCATGGGAGTAATTCCATTGAAATAAACAAGACTACTCAAACATTTCTGATTTTGCATGTGCTTCTGCGCTGTGCTAGCTTAGGGGCTAAGAATGGACATGCTTATTTAACACAGTGTTTATCTACTAAGCCTACATTCAGCATTACTGATTCCTTTCCCTTTCATCAGACAGATACAAGGAGTTCTCCATTTTTCTAGCCTCCTTCTGGGTCAGTTTCAAACTTTCTTGTGCCTTCCAATGCATTTGCATTTTATATCTGATGTAGAAAATAGCAGCTATAAACCCTGAGTCCTGAGGGAGTAAAGCAGATGACTTAAAAAGAAACACTCAGAGGTTAGTCTAGATTAGGGGACACAGTTGATACTAGGCTGGGGATGGCTCTTCCTGACCTAACTTTGGACATTTCTGCACTGGGAAGCAGGATCTCCTTTCTTTGGATTTAGCTCTTTGCGACTGCCCTTGGGTTCCCCTTCACGACTTGACTAACCCTGGATTCATTCTCTCTTCCTGATGCAGGAATTGTCCTTACTGCAGTGATGCCAAGATTGTTTTATGCAGGATATTAATATATATACTCACTACTGTTTTGGGGAACCCCAGCTAGTGACAAGGCAGACACAGAATCTTTAACTTAACTTGGCCACTATGTTTAACTCTTTTGCAGTAAAACCTACAACATCTTTAGTCTTCAGTGAGTTTTTAAACATGGATTGTTTGTGATGGGTTAGTTATCCTGTTGTACCTGTTATGTATATCCAGGGCCAGCTCCACCACCTTCCTTGCTGTGCAAGCAGGGCAAAACCTGAAATCCCCACTGTGGGCCACCTGGAACTGGTGTTACCAGATATAAGCTCTGACTAGTTTAAGTAGGCTTGGGCTTTGAGCTGCGCTTTGTTGCAGCTGCTCTCCAACACAAAGGAACTTCAAAGGGTTTTGACTCCACTCGGGGACACTGCAGCCAACACATCTGCTAGCTGTGGAGATGAAAGCGACTGTTTAACGCACACCATTGCCCTAACAAGTGCACAGGTGCGATTTCTGGCTGGTGCTCTTCACATTGGCCTGTCTGTATTTAACTTCTTCTATCAGGATTTGGGGTTATTTCTGAGCTCAGAGCTCCTAGCCTGTCACTCAGTGACACAATTCTTCTAACGGCATCTAGAGATTGCTTCTTCCGTCGGCATCTGTGGACTTTCCACAGTTGTACTGTATTATATTGTACTGTTGCCCTACGTCCACATTAGTGAACTGATGCGAGAAGCCACTCCTTTTGTGATAGAAAATGGCTCAGTGAAGAGACATGAGAATACCGGTTTCTACAGACAATCTATTCATAAAACCAAGAAAACACCTCCCCGATTTAGGGCCAAGATCCCACTGCAACCTGTTGAGGGCACACTCACTCTGCCCAGGGCAGAGCCATGTCAGATGCTCCCAGGAGCAAGACAGCTACGTCTGTGGGGCTTTCCAGCCCTCCAGTGAAACACTGCTCATGGCAATGGTGCTCCATCATTAGAGGCTCCAGAGGGACGTACAGGATGATCCTGAGGTACATGTGCCCACAAATAGGTCTGGCAGCAAACAAGAGTGTATGCAGCCAGGCTTTCATGCACAGTGTGGAACTTGGCAGGTTTTGCCCTTACAGATCTATTTGTCCCGTGAGTTGCAATGGGGGAGGCAGGGAAAATTATGATAAATCATTTTGTACTGGAGTCTGGGGTGGCACCAGGGTGATGAAATGAGCTCTTACTCTCTGTGGTGAGAGAAGTCTCCAAGCTGTTAGAAGAAGCTGTGGCTCCTAAACACAATTTTTAACCTTCCTTTGATCACTGCTTTGCTTTCTAAACCACTGGTGAGGTGGAAGGAGAGATCTCGTGGAGCTCCCTACTAGGCAGCACTGTGCCATTTGGATGGTGTCATGATAAATGCCTGTGCAAGATGCTAGCTCTCAGGCTGGAGAAAATAACTTTGTTGGTACTGCTAAGTGGCAGGTCTGATATCCTTAATGTGTATCTTCTGGAAAAATCACTGCTCTCCACTTCTTGCTGCACAAGCATGCTAACCAAATTTAACATCAAAAAATCCATTATGAGTTTAAGTAGCTAGTCAAAACACTATATTTTAGGGGATTATTTTAATCAACCACAGTAGAAAGAACATTTTACTCCATCCAGATACAATTTTTGAAGGCACGAGCTCTAGAAGTTCTCTCTTGCATCTGACTTGCCTGGATGTTTTACAAGTAAAACTTTCTGTATGTGTTAGATTTTCTAGTCACACCTATCAAAGAAGTCGGTCACTATGTCATTAAATTAGCAATGCTTGTTAGTTTGCATTTTTGTGGTCGATAAATCTTTACCAGTGAAGACCAGAGCATGATCTCGTTTCTCATGTGGAAGTTTATAGTAGAGCACACTTGCAAATATTGTCTCTATGTTTAGCATAGGTTATCCTGAGTGGTTCCAGAGTGGAGGCAGGGCTTGTGCTGGAGAGAGTTAGGCATGAGGAGCTTGGCTGATTGTGGCTGGTGGGAATAACTCCTGGGTGGCTGTTACTTGCCCTCTGAGCAGATTAGCTTTGAAGTAAAGAACTACTATTTTCAATTCAAGGTTCTCACAAAATCAACAAGTAGGTAAAGTTGTATGTATGATTTGAAATCCTAGAGCACTGTGACACTGCCATGGCAACAGGCATGGCACCCAGCTTCCATGTACCTTCTAGGGCATCACATCCTGCTGGACTCCAGTGTCTCCATAAACTGGCTGCAGGAAATATGGTTTCTACAGAGAAAAATCTTCAGAAAAACCAGCTACCTGAGAAACCACCTGAGCTAGCTAGAAGCAAAACATAATTGACACAAGCAACACCTTGATACACAAATGGTGTGTCTGACAAGAGATGGGCTCCTAAGCAGTCCAGACATGTCACTTTTGTGTGTCTCACTGTCAGGAACTTCTCCTTGAGGTGACTACATCTTGATAATTGTTTTGTTAAACCCAGTCTGATTTTCACAGAAGCAGATAAATAACAGAAACCAGGCAGTTATTGGTGTCTATGGCACTCACTGGATATGTGGGTGTTCAATTCTGCTCTCCACTAGCCATTGTTTTCTGTTCCTGTCACTCTGGGAAGCACCTGTGAAGAATTGTGTCACTGCCTCAGCATAATGGTACATGTCTACTGTCAGAAACATGCACATCTATCTTTTAAATTAGGTGGCCATGAAGCAGCAGGTTTGATTCTAAAAGACTGAGTGGAGATCCTCCTTTCCTTCCTCCTTTCCTTCCTCCTTTCCTCCCTTCCTCCCTTCCTCCCTTCCTTCCTTCCTTCCTGCCCGCCTTGCCTGCCTTCCTTGCCTGCCTTCCTGCCTGCCTTCCTGCCTTGCCTGCCTTCCTGCCTTGCCTGCCTTCCTGCCTTTCCCAGCTTTCCTGCCTTCCTTGCCTGCCTTCCTGCCTGCCTTCCTGCCTGCCCACCTTCCAGCCTTCCCTTCTTCCTTCCTTCCATCCTCCTGCCCACACTCCTTTTGTTTTTAAAGGCACACACAAAAACTTCTGGAAATGTCTATAAATGCTAATTCAAATGTATTTTTTTTAAATGCAAGAAACCACTCACTGTATGTTCTATCACAGAAAAAGGACATAATAATAATCTATTGTAAATTTTGAGATAAAGAATAAACTACACACCATGGACATGACTCTTTTACTTCTCATATTATTCAGGTCCTTTCAGATGCTTTTAGAATGTGTATAAATTCACTCCGACTATAATAACTATGCATACTTTTTAGCTTTCATCATGTTACTTAAAATTTCATTTTATTTACCATTAACAAAATGAACAACATTTGAACACCTTAACAGTCTTTCTTACGTTCTCATTTCTTTCTGAAAAACAAACATGGATATTGATAATCAAAAGCCATTATAGGCTTCCATTTCTGGAATCACATTACACCACTATAAATTAATTCTGCATTTTGCCTAGAAGGAATAAGCAACATTAACCCAGTCCACACAATTGATTCAGTGTCACTCCAACCAAGGCATAGACATCCTTCTGCAGACTATATCTGTTCTTGTTCATTCAGATAGTTAATCCATAGCAGGTCAAGATTGTGACTTGCCAAGAACATATGAAATGTCCTAACTGTGGACAGTAAAGTTGTTCTTCTGTGAGTGCAGAGGTCCACATCTGGAAGGAAGCAGTGCTGTACAATGGGATGAAGGGAGACTAGGGCATGGCTAGCATATTTGTGGCTGTGAGGTCCCCCAACTCTTACAACACTGGGAAGCAGGTGGGGAGGGAGACCTGCTGTTCTGTTGCTTTCCTCAGACAGTGCAGCAGTGCCCACCTTGCCATGGGGGAGACAGGGAGCTGATTGCAAAAGTTCTGCCAAGAGTAAATCACCACAGCACCCCAGGCATGACACCAATTGGCACTGACCATTGCACAGTGTGTACAGCGCTGTACCAGTGGCAAACCCAATCCCTTCAGCTGGATTTCCTGTCCCTTCTCACTACAGATGCTCCAACTTAACTAAACCAACATGTATATTACTTCAGTGAGGTTTTTTCTATTTATATGGAGCCCAGTGTTCTCCACTCGGCACCGTATGAGTTTGTTCCCATTTCATGAAGCCAGCACCTAAATAATCTGTAAACCAGCATTGTAACTTCCCTGCTCTTTGGCATGTATTTCAAAGTCACACTACACAGATTTAAGGCTGGTGTATGGTAAAGAGATTAAATTTTCAAGTGCCAACTTATCACATCAGGTTGACTCAACTCCCACTGTGTTGCTGAATTTACTTGAACCATTTATTACGGGTGTGGGGCTAAGGGGAGTCTAAGAAAAGTGGTTTCTTTACCAAGACAGCAAATAAGGAAATACATGTCTTAAAGTGCAAACTCTTATATCTGAAAAATTGGGCATTGTGCCTTGTGTGATGTATGCCCTGTCTGAAAATTACATAACTATGAATGTAAACTATGTATGTGTGTGTGTATTTGTGGTTTTATTACAGGAAGCTCAGAGTGAGACCTGGGAGAGCTGGACACCCATGGAATCTGCCAGGTGGAAATAATGTTCGTAATATTTCCTGTTGAAGTTAGTAAACTACAAGAGTGCCAGGAGCTCATTAATGTGCCATTCTCAGACTGCATTCTGTGAAGACAGGGACAAAGACCTGGGCTTCTGTAAATGTGCTCCTTTCTTAAAGTAATGGCCCATGGGATGGGACCGGCCTTGTAACAGCTCAAGTCACCATTTCTGGGGATCACTGGAAACTTTCAACTCATTTTCATACTAGAAGCTTAAGGGATAAAAGCCCCATTAACCCAACCATCCATCCCCTGCCTTCTCCTGCTAACAGCTTACTGTTAGGTCAGGAACAGATGATTAAAATTGTGGAGGTCCTCTGCTCCCCACTGGAAATACTGTGCTTAGCCAGAGGATGTCATATAGGGCTTTGACTGAGGAAAGTTGCCAGTCAGGTTTGCGTTCATAACTTGCAGATACTGAAGACACATGTGCTAACAGATACTCCAGCTCCTGCTATATCACTTACAGTATTTGCAAACAATGACATATAATGCAGGTATATCCTGATCCTTCATTAATCAGGAAAAACCAACATTAGAGGAAGCACTGGGGGCCCAGCTCTGCTTTCCAATGTGTACGCACCTTAACCCCCATTAATTTCAGATGCAGTCACATGTGTGTATCCTGAGGGGGTGATTGCATCCTACATCAGCTACAAGTGACCGAGAAAGGGAAAATAACTGGCCTGATACTGGTCATTTGGACAATGTGTATTTGATGTGTCAGACTCGTTCCAACCTTCCAGTTACCAGATGTCCGTAAAAATTCATAGCAGGCTATTAAATTTAGCAGATCCCGTCTTAATTAGATTAGCTTCTGCTCAGCATGACAGCAGAGTATTTCACTGATGGAGGATTTATAAAGGTTTCTGGTGGGAATTCTTTATGGAAGATGTAGTCTTTTATCCAATGGGATTTACAAATGGAGAGGGGGGAGGGAGGAGAGAAAGCCCTGATAAGGACACACAAACATTGTCATGGCATGTTAAAACATAAATGGGAGGTTTTATTTTATGGATGTTCTCTTTTTATTTCTCTTTTGCAATACGGGCAGGCGGTGTGAGCGTTTTTTGTGTCCTTGCATTATCAGGCCCAGCTAACATAATGGCATACGGGTGGTGGAAAACTACACGCAAATTCTTGTTGTCAAATTCCCTCCTAAAACTAGCACCAAAGGAGTACTCAATGTTCAGTTGCCTGTCAGGTCATGAGTTATTTTTTCACCTACAGGAAACAGAACTGTACAGTTTGTCTTGGGCTGGTTTTATGTGCTATAATCCAGCATCTATCCATCTATTGCACTTCTTTCTTTAAGGTCACTGGAAAAAAAAAAGACACAAAAAACCCCCCCAACAACAAAAAAACCCACTTTCTTACTAATTCTGCCTCTGTCCCAGTGCCAATAATTTTCTGGTTTTCTCTGCAAGGTTTTTATGGAAGATATATACTGTTAATGGTGACACTGGTGTCAGTAACAGAACGTGAGCAGCAGCAATGCCTGCGCTCTATTCCCAGAGTGTAGATAACTTCATAAAGAAAAAAGGTGGGTGGAGGGGAGGGGAGATCTGGATAATTTTTCTTGTCATTTGATTTCACCACTGAAAAGGTCACTCCCTGTAAGAAGAGACTGTCTTCTCTCTGAGATGTCTGGGGGAGGAGCAGGAATGGCAGAGCCAAAATGGGGGGGACCCTTGCTACCACGCAGCTTTTGTGAGGTGGCAGAGCAGCCCTTCTGAGCACAAGGGCATGCAACGCCCAGAGTATGCATGCTGGCAGCTGATAAAAACAGAAAGGGTCCATCCCTTGCTCACGCTGCGGGCTGATAGCATTCACATCATACACTGTTTGTTACTAGGCAACTGATTAAATATACGTGCTGGTCCTTCAAGCAGTGCTTGCAATTAATTAACCAAACCATTTTCATTTTGACTGTCTTCCGTCCTCCCCTCCCCACCACCAACCACCTTCCCAAATGCTGACATCTGACACAAGTGAGAGGGATTTGATGCTCCTCCTGACCTGTGGTGGAATAAAACAAAGAATGGAATCTTTGCATAGTGGATGTGGTCTACACCTGGGCAGTGGACACTTCTGAGCATCACTGGTGGGTCCAGATAGCAGTGGGCACAAGGAACAGACATTTTGCTTTGCTTTGCTTTGCCAAGGTCAATGTAAACTGAACTGTGAAAACCACAGGGCAAAGTCCGAAAGAAGTTCTGCTGGCAAATCTATTTGAAGTGCAGTTGTATTGAAGGATGGAGGTTGGCTCTTTTTTCTTGGTTTTGAAGTTGGGATTCCTTATCCCATTCTCAAATTTAAAACCACTTGTACCATTTGCATGTGTACACATACAACCACATGTATATATTGTGATAAATACAAGTATTTATAAAGCTACTAATATATATTAGTGGTGCTAAAGCCCAGATGTCACCAACTCTAACTGCACACTCATCTGTCATAGCTGTTATGCTGGGACCCCAAAACCAGGCAGTCACTGCACCACTGAGCTCACAGTCTCTAAATAGCAATGACAGGCAAAGTGAAAGAATGGATCTAGACATCAAAGGTTGTTCAAGGTCATACAGGGGGTCAGTAGCAGGGCTGGGAATAGAAAATGGCTTTTGTTTTTGAGATCATATTTTCTAATAAAAAAGAAAAAAAATCAGTGAGTCATCTCACCCCAAATCCTCCCTCTAATTTTGTAATACAGTTGTCATATTAAACTTGTATGAAATAGACTGGAATTACACATGGAAAATGGGTAACTACAAGGATCCTGGAAGATCTGACTGTTCCTATTACACTTGATCAAATGCAACTGTCAGCTGCTTTGGCAGAGATCACCTTTGATGATTAAAAGGAGAGGACTACATTACAAGAGGGTTTGAGCATGAAACCACTTGCTGCAATCCACAATTAAACAGGAGAGGCTATTGTTCTGTTTCTGACTGGGAACAGAGTTACAAATTTATTGGAGTTCACAGGCTTGCTGCAGAGCTTGTCTTTAACAAAATTGCAGCCCCATTCTGTATCAGAGCTTCCTACCCCGCTCAAAACCTCCAGTGCATTAAAGAAGCAATTTAGGGTTTATTTGAAGGGGGAAAAATAGAATGTCGAGTTGGGTTTCTTTCTTCCTTCCTCCCACTGGCTTTCTGCTGAGGAGGGCAGGATTTGAATCAGCAGATTCTCAATGGCACTGTCGCCTATCAGAGCTGGTATAGATTCACTAGACATGGGTAAGAAGCAAATAATGAAGCACAGACTAACTGACAATTTAAGGGTTTTTTTTAACACACTGGCCAGCAGCTGATTTGGTGTGAACCATCTGTGGATCCACGCTGCTTTATGCTGCCTGTGCCTTTGAGTCAGAACTGGAACGGTTCTTCTGAAAAAAGCACTCTTTCGGTTTTTGACTCTTTTAAATGAGTCACGGCCATTTTCCACTCCTGATGGGACTCAGCTACCTTGGCCTGCTTTGCTTTGACTCTGGCCTGTCATTTTTTTGGCCTGTACTCCATTCTGAATAAAGAATGGCTTGTGGCTTTTACCAGCCTTGCATGAGCTGGGTAAATCTGCATGGTGGCAAAAGCAGCCCCTCAGCTGCCACCCTGTCTGCCACACATTCTCACAGGCTGTGGTGGTGACAACCGGCACAAGTTGTCCATTATGAGATTACATCCCTCTTCTCCAAAACTGGCTGGTTGCTTTCAGCAGCCCTGGTGAGTGGTGCACTCCTCCTCTTTAACTTTCACTGTGGCTTTGCTGACCTTTGAATGAGAAAAACATTAGTAAAGAGCAATTTTATGCCCTCATAAAGAGTTACATGTTACTAGGCACTAATGGAAGAAAAACCAACCAGGCCAAAAGATCTCAGTCTCTCAGCCTCCTGCCACTGCTTTCTTTAATGGTGCTGCTGCATTGTTAATCTACTTTGGACTCATCAATGGCTGCAAATCCCACCCAGATGATGTTACGATGGTTCATGGTGCCAGTATGGGCCCTGCTCCTCAGCCCTGCTAATCCACAGGGGTGGAGGGAGAAAGTCAGAGAACACCTGTATTTCTTGCAGGTTTCTGCATGCTGCTCCTTTCCTCTTATCCCTATAATGATTTGTATTTAATTGACTTGTAATTACACCCACTTTTCTTTTTTTTTTCCCTTCTAGCTCATCTTGGTTTTTCCATACCCATATATGGTTGGTCACTAGCCTCAATTTTTTTCCACCACAATGAGACAATAAATCCTGTGGGGCTGGACAGGAAACCCAGCTTGCCAAAAAGAGGCAGGATGAATATTTCCGAGAGACAGCTAGAAGTTTGAGTGAGTATTGTCCATACAGCATATTTCAAGGAGTGCCCAGGGCAAGCCTGGGAAAAGTTTTATGTCTACAACAGTATTTCTTTCTGGAAAAACAGATTTTAAAAAAAGCCCACTGTGTATTTTTTGCTCCTTTTATGTGTGTGGAATCCATGATACACAGAAGTTGGTTCATCTCAAAACTTCAGCTAGGACCTGTTTTTTTATAGGCAGAAGATAATCACATAGAAATGCCTCCTTAGAAAATGTGCATTTGCTGTCTCTTCAGCTAGATGTGTGCATATTCCTCAAGTTGGAAACAACTTCTGGGATCTTGCTGCTCCAAACACCTTCATTAAAAACACTGAGGAAGTTTTATTAATACTTTCTTGGGCTTCCAAGCATGTCTAGGCTCATTCATGTTTATGCTTCACTGCAAACACTGGTGAACTCTCTGATCACACGTTCCACCCAACTTCTTGTTCCTTTAAACGCAGCAGAGATCCCGAGACACTGGGATATTGTAACAAAACTTAGATGAACTCAATAAAATGGTGGTAGATGGCATGCTAATGACACAGTGACTACTCTGCATGTTCTGTATGAAAATATTGTGGATCCCTTTTGAAGCAATTCTTTCTGTAAGACTCCTGTAGTATTTGTAGTATAGAAAATCCACTCCAGGTATTGCAAAAATATTACCTTGCAGTAAGAATATGATGAGGTTCAGGCACAACACTATCTTACTCTGCATGCAATGGCATTGCCTTGCATCCTGGAAAAGTGGCGTGAAATTCCCATACTTGAGAAGGCACTGCTTTCAAATATGAAGAAGGAGTTACCATTGTTGCTGCTGTTCAGGTTCAGGTGTAAGTTCAGGGAGAGCACTAAGAAGCAGAATTGTTGGTGCCCTTTTATAGCTGGCTACATTAATCACTATGTCATTCAAATTAAGTCACTGACATAGGAGCTGGTTTGTGAACATCAGGAAAAGAACTGAATCTTTGGTCATCAGTACATGGGCAAATAAAATTCTCAGATATACACAAGTCTGAGAGTACAGCATCACTCAACTGCGCTCTTTTGCTTGCACACACGCAGCCACACTCCTAAAGGGCTTGCCAGTGCAGTGTAGTGTTGAATTATACAGGCTAACTCTACAAGCTAGCTCTACAGGAATTAGCTTGGGGACTGGAGTAAGTCTAACAGCAGTAGCAGGATACATTAGCTTGCTTGGCTGAGTTAGCCTGTCTGGCGACCACTATGATTAGAAGGCTTCTAGGATTAGATTGCTGGATCTAAGTCATGAAAGCTACCTTGGGTCTTTCAGCATGATACGGTGAATCGTCACCCTCTCATCCCTCAACCCCCACCCAGCCCAGAGCACTTTGTAGGACACAGGCTACACCTACTTAGATTCAAGATCTGGATTCTTAAGGGAATGAACTGGCCCAGCTTCACCATGGACGCCAGTGCCATAGCTACGCTGATTTACACTGACAGACTCCTGGCTGAGATGTTTCAGTCTGTCAGTTGTACTTACCATGCTCTGCCAATCTGGGGGGGCTAGTCATACTCTTTTTCCTTTTAATGATGATTCCACTGCAGTTGTCTTTTTTTGCTTGTTGCGGTTAAGGCCAACAGGCACTATTATGGTCTTCTAGCTTGGTCTTGCAATGATTTTAGCTTTAAGGGATAATTTTGAATAGCACTGCAGAAGCAGTAGCAGCTTCCTTACACTGCCAGACGTCAAGGCTCAATCCCTCAGTCTGCTTCCCCCATGTTTCAACCTGCAGAGTGTTATGCTAATTTTGCTTGCAGCTTCAAGTCAGCTGAATTTCCGGCTGGCTTCAACTTAAGCTGTTTTTATTTCAAATAAGGTAAATTACCCGCTTCAGCCCAGGGCTCGGTTTCCAAGCTTCCATTCTGCCGGTTTTCAGGCTTCACTTCCAGCAGCTCTGCATAATCCCTGCAGAAGGCATGTCCTCCGCTCCTCCTGTGCCAGGGACATGCTGCTTTGTTTGGCTGCTCCCGGGGCTGGAATCCTCCTCTTCCTCTTCCCTCTGCTCTCAGGACTTTTGGTCTGAAATCAACAGAAGCTATTTTTAACCTTTATTTAAGAGACTTCTGCTAAGAGCAGCTTGCCAGTCCCTAGAGCCTCCTCCCTGTTTGTCTCCAGACTTTGCTCCAGAAGCTCCCACTGCAGAAATGGAAAGTGTGCTTGACAGTCATCCCCATTACCAGCTACAATTATGCAGTACACCTGATGGGGCTGAGAGCTCCCTAGCAGGCCCATGGTTGCCAGCTTGCCTTTCCTGAGGCTTACAGGGCTTGTGAAAAATTCAGTAGTAACAAGACTGTGACAGTGTGAAGGTAATCCTAATTGGAGACTGTAGGAGAAAGTAAAACCAGGAGCATCTGTGGAGGCAAACCTTGGTGGTTTGCCATGGAACCCCAGTGTACGCAGTCAGACTCCTCTCGCCATGGAGAGAGAGGACCATGGGGAGGTCAACAGCTCTTAGATCTCCAGCCACCATAGCTCACTGCAGCACACTGACTGTGTGTGTGTGTGTCAGCCGCCATGCACTTCCTAATACATCAGAGAGGTCAGCCATCTCTGCCATTGTGCCTAAAAAGCCCGAGACAGTTTCTCTCTAAAGGGATTACATTGAAATAAAAAATCCAGACAGGTGAAGGAAAACAAAATACAGAGAGATGAGGTGGCTTACTTGTGGCCACATGGCAGATCAAAGCTGAGATATCAGTCTCCCTCACTACACTGACCCCCTTAAGTGTCATGGCCCTATGGAGCAGGTTAGTGTATGCTCCTGCTTCAAAAACTTCAGGAAACCAAATATAAACCCAGAAGAAAACTGCATGAGGCATCATATTATAGCATAAAGGAATAGCATTTCTTTTCTTGCTTTGTGGAAAGCTGAAATTTTATGTGCTGTGTGTTGGCATTTCCTGTGATATTGCCACAGGCACAGGACCCAGATTGTTCAGGAGCACATTAAATACTGCTTCATAGATATAACTTTGGACAGGAATCTGTTTTATGCATATGGGATGGACAGGCAAACCATCATCTGAGAGATTGTTAGAATCCACAAAATATTATCGAGGTGCTCTGCAGAAATCTCCACCCAATAAGGGTAATCCAGCCCCCATTTCTCTATGATTTATTCAAAAGTATCTATTTTGGTGTTATTTTATCCCTATTTTACAATACTTACATTTGTCTTGTTTTGCCCTTCATATGTGCAGACAGTTCATTTAGGAACACAGGATAATTGCTATTGTGGTGGACTGATCCTGTCCAGCAGCCAAGTTCCCACATAGCTGCTTACTCACCCTTGCCCCCACAGCAGGATGGGAGACAGAAGAGGAAAAGCAAAACTGAGAAAGCTTGTTTAATTGGTGAAGAAAAGAGAAAAGGAAAACTGTGCACAAACAGTCACTATGCCCCACAAGCAGAATAGTCAGTCTCCAAGCACTGGACACTTTGGAAGCCAAAAAGCTCCTTGCTCTTTTTCTATCCCCGTTTTCATTGCTGAGCATGACAGTATATGGTGTGCAGCACCCCTTTAGCCAGTTCAGGTCAGCTATCATGACCACGTCCCCTCCCAACTGCTTGTTCACCTTTTACCTATTTGTTCCAGGAAGGGGGACAGAGTGGAAAAAAGAGAAATCCTTAATGCTGTGCAGGCACTGTTCAGCAACAGCTTAAACATTAGTGTACTGTGAACACTGTTTTAGACACAAACCCGAAGCACAGCACCATTGGGACTGCTATGAAGAAAGTCAACTCCATCCCAGACAGAAAAAGCACAGGTACCTTTTAAAAGATACCCTGCTTCAGAGAAGGTTATAACTGTCTTTGAATCAATAGATAGGGGGGATTATACAGGAAACATAGGATTCATAGGCGCCTCCAGAGAATGGTCTCTTGGATATGGGTTTGCCTCCTTTCACTACCAACGCCAAGCTTTTCATTTCAATACCAAGCTTTTAGATAGCTGAAGTGAATTGAGATGACCCTTATTCTTCAGTGCTTAGCCATGAGACCTTCTCCTGTTCTCTGTCAGTTGTTATGCTATACCTAAGTGGTTGTTATCTGTCCCACAACAGGTTTCATGCAGCTTACAATTTTACCTTTAAATACAGTAACTAATTTTACATCTCCCTTTCTCATATTTCTCCTCAGAACTGAATCCCAGAGGTTAAAACCATATATTTTCTTGTAGGAGTGTGTATTTTTACTGAGTAAGCCTTTTGGATGCTTCTTGGCCATGGATCCTACCTTCTCAAATGTAGAGTGCAGCTTCTTTGCCTTTTGTTAAAAGTAACCAAAAACCTGTGATTGAGCAAAAGCTCTGAACTGTGATAAATGTCACCCCCAAATAAATATTGATTTTTAAGTGTCAATTCTTAATAACCATAGCTGTCAAAGCCCAATAAACCAAATTACAGTGCAATAAAAGATATTTCACTACTCTAGTTTAAATATGTGCCGAAGCTTTTATTGTGTAACATGGAAAGACAGAGATTCTACACGGCCTTCTTGGTACAAGAGAGATATTTATTAAATTTATGTGATATATATTGTACTAATATAGCCATGTGTGTTGCATTTCAGGCATAATTTACTTCTTTTGCTTTTCTGTCTGTTTTTAATGAACTTTTAGTGCTGTTTTCTTCATGTCAGCTTCGAAATGGCTCTCCTCACACAGGTGTGTCTGCCTTTCTGCTTTCACTGTGGCCTTTGAACTAGTCAGTCATTTCTAACCAGTTTGAAAGCAAAAATATCTCAGATACACTAATTTTACCGAAGTTTAATAAAACCAGGTAGCTTTTAGTGGCCTGCTGACAGGAAACACTGCGTTATAAGCTAATCTTTCCTAAACAACAGCTAATCCACATGCAAGAGGGCTGCCCTGGCTACCTTTCTCTCAGAAAAGATTTGTCTGGAGTCTCTGATTTCCAGGCTCCAGAGAACCTAAGGATAAGGAGCAGAGCCAGAAGAAACCCAGCCTTGTCAGACCTTTTGGCAGCTCCTTTCGTTGTTTCTCCTTTGAGCAGGGTGGGCTGACCTTGAACGTGATGGCCAAGGCAAAAACAGGTCATGCCATCTCCTAATACGAAATCACAGGGTTGCAATCTTTTCTTTATTGGCTTTTTTAAAAAAACCTTTTCATACGTTTTTGAAAAAGGCTTATGCTTTCTCAACCACCACTGCATGGTCAGGAGTCAGTTTCCTTGAGTTGACTGTACAGGTGCCTGAAAGGTGGTTGTAGTCAGGTGGGGGTCAGTCTCTTTTTCCAGGCAACAACTGACAGAACAAGAGGACACAGTCTTAAGCTGTGCCAAGTGAAATTTAGGTTGGATGTTAGGAAAAAAGTTTTTCACTGAAAGAGTGATAAAGTTCTGGAATCATCTGCCCAGGGAGGTGGTAGAGTCACCATCCCTGGATGTGTTTAAAAAAAGACTGGATGTGGCACTTGGTACCATGGTTTAGTTGAGGTGGTGTTAGGGCATGGGTTGGACTTGGTGATCTTGAAGGTCTCTTCCAACCTGGTGATTCCGTGATTCTGTGATTCTGTGATGTATTTGGGGATATTTAAAAGAAATTCAAAACCTACCCACACACATAAGTAGTTTGTAGTGTTCTTTACAAAATGTTCTTCTCCTGCGTGTGTTTAATTTCATCCACTATCTCAGTTTTCTTAATTTTTTCATCCTCTGCAATTTCTCATGACACAAGCTTTGTCACCTTTGCTTTTCACTGTGGTCTTCAAATCATTAATATCCCAGGCACATGTCATATTTTTAATCTCTGGGGCATCCTACATGGAAGCCCTTTCCATGCTGAGATGGACCATTTGTTCCTCCTCTTTGTTTCCGTTCTCTCAGCTGTGGGCTTTTTTCTCCCCCTATCCATGCAGGACTTTACCTCTCACCTCGTGGCTACTAAGTTTCCTTTATAGCCTCTTCTCAGGAACTTTATCAAAAGCCTTTTGAAGGTCTAAATAAAATACAGACAATGGTTTTCCTTTATCCACTGTTTTGTTAACTCTTTTAAAGGTCCTGAAGAGGTTTGAGGTTTCTTCTAAGACAGAGGTCATGCTGGTTTGTCCCTACCATATCACCCTCATCTACTGTTCCTGCTTTATAAGAATGTCTAATGACTCCCCTGCACCAGGAGTGTGCTGCTTAAGAACAGAAAGCAGAGGGAGTTACTTGTCTGTGGAGACTTTTCCTTACAGCCTTCTAGCTGGTTGGTTTATGCAGCCTTTAAGCCCTGAGGTAAGGAAACAGGAAAACAGATTAATAGACATAGCAATCTCCCCCAAGATACTTCTAGATAAACACAGCCTTGGGCATTTAGAAAGTCGGATTTATTACACCTTAAAAGAGGTTCCTGAAAACCACGGCTGTTTTATTTTAAAGTATGCAGCCAAAGGCATGCACTTCTTTAATCTCTGCCACTCTTTCCTGATAGACAACCAAAAGCATAGGTCCCAGGGTTTAGAAACAGTTGTGTATAAACTGGAAACAACCTCAGCAAGCCTTTAGAACAATGAAGATCTCTTTGGGGGCACTGAAGTGGATTTGAACTAAAGCCAAAACACATTTCCAGTGCACAAGCGGTACAGAAACAGACACAAATGCACAATTGATATTGGTAGGGTAATATAATTGCCAACATTTTCCTGGAAAAATGAGAATGCAGACAGTGATGTTTGAAGGTAGGTGGTTTTTTATGCTCAAAACAGCACTGAAGAGCAAACTCAGGCCTCAGTGTTTGGCTGGTGCTGGAAGTCTGGGATTCCCAGCTGTGACTGTTGTTGCCTGCAAAGTGGCATTACCAGTGTACTCACTTCTCATCACTGGTTGAATGCATCCCAAGATCCCAACTCCTACCTGCACTGTACTGTTGGTGGGTGTGTTGCATATGCCCAGGTCAGTTGCATACGCCCCGCTCAGTTTAAGTATTTACTTTTGGGAACAATGGAAATTTTTCATTCATGTTATCTGGGCTAAAAGTCTTTGAAAAGGTGGCTTTGTCATTCAGCATTCATCTCTTTCTTTATCTCCACAAAGGCAGGAACATGTATTTGTTGATTTGCTTTTGACATGCGAAGGAAAGACTCACTAGTCCTATCCTCATCTTGTAATATTTTTCCCCCTGAGTGATCCCATTCCCTCCCTTCCCTCAGTTCCCAACAAGCAGGTAAGTACTGTAATTGGAAATGTTCTGACTCCTCAAAAGGCTCCCTTCTCTTAGAGTTTGCGGTCTATAGTATTTTTTACCAAGATATAGGTAAGAAGCATCCACCACCATGGGCTTATGCTAGAAGGGACTAATTTATACCATTTTCCATGCCAGGTTTATAATTTACCAATAAAACTCTGTAAGTTTCTTTTGTGGACCCTCTGACTTTTGTTGCTCCTTTTTGACCATAAGCATTTGTGAATTTTGGGTGCTCCCTTCCCCTTAACGGTGGGACACCACAAAGGGTCTTTCTTACTTGCTAAATGTGTTACTTTTTGTTACTTGCAAAAAGAAGGACTAAACTCAGGTCTATTTGATGCCATGATAGTCTGGATTTTTTTAAAATACTCCAATGTCATTGAGAGGGATCTCAGTTCTGAAAGGAACTGCTGGTCCCTCTGGAGATGCTGAGGACTGCTGGAGAACTATAAACCCAGCACTGTTCATAGTCATAACTGCTAAAACCAGTACAATAGTTCTTGGACTGGAGCACACTGGTCTGGGGGTTATAAGATTCCCTTTTCTTCAAGCTGGTTCCTGCCTCAGATACATCCACCTGTACATGTACAGGACACCCACATATGTACCCACATATGCAGGAAAAAATTTGCTGATAATGTGGGATTGGGTCTAGCACTTAATATTTTTTCTTCCCTTCCAGTGCATCTTCACAAGCCTCCCTGGATACTCCTCGTCCCCAGCATTTGGATTTGTCTTTTTCTGCACTGCCTGAAGCACAGTTTGCTCACGCTTAGGTGATTTACTAAAGGCTGCATAACCGCTTGGAAATATGCAAGGCTGTTTTTGGCAGTGCTGGTGTAGATATTTCAGTGCCCTGCCTCAGATTGATAGCGCTGCGCAGCGAAGAGAAGGCAGCTCTGGAAAACGTTTTGAGTTCAAAAGGAAGAAGAATCTTTTTAATCATGCAGGCTCTCAGGAAACCCAAGACTCAGTGGGACAGTTTCCTCACAGTTGGGACTGTCCCAGAAAATCAGTGGCATTTGAAAGCAAGATCACAGCCAAGGAAAGTGCTGCAGTGATGGAGAGGGCCCCAGCCAGTGTGAGTGAAATGGCTACTGCCTCTCCTGCCGCCAACAACTGGCAGGGAGACTTGGGGTTCAGTATTGCAGAAAGAACAGCATATTTAGCAATGTCACCTTTTCTATTTGAAATATCTGTGAGAGTTTGGATCATATAAGCAGCTTTTAAAATGAGTGTGGCACAAGGAACTATTTCAAGTCTCCTCAGATTACATAGAGGGCCTGATCCGGCAATTTCTTGCTTTCTTTCTTTTTCTCCCCTCCCTAAAGATACATATCCTGACTGACTCCTATGAGATTAATTCAAACAGAGCAACTGCTGGATTAGACCTTAATCCCTTTTCCATCCATTTAAATCATCCTGAATGGCAAGGGATTGCCGTGTGTTTCAGCGCTGGCCTAAGATTCATTTTATTCTGGCATCTTGTTGCTGTTTTGCATCTGTTTTCTGTCCTTTTTTTTTTTTTTTTTTTTTTGGTAAATTCTCTGGCTTCAGTTGTATTTGTAACTTGCGATCTTACCAATATGGTCTGGCAATGACATTTGTCTTGAGGGGATCACTTTTCCCCTGTCTTCCTCTGCAACAGCCAGTTGCTTCTTATGAAACATCCCTCTCCCATCCGCCTGGCTCTGCTCTGCAGCTTCATGGGGTGTGAACTTTGAAAGGCTCAGCTCAGATTATCCACATTTATACTGTTTTTTTCCAGCAGTACCCCCTCCCCCCAACTAGTCACTAGCTGCCATACAGTTAAGATGACAGCGCTGCCCAAATAGCAGAGGGTGGGCTACTACACAGAAACCTCTTTGATATAGGAGTTCCCTCAAGGGAAGCGGCGGTCACCTCCCAGCCACCAAACTCTTGTCAATCTGGGAATCAAGTTCAACAGGAAGCACCTCTCTGCACAGCCCGAACTGCGGCGGCGGGAGGAGCACACGGTGACCAACGCAGTGACCAACTCCGCCCTTGCAGTGCGAGCAGCCCCGCTCCGTACGGCCCCGGTTCTGCCTCTGCGCAGGGACGGACCCCCGGTCGGGACGGGGGGGAGGCGGCAGGCGGTGCGGGAGGGTTTCGGAGCGCGGTGCGGGGCCCGGGCCGGTGGCGGTGCCCTCAGGGCCGCGCTGCCCAGGGAGCGGCCGGGGCAGGGCGGCGGCGGGGCCGGGCCCGCCTGCCCGAACGCGGGGTCGTGACGCCCTCTAGTGGGGACGGCGCGGCGCGGCCGGGCGGGCGGCGGGCAGCGGGGCCCGGCCGGGCCGGGGCCGCCGTGGGGAGGCCGTGGGCGCAGGCTCCGCTGGAGGTGGCTGTGTCCGTGTGGCTGTGGGCAGAGATTTGGGTGTGGTGCGGGCTCGGGTGTGGGTGCCAATAGGGATGAGCGAACGCCGCCACCTCCCAGCCCAGAGAGTCACCTCGTGTTTTAGCCCTGCGGATAATCCAGTGCCCTGTTGCTCTCGGCCCCCACAGCCTCTTGAAGCCCCTTGGGTGGGGAGTGGGGATTTGCGTAATTTAAGAGGAAACGACTTGGCCGTCCCTGTTCCCGGAGATGTAAAGCAGCCCGTGGCAGCACTCAGTGAGAGCCCAAGCCCCAGCAGGCGAGCCGGACTGGACTGATGCCTCCAGGAACATCAGGCGCATTGTACAGGTGCATCAGGCACTAGAGGGAGGGTCTGCCCTGGCCTTCTTATTCTGCCAGGCTGGAGTGCCACATGGCATGAAAGTGGGATAGAGTCATAGACTCGTTTAGGTTGGAAAGGACTTTAAGATCATCAAGTCCAACAATTAACACAGCACTGCAGAGTCCACCACTAGACCTTGTCCCCAAGTGCCACATCTACACGTCTTTACAATTCCTCCAGGGATGGGAACTCCACTAGTTCCCTGGGCAGCCTGTTCCAATGCTTGACAACCCTTTCAGCGAGGAATTTTTTCCTAATATCCAATCTAAATCCAATAATAAATCTAATAATAAACCTAAAAATAAATCAAATAGGTGCCACCAATAGCCAGGTGGCAGCAGCTTAGTGAGAGCATATACCGTCATTTTCTCTCTCCTTTTCTCACACTTGCCCTGCCTAGCCTTGGTGTGCTTTTGTTTTGCTGCACCCTGCTTTTGTCTTCTTGTGTCCTCTTGAAGATGCCTTCCTATTAAAAGCTGAAAGATTTGAAATGATGGTTGACCTGAAAATTTTAGCTGGTTCAGGTGTGCTTCTTGTGTCTTACTGAGCTAAGTTTGCTCATGCTTAAACACAGTTTTGCATCAACTGGATCAGGAGGAACCACCTATGTGTCACTGTTTGGGATAACTAGAATAGATTTCTTTTTTGGGGGGTTTAGAAAAAGACTGATGTGTTGGCTCTTCCAGCCACATGCAGGAGGTACTTGTGGAATTCAGAGCTGAAAGCCTTTCTAGCAACAAGCTCCTGAAGTAGGGAGGGTGCTCTTTGCTATCTGGCGTCAAACATGTTTTGAAAGTGTTGTTTGCTCATTGTCATTGGTGCCAGCCCAGATCTCTGTTTGCCAGTGCTGGTGGTTTGGCATCACTGATCTAGAGTGAGATCAAACAAGGGGGAATACGGAGCCAGAGCCTCAGTTTATTTACCCTAGTGTGAGTGAATGGAGAAATGCCAGTGTTAAATGTAGGTAAGCAAATACATAATCTGTCACTTAGACTCATTTTGACACTTGGTAAGAATAACTTACAAAGCATCCTGTTGGACTACAGTAAAAAAGCAAAGACTGTCTGCATCTACTTTATCCATACGCTTCTTACTAAGGAGAAAGTTTGTAATCTAATCAATTAGCAAAATGAAACATGAATGTTGCCTAGCTCCATATCCCTGTCACCCAGTGTAACTTGTATGTCTATAATTTCCCTTCTGTGGAATGTGTTCATCCCTTCAGCATGAAGAATAACAACTAGTATATGAAATACTTTAATTCTCTTAAATTAGTTGTGTCAAGTAGAGATTGAAGGTAACCAAAATACCATCTCAAAATACATTTTAATACACCAACTGAAGCATTGAACAATATAGAACAGCCAAAGACTGTACATGTGTTTTCAATACTCTTTTATTATGCAGAAGATTTTTCAGTTGTTGTTACATGCTGACGGTATTCTTAGTAGCTTGACACAATTGATTTTTTTTCTCCTGGGGAACATATATGGGGGCAAACAAGCAACTCAGTCCATCAGGAAAGCTGGGAGCACTGATCTTTTGTTACTGATGAGTGTGGTCAAGGCATATTTCACAATTTCTGGTTTATATGTGTAGCTGGGGCTCTGTGTTTCCAAAGCCAAAATGATTGAGGTAACTGGAGTTGTTCTGTTCAAAATTATTATTTTTTTAAAAAAATTTTTATGAAAGAAGTAGTAGAACTAGTTTTAGCTTGTATCTGTAAACCGGTCTCTTAGTGTGAATTTGAAGGTATGTCCTGTACAGTCTGCTGTGGGAAACTGACATCTGTGTTTGCAAGTAGGCAAACATTATTTAACCCTCAGATAATGCTGTGTTTAAATGATTTAAGTAGTTTGTTTAGTTATTCATGTTTTTTCTGCTGAGTTTCACAGATAGTCTATTGAATGAATTTGCTACCAGCTATTGAAACAGTAGCATTTAAGTAAATATCACACAGTATTTTCAGAAGGCTATTTTCTGTTTCAAAAGTCTAAATATTGAAGCAGAGACTTGATTCAAAATGTCTCATTTAGCTAATCAAGGAAAAGAAATATCTGCTCTCTGTCTACTATTCCGAGTTTCAGCATTCTTTTGACTAGTCTTGCAATGAATTGCTGTGGACAACAAATAATTCAGACAATAATTTCAAAGGAATAACTGAGAAACTCACAACAATGTTTGCAGATAAGAAAAGGACTTTTTAATTGAGTAAGTTATTCACTGTCAGCTATTCACTCAGCCACAACTGTGCAGTATCTCTTCTTCATGTGGAGCTTTGGAGAACATTAGCACCTCGCTCCTATCCCTACAGGATAAATATGGCTTGTTGCATGTCAGACCAGTGGTTAGGTAAGACATCTACAGTAAATGGTTTCCAGGATTTTCCTTCTAGGCCAACAGTTAGTAAACAACCCTTCAAAATGCTGTGAAAATGGTTCCATTTTCCTTTGGCCCCTGGATAAAAAGTAGCAGGAGCCCTGTGATTCACTGTGTCTTGTCCTCAGTTCTTCTGAAGATGAAGTCCAGGGTTAGAAACCAGTTTCTTTTGGATTTCCTTCATGGTTGAAATTTGTTAACAAGAACTTGATTACTGCAGTGGAAGTAACTTGGGAAGTAATGGCTACTTCTGGCTATTTGCTGAAGCAATCAATTGCACTAATAGTGTAGCTGCCATCCCCTGCTGCTACTTGAGGTGTTCCTCCAATTTCAATAGCATTTTCCCCTGTAGAGTGAAGGATCTTGCAACAAAAGGCATTGCATGATCCTGGTATTTTATCAGGCTGTGGTTGGGTGACAATAGCTTTGTTGCACCTCAAACAGGCTCCATGGGGTATTTACAACCTTCCTCAACTTCAGAACTGAATTGTAGCTACCTGCACATATCCCTGACTCCTTGCTTGGTCTGGGCTGCCCTGTTTGTGTATGTCCGGAGCATGTTGAATACTATTCTGCGAGGTTGTGGCAAGTGCCATTGTCAGTTGAAGGTAACAAATCATGCTTACATTTTTAGGAGTGTGATCAGAGACCACAGGCAGAAACAAGACTATATTTTTATGAGAAGTGTGCAAATATGAAATACAAAGTCTTGCTGTGGTACAATGGCTGTAAGTAAATAGTAGTTGGTTCAAATGAAGGGCAGGGTGATGGTAATCAAAGTAACTTTTTATTTTAATGCATGTCTTTCAGTTGGCTAATCCTATGCACATTTTTGTTCAATTATGTTTCATTTCCTCCTTCCTTATATTCTGCAGATATTGTGTAGCATGAATTTTTACATTTCTGTCTCACCTTTCAGGCGCTGCCAAAGGCAAATGACCTTCATCCCAGCATTTTTCCATGGTGAGGAAAAACCTTTGCCTGGAATTGGAGAAGAGAAAAAACTGAAATGAACAGCTCACTGTGACCATGCAGCTTGAGTCACTTGAACCATGTCAGATGGGAGACTATTCTTAGTGGTCTTTCTGTGCAGTCAGCTTATCTTCCAAGGAGCAGCAAACCTTTTTTTTTGGGTGGGTGCTTCACCTTTCACCAGGAGATTTGCTTGGCCTCTTTTGCTGCTCTAACGCACTTGTTCCCTCATGTTTTTTGTATATTATCTGTGCCAGTAAAAGTACTGGATTTCACAGAATGAAGACAGTCAAACAAGGTAATCACTGAGGCTTTTATCAGTCAGTTCCTCAAAATTAAACTGAGCAACATTTATCTGGGAAAACATAGCATTGCTCTGCCTGGCGAATTTCCATTACTCTTGCATAATGTGGATACATTTGGCATAGGCATACCATGAGGTTCAAGTCTCGGGAAAGGATGCCAAGTAGTCACATCTGCTGGCTTGGGTGCCAGAGCAAACACTCCGCGTTGCCTGAGTCAGGGCTTATGCTTCTTTTGGAGTTCAGAAGAATAGTGGAGGGAAAATTATCTGCGTAAAGGAATTTCAGCTGAATGTTTATGTAGCTCTCAGATTTCTTTGTGCTGCTCTGAGGTCTCAGCACTGATTATCACCTAGATAACTGTTCCCCCAACACCAGGATGGCTCTTTCAAGATCAGTGAGACAATATGCTGGGAAAGCACTAGGCTGATAATTTAATGTGACTTTTATGAGACAAAGATGTGGAATTCTGTGTTGTATTACTTGCAAGATCCCACCTATTTGTAAGTCATGCTGCGTGCAAGTGATTGCTCAGACATCCAAAGAAGTTAAATTTCCTCCTAGTCCCAAGAATACTGCCACAGTGGGAGGAAATGCTGGTAGATTGCTCTCATTCACAATTGCCTTGTTAAGTTCATGTACACTTATCCCAAGGAAAACTAGGTTGTTTTTTTTTTTTTTTATTTCTTCCTTGGGAACCAGAAATGGAGACAACCAATCATTCATCAATTAAATCGCCCATTTGATTTCATAACTCCTGAGAAATGGCTTGCCTTACAGATAGTATCAACATGTTCCAAGGCTAAGTGGCGGCTCACGTATGTCCTGAATGAAAAAGTATAATTACACACTTCAGTATGATAAACTTGGTGCAAACAGTTGACATTGAGAGAGCAGCTGTTTTCTTTGCCAATGGAAGTAAAAGATATACAGTGAGAGGGTTTAAAAGGTCAATACAGAACTTATACATCTCCTGTGCCAACAGCAGCAACAAAAAAATGTGCAGGTGTAAGGCTGGAGTAAAGGTAAGGCTGGGGAAGATGTCACAGTTCAAAACTAAGTATGCAAGATTCTCACAACTATTCAAGGTGTGTGTATCAGAGATTACTTTTGATTACTCAGATAAGTTGTACTTCTGTAGGCCCTCTGAAAACATAAGCAGCTGTAGGAGAGATACCAGGTAGATACTACCCAGCATCATTTCACTATGGCAGGGCTGCCTTAAGATGATAATTTTACAAGAATGAAATAGAGCATGCACCACATCACAAGCAGCAGCATCATGTAGATTTTGAGGGGGAGAGTCAAGGAATATTTGAGATGTTTTCCCTTAGGAGGACTTCCCTAGAACATTTTGTGGATCTTAATCTGCAGTTTTACTTCTTCAGACCTACTTCTGCAACATTTCCTTTATCAGTTAAAGGCACAGATGTTCATGAAGCTTGAATTTCAGAATGACAAGCACACATTTTTCTTAAGCAGCCTGAAATAGGTATGTCCAAGTGTTCCTGGCAAAAATGGCTGAGTAGCCTTGGAACTGAAAATGAACAGTACCATCTGAGTTAGACATATCTAGCAACTTCTGTGTGAGCTGGATTTAACACTCAGAGAACACATTTTGGCAGTGACACATGGGGTTTGTGTCTCATTCAAAAATAATAATTAATTCATTCAGATATTTGGTGGCATACTTTACTACAAGCAAGCATAGATTCCATCCATATGATACATCATTTGCACAGATGTTATTCTTCACTTCAAAAGGGAAGTTCAGCCAGTGTCTTCTGTGGGATATACTTTATTATGACTCTCTTCAGCAGAGATCAGCACAGATATGTGATAAACAGAGGCATTTGCCTGTTTAATTCAGGCTTTGTCTGAACTAAAGGAGGGGACAGACATGGTCAGTGCTTAGAGACAGATGCAGCCCAGTCTTGGTGGGTGTGAAGAGGAACAGTGCATGTCCTATCATGGTAAGCTTGGCTGTGCTTGGAGCTTTAAGTAGAGCTAATGGAGGGGGATATGTTACTTGTCTGAATTTCTGTGCTTATTTCTCAGCAAGCAGATCTGCAGATACTGGCAGGAGTTTACTCTCTTTGGCTGACTTCTTCCAAGACTCAAGAATGTGATCTGGATCTGAAGCATTGGAGCTTCCTCCTGAAGTGATATACATGGTTTTTAATGCACTGCTGAAACCTGAATAAACTGTTTAAAGAAAAGTTTGTGCACTAGTCCTCAGTAGCCAAGTTAAGTTTGCAATGAGTTCAGATCAGGCTGCTCGGCGCTTCATCTGGTTAGGTCTTGAAAACTTCAAAGAATGGAGGCTGCACAACTGCTTCAATTTCATGGAGAAAGGACACTTGCAATAGTTCAGTTTGCCACCATCAGAGGTAGGAGCTCCACACACCTTCAGCCAGTCTACTCCCTCTTCCTGACAACTGTGGAGTTTCCTCTTCATTACTGAGATTGTAGATTGTCAAGATGCTTTATCACAGGAAACAGATTCAGTAAAGCAGACTAGAGGTGCAAAGAGAATTGTGGGCAGTTTTAGAATCAAAATCCTAAATACCAAAGCTGCACCACTGAATTGTGCCACCACACCTGGGGACAGCTGAACCTAGCAATCCAACTGCTTGTGTCATGATTTTAAAAGTCTCTAGATGTTAGCATGAGGTATTGCGGACTGTGTTTAGAAACCTGGAGTATTCTGTCCATTCCAACAAGGTTCCACCTTTCTCATGTCCTGCAGAAACCCTGCAAATCTTCATACTTGCAAATGATCTTTAAAATTGAAATTTTGTTTTAATCCAGCAACAATGATGGTACTTTGTACTTACTGTATTTTGTTTCACTAAATAGGATTTAAGCTATTTCTCATATGCAGAATTGCTACAAGTGGTTTACCAGACAGAAGCCACTTACGGCAGGACTATTTTATGGCATGGATACTTGTGGAGGAAGGGCAAACACAATCCACTTGCAAAGCTCCATTCTAACAATAATCTTTCAGTAAGATACATTGTAAAAGAGTGGCCCTAAAAGCAAAAGCCCCCACGTGGACAGTCCCTCAATCATTTCTCTGCATCAGCCTCCTGCGTATGCCATCCTGACTGACCATAGGGAAGTAAGTGATTTACAACTAAAATGAAGCCTGCGATGACTAAAGGTCTACATGAGACTGGTGAGTTTATTTGCTGAATTACTATGCAAATTTAACAATTAAATCTTCTTTCAGCTCCTAAGGGAATAAGGGGGATTACTAAAGAGAAGGAATTTGACATGTTTGGGAAAAAAAAAAAAAGAGATTAAATTGGAAGGATTCTCTGCAGTTGATCAGTTCTGCCCTGCACAGCAGGCATCACAGCAGTTAGTAGGAGTTACTACAGAGATTTCCAGGAAGGTTTGTACAAAGCAGGGAAAATACAATGAGGAAATATAAAACCTCCACTGCATAAGTCAACTTTTATTTGTTTGTCTGTTTGCAAAACTGAACTATGAATTTATCTTCAAGACCTCAAGTGAACTCCACACTTCTTGCTTCTGTATTCAACCAACTCAAAATAACCAGATAACTTCAGAAAAGAAAAAAATAAGTCAGCCAAGAAACAACAACCCTCTTTGGTTTGACTGATCTGAGCCTTTCTAAACTTATTTATTTATTTATTTATTTATTTTCATTATCCCCACTTTCTAAGGTTGGTAGTTTGAACAAGAGACTTCTGTTTTGACAGCCTGTCTCCTGGGTACCCCACTGAAAAGGCCAAAGCTCCCAGTGAAGCAGCAGTAGCTGCCTTTAAACAGGAGCTGAGCACTTCTTGCTTTCCTGTGCTGCATGCAAATGGAGACGCTCAGTGTTACCATCTCGGCCAAGCTTCCCCCTAATGTGCCTTCTGCATGGCAATGGCCACTACAAGTGATCATCCACTGTGTCTGTGAGCGTGTTAATGTCCCTGACCCTGGTGCGCTGATCACTCGCGGCGGCAGGGGACTCGTCATCTGTACAAACAGCGTTTGCAGAGCCCGCAGCCTCCTGGCTGTACGTGACAGAGAGCTCTGCTTTATGCTCTGCATGTTCAGCAGGGCTCAGTGAAGGGCAGCTGCCCCTTCCATGCTCATAAGTAACACTTCCACGACAACACCTTCGGCTCATTAGTTTTGTTTGTTTCTTTATAGAATGGCAGTATATTTTCTAGGTTTTTTAAAGTGTGTTAAAGAATGGGCCATCATATCTGTTACTAAGCTACCCACGGGGTAATTCAGGAAAAGGCTGAAGGCTTTAAAAACAGAGGAGAGATGATCACACAGCAGAAACTATATTTACTTCATCAACCCCCACCTCACCACCTGATCCTCTGCTGCAGTGCTAGTACCAGAGCCCAATACATACATTCGTAGTCACACATGCATGAAAATGTGTTTAATAAAGTGAGAAACTCAAAACCCCAAATTGTCAAAAATCTCAGGCAAAGGTAGTCAAAATGCTGCCCTCTTCTACCTTGCTGTTTGTTCATTTCTTTGATGGAGGAAAACGTGATGCTGCCTTCCCACTGCCACGGGGAAACCAAGTAGCCCATTAGTCCCAGAAGAGTCAGAGGGGGATGGACTCATGTGGGAATGGGAAGCAGGTGGGTTATCAGGGTGTTTGTGAAAGTCGATGTTTGAGTTGACATGTGTAGAGATTTTCCCAGGGCCACGCAGCAGCTCTGGGCTGCCAAGGCGCAGGCCACGATTCACACATCAGTTTTGACCTGGCTGTGTCCCCCCCAGTCAGGGATTTGAAGCTGTAAAATCTATGCCAGTATGAGATTTCAGTGCCATAGCTTGGGAAAAACTCATAGTCAGTCGGCACCATGAAACATGCCCAAAACTGACACCCTAGAAGCAAAGAAACTACAGAAACAGAAATGTGAAATCTCCATTTTGTAATGTAAAATCCTTTGCTGATTGCCCTCTCCTCTCCCCCCTCAAAAAAAGAAATCTTATCATTGTCTGTGAAAGTTTACTTTCCTCCCTAAACCTCACAAAATCTGATTAAATCTTTAAATCTAACCAAAGATTTGTGATAAATTTCACAACACAAGTATTTCAAAGCACTTCTGTGTGGAAGATCATGCATGTGCAGTGGATATTCCCATATTTTTGTTCCTTTTTGCTAAGTCTGAATGGCTCTTTTTTGCTCCTGCTATAAAGACTACACCCTAATTGGAGCATGTGGGCATAGATGAGGAACAGCAGCAAAATTGGTTTTCTATTTTCTACACATATCTACCTGCAGTGAGTACGGCTACCTCTCATTGCTGCTATGAGCCATGCACATGAGCAGCAGTCAGGCAGATGGAGCAGGGATAAGGATCCATACAACAGAAAACACAGTAGCATTGGTGCAGGGGTGAAGAAGGACAGAGGCAGCAGTGCACCTCATCTAGCCCTCAGGTAAGAGAGAGAGGAAAGGTTGAACAATATGCTGCTCCCTCAAAAGTTACTGAGAGCAGAAGGGGGAGAGAAAATAAGGGTCTGACCCCTGGTTATAAAAAACCAAAACCACAAAGAAGAGAAAATGTCACCTTCAGGGAGGAGGTGGTTCTGGAAGTGCTGATTCAGGTATAGTCTGAACCAGGGCAGAGAGATATTGAAATGAAAAGGCTCCTGTTTACTTTAAAAAACTGCTGTGCAATGATTATCTACTTGGGTCTCTGCCACTTTCTTCCCAGCAGTTTCTCCCTCCTATAACCTGGTGTTTCTTATTTGCAGTGGCAGTTTGGCTCACAAGCTTCTACCCCAGCCAGCTTTCACAGTAGTCACAAATCCTCCACTGCTCCTGCCTTTTGCTGACAGCATTTTCTGCAGTAAATATCACTGGTAGCTCAACTTTAAAGCCCACAAGATGTGGCATGCATCAGGTCACACTTCCTTTGTTGTCTATTCACCAGTGTTCTCCATGTCAGGATGGGAATAAGAAGAAAAGACACAAATTGTGACTGAGGTATGCTAAGCCTTCAATGCCTACTTGCTATAAGCCAGAATGCCCATCCCTTAGTTTCATAAGCATTAGCTTAACTCACAAAATTAGGTAAAAGGAAAAAAAATTACACCCTGAGGCAATTTTTCTCATTCAAGTTAAACATTTCTCTCTTGAACAGCAGGGTCTATGAAGGAAACGCTGATACAACCTTAACCTTGGCAGCACAGGCACTGGGGCTGTGTTAATCAATGTTAAGAGCAGAATCAGTGCTTCAAGCATTAGTAAGAATCCCCGAGATCTTTGCATAGAGTGGTACAAAAAAAACAAAAACAAGTCACAGCTCAACAAAAAAGGCTTAGAAATTTTCCTTCCTCTGCTGAGGTTCAAAGGCTTCTTTCTTTATCTCTGATATGAAAACAATATGAAAATAAAATGTCATTTATGCACAGTCTTAAAGCTGACGATAAGTCCTATCTGCATGCAGATCTTGACAGCTTCGGGCCAGAAGAAAGTAGCCACACACGTTACTACACATGTAGAAGCTGTGTGCATGTGGCAGAACAGTTGGGACAGGGACAGCCTGTTACTAGGAAGCAGATATGCTGAGTTTCAGGTTCATGTTACCAGGAGACTCGAAAAAGTTGAAACTGAGCCTAACCAGGCTGCCAATGGCCTCTAATGAAAATTTCCATTTGGAAAGGCTTGATGTTGACTTGGCATGACACCAAAGAAGCAGCCTGCTGCAAAATTTTACACCAATTGTATTTCTCCTAATTAAACCCTGTCTGACCTCAGCATTAAGAAACAATTTGTTTCAGGATATAACCAGCACATATAAGCAATTACATTCTGTTTGCCCTATTAACATTATTTGGCTTCTATGCTTTCCAGTGCTTAGTGTGTCTAAAATTTTTTGTTGGGTAGAGAGGAAAAGGAGGAGAGAAACAGAAGCTTGAACTGAAAGTATCATCAACTTTTAATCATATCATAGGCACCCAGAAGTAGTGATCAGATGGTGCCTTCAAGTTTATTTAGGGACAATGAAAGACAGAAATGAAGTGACTTATGCAAACCACTGAGACCATATATATCGATATCCTACAATTAAAAAAAAAGATTATTCTCTCTCCTAACTTGTTATTTTTCATTCAGTTCTCTAACTTGTGCTTTTCACTGGTCATTTAGAAATATCAGAAAGAACAGCCTTTGGTGCCCTGGCTGTGAAACACTACCCCTAGTAGGACACAGGATGCACTTGCCTCTGTCTTTCTGAGGGTCAGGGAGAAGTGACTGTCAGAAGACAAGTGATTTGGAGGTGAAGGTGAGAGATGGGGCCATGCTGCACCTCCAATACTAAGGGGCATCTGTGGAGAAGTTTCCAGTTCATTAGGAGTCTTTCTCACTGACAAGTTCAGTTCCTCTCAGGCACAAAAAGGAGAATTATTTAATACCATATAGGATGTGCATCATGGTTTCTTCACAAGCCAATGCTCTGGAAGATCTCTGTCCCTTGCATATATGTTGGTGCTCAAGGACCTACCTTAAGTGGTGAGGAGTCTGGAGGAAGAAGTGAAAGGAGAAGGGGGTGGCCTGTTGACCACACTTTCTGCAACATACACAGGGTGGATAAAATGTAAAAGACAATTAGTAGAGGAAAGAGAGGAATGAAACAATCAAATGAGCTGTATCTTGAACAGGACAAATCAGCTACAGTTTGGAGATTTCAACATTTTTAGTCCACAATGGGACAGGGCTAAAAACTAGATTAGGCATTTCTGTGTTTCTTAGCTGTTGTGAGACTGAAGAAGACTTTCTAGTGTTCAGATATTCAAGGAACTGTCTGGAAAATAGCAGCAAGATGTGTTTGTGCCAAGGCCATTAACCCTCTATTCTTGCCAACATCAAATTAAATAAACTGAGAAAACAATTTGCATAACACTGTCACAGCGATATACAGTCAAGGCAACCTTTTGGAAGACTGAGCTTATGAAGAGGTTTAGTAGAGTAGACACAGTCAATGACTGCATGGTCAGACCCAGGAGTGACCGAGTCTGACTTCTGGAAACAAGCTCCGCAGGTCTATGCACAGCTCTCACACACAGTTGTGTTGGACTCCTGGGCGGCTCTTGAGGGCCATAAAGTACAGCCTTCTGCTTTGACCTCTGTGCAAACTGCTGGCAGGTTTTCCTGGTGGTCTTCTAGAGGCTGATGAGATCCAGAAATGTACATAAATGTGTGAGCCATTTGAAAGCAACAAGACAACAGCAGAGTCTGTGATTGCTGGAGAACATGGAATCAGCTTGTGTGAAAATGTCTAAAACAATCACTTCTGTCACTGTCTGTACCTGTTCTTGCTCTTTACAAGTAGTTGAACCATCTCTCTGAGCAGAACAGCAGCAGCCACTTCTCTGGCCTGCTTTCACTTGAACTAAGCACATCCAGGAGACACTTCTGTGCTAGATTTGTGTCCCGGCTATTTTTTATGTCCACATGACAGCGAATGGAATAGCAGGATGTACAATCCAGAACACAAGATCTGAAACTGCAATGGGACACAAAACAATGTAAGGCACATCTGGAGTCTGAAATCTTTATGCTAAACAGTCAGATCTATTTACAGTTGCTTCAGATTTGCTATGGATTAGCAAAAAGAAATAAAAAATGTATGTATGGATAATTATCAAAGTGTGCTTTAACTTGAGAGATTCTTTCAGCTCTCAAGGAAACGTTTAAGACTGAGTAAAAGAAAATGTGCATTTTACACATTGCCTAACTATGCTCATTCTTTTCAATGTATTTGCATATTTAAACAATTGTCTGTAAAGAACATGTTGTGCAATCCCACATATAAGCCCAAGAGAGCATGGCTAAATCCTATGCTAACTCGTTGAAAGCATAAATCTTAATTTTATTTAAGTACCAACTCATGTAGTTTAATTTTCTTTCTTGTTCTGATTTTGTTCCTCCATCTCAGTCTCATCAAAAACAAAACAACCACTCAGATACAACCTATCTCAACATCTTGAAAAGCTAAGAAAAAGCCCTACGAAAAGGAAAGCCCTCTAAGCTCTCTCTTGGAACCGTCTGGGAGATACAACATTTTCTTTACAGTCGATTGTGTAAATATGAAAATACGTGGAAATGGAATATATTTAGGCAAGTTTTAAAATGCATAATATTTATTCAACACTAATAGCTTTTTATTAGGAGTCAATAGGGTCTATCAACTAAATGGGTATTTCAACCATTTTCAATAGACATATTATTTACTCAATAGACCATAATGATTCTGAAGGAGGCATTAGGGCCTATTATGCAAATCTCTATGTATTGTAGGTGTATTCAAAAACAGTGAAATTTTGACCCTGGCTGTTCTACAGATCCTGATGCCATCGCTCTTTAGAAAGCAAATTGTATAAACCTAGTTTGAATGAAATAGAAAGGTTAGAAGTGGAAATAATAGATTTTTTTTGGTTGGGATGCAGAGCAGAGAATATAAAAAAGTTTTAGTTCAACTTGAAGCAGTCTTTTTCTTCAACAAAATATATATATATAAAAAGGAAAATTAATTGTGTCTTAGAAGAAACATTTCCTTTCCCACACAATGTTTTCACTGCTTTTTTACCCAGTATCTACACAAATAACTTTATTGCATTTTTGGCTGGTTAAAATATTCTCCCAGGAGACCTGCAGTGAATAACCTGCCTGACACTGCATGTAAGCGGGAGAGGTTTGAACAAGAATTTGGACCTTTGCTAAGATGGCAATGCCAGTCACCCAGAACTCCTGTTGGTCAGTCCTCTAATTTCTTTCCAGCTATACTGCTGACAATTTGTTTCAGGCTGACTGAGAACAAATTAAAAAAAGAATACTGCAGGTAAAAAGCCTGTAGAAATGGCCCATTTTTAATGGTATGGGGAAATCCTAATAGCATTTGGTAGATGGCCTGATTCAAAACTAGTAGGTATTAATGTAGATGCTTCATACAATTTCAGTGGGGTTTGGTTCTGTGTTCCTTGTTGCACACCAGACACAAACGGATTTCTTTAGGGATACTTATAAAAATCCTAGAGGAGACATATAACCAGAAAAGATACTTCTGACTCACATAAACCACATGAAGCTCTCTCAAAGTCAGCTGAAAGTGTCAAAATGGGTGTCTTTATTCTTATCAAATATTAAAAAAAGCATTTCTGAAATAAAAAAAAAATATAGATCTATACTCAACAATTTAACACAGAGCAATGAATCCTGGACTAAGACATCTAGACTAACTCAAGGACCACAAGTAATATTACAAAAGTTTGGACAAAGTATTTTGCACATGTGTCTTTATAGCTTGTACAAAGTGTTTAGGTACTGGGTGGATGCTATTGCCTTGTGCTTTGGCTCTCTCATTTAGAGAACAGAAAATAACACAAATGTGACATTAAAAAAATACCAAATTGACATTCCTTAATTTCCTGTGTACTGCAAAGTTCTTTTGATTTGAAGGGCTCCTTTTATTTCCTTTTATTTTAAATGCTGAAATATTCAAAACCAAACAAATGACCAAATGGCTGGGTCTGCTTCTGTCAGGAGCAGATACATAGAACATCTGCAGAAAAACTTACGTGTGACTTACATGCAGCAACAACAGTGACTTAGTTACATTCTTTATCTGTGTATAATTAAGTCTAATCAGTGTTTTTAAGAAAGGGCACAATCGCTGGTGAGGCAGGGTTTGTAGAAAGAAGCAATATTTTGTATGAAATCATACTGTTTGGAATTATGTGCACAGAATGAATGGACATACATTCTCAGTTGCGTACAGCTGGTGTATTTGGAGAAAACCAGATGGACTTCTGTGTTCAGACCCTTCATCATGTTCTGTTCATCAGAATTAATTTGCAATTACAGCCTGGAGGATGACCAAGATTATACAACTGTGTTACATTATATGGTATCCTCATCATATCCTTCTCTGAAGACCACGTGAGGTGAGTTAGCCACACTGCCACTTGTAGCTTCCTTAGTTGCAGGTAGGTTTTCTTCACAGAATAAGGTTGCTAGTGAGCATCAGCCCAGGTCTCCACAAACCAAGAGCTGCCACTGAGAGCAGTGTGAGCCAAATGGCCGTCCCATGACAGTGTAGCTGGGTAGTAGTTCTTGCTGTCCTGGAGCTTACAGGAGTTATTGTGAGGTAAAAATGGGCATTGCATAAGGATCAACCAGGAATGAGGCTGAATATTTGGGTATCTTGACTATCTAGACAAAAGAACCGTAACCTTCCTGTGCTTATCGAGATTCTGTTTGTGCTTTATGATCTCATACCAGCAACAACAGAACTTCCACTTCTTCCACTTTCTTTTATTTCCTTTTTATTTTTTTTTACCCTGTCTTGTGAGAAAGAGTTATTGAAATGAGTTTTGGGGCTGATGAATACCCTGGAGGTGCTTTGGCCCATTGCTTTCTTCTAGACCATTTGCCTTTAACTCTCACTTGAGCTTCTGTTCGACAAAGTTAATAGCTGCAAGTTCTTCAGGGATGGTTTGTTAAATCATGTCCAAGAAAATAAAATATAATGAATGAACAATCTCAGGAGAAAGCCTTGACATTTAAAAAAAAAAGTAAATGAGTCTCAGAAGTATCAAGCCATGGAATAGAAAAAGTACATTAGCAAAAACGAGATATGTTTTGCAGCAATTAGAGGAGGAGATAAAGTCTTCTCCAGGGGAACACACCTGAGTTCTTGAAAACTCATCCAAAATCTGGTTGTGTACTGCATCCTGGCATCTAACAAGCCAGACCTGAACATTGTCTGCTTGTAACTTCCCTCCCACTCTCCCAGCATTTCAATGTGCTTCATCTGCCACTGCATCAATGGACTTTGATAAGAGGAAGCTGGAGCATAGCTTTGAACTCCACTGAACCCAATTACATCTGGTCATTTCAGACAGCTGTGGTGGTGCAACTCTGAGCTAGGAGGCAGGGAGTTCATGACAGATTCAAGTGCTGCAGCTGGAGCAGCAAATTGTTCTGGTGCTGTCATATTGCAGGGTTTATGCTCCAGAAAAGAACTGGCAATCTGAACTCAGTGTTGCACTAATTAAAAGGAAGGCATTTTGGCAACTAGTGTTTGGTGTGTGCTGGGGTTAATGCCTTTTATTTGCCATGGCACAAGTGGTAAGTTTAATCTCAGTGTACTACTGGAGGTGTGTAGGGGATTTAAGTCACTTCCTGAAATGGGCAGAATTCAGGTTTTCCCCCACTACCAATATAGAGCATAACTCTTGTCTTTGGCAATGGCACTTGCTGTTTAATGCTTGAGAGACTATAAGAATAGCAGGGATCTTAATTTCCTAGAGATACAGGGAATACCACATCAAAATGATATTAGAAAGCAGACTTAGTTTTGCCCATGGCTTGTGTAATTAAAACCTAGTCTGGTGACAAGGTGCTACTACACACAGTGATAAAGACACCCTTGGGCAGAGGACTACTGATGTCTTATGCATTGCTAAAGTCCTATTAAAGCCTTTTTTGCTTGCCTTTATTAAAACCAATTTCATTTCTCAGCCCTGAAAATGCACCCGTGTAATGTTTCTGTTGGCCTTCCCCAGTATTGATAGCTTTCAAATTCCTATTGCAGATTCTGTTCTCACAAAGACAGTGAACCAATCCTGACCTGCACTGCATTAGGCAAGAGCGGCTTCTACTTGGTTCTCGCACATGCTAGTGATTTCCCTCAAGAAAAGACGCCCAAGAAGGCCTGCCTTTCTAGCTCAAGTGGAAAGAACACCTTTGTTCTCAGGTGGAAAGAACAAAAACTGCACACCATGCACATGCACACACATGCACAGTCCTCTTTCCCATTAAAAAGAACAAAAAACTCATGGCAGTGTCTAGCCCTTCCACTCCAAAACATATTTCAGTTACAGGTAAAGCTCTGCATTGGATACAGAAGGGATCTGAGATCTGCTCTTGTTTTGTAGTCACATAACTGGGGTTTGTCATTACCCAAATATCTGCTAAACCTGTATTTTTCTTGTGCTTACTATAGCTACTGTATAAGAGGTTTGGGCTTTTTTTACTTTTCCCTTTCAGTTGTTGGAATTTTTTTCACTCTTTCTAAATAATTGTAAATGAAGGAAAAATATTCTTGGGATGGACTCTGACCATGCCCATTGGAATTTAAGCCAAATGAATTGTTCTATCATCACATGTATTTGCAGTATTGATTATTCCTTGTACCCTGTATGAAAAGCTGCCACTAAACAATAGTAAAAACTAAATTTTCCATGTTAAAATAGTGCTGAAAAGAATTTGTGGTAAGAATGGTGAAATTCCCAGGTTTCTGATCACTCTCTTCATCTTGAAAGGATAATTTTCAGGTATTCAGACTAAAAGTGGGAAGGGACTGATTAAAAAAGAGTGTTATGAGGAGACTCTCCAAATTTTTAAGCTGCAAAACTAAGCCAAGTTCATAGTTATTGTTAGCTGAGAAAAAGTTACTGGAAAGTAATTGTAGCAGAATTAAGAGAAAATATTTCCACCCTAAAAAATCTCAGAATACAGAAGAAAAATGTACTCAAATTATAGCAAGTCATAAAAGCTCTATCTAAGAACTCTATCTTGGTTGTTTATCATGTTTAAGAAAACATGAAAGATACTGATTTTTTAAATTCTAAATAGCATTTAAGACAGAGAAAGTAGCAAGCAGAAAACAAAACCTGAAAAGTCCTATTCTCTTACCTCCAGAATTGCCAGTAAAAATCATCTGTGTGCCCTTCAGGTGCTAAAGGATGATTTTTCTGCCTTAATATCATTTTGCTAAAAATTATTTCTGTTATTTCTAATAATTCTCTTACACCTTGCTCTTTTAAAGACATCTCACGCACAAAAAATCTGTGGTATTCATCTAAGAAAAGTGTACAATGGCCAGAAGCAGAAGTCAACTACAATCAGTATGAAACTGGACTTTGTGTTCCATATCTCTAAGGCTATATACATATTTAAAGAGTCCCAATACCAAAACTTCATTTTTTTTTTACCTGAAGAAATATCATCTGCAATACTACACAGGTCAGGTGAATTTTGAGTATGGGAAGGTATTTTATATCTTCTGATATAAGGAAGTTAATTTAATTGCTTTAATCAAAGCAAAATGCAATCCTCAACAGAGTGTTAATAACCGCAGCCTCAGCAGAAAGGCATTTGATCATGTAAAGTGGGATTTCTTCTGGATCATAGACAAACCTCATTCCAATGTAATGTCAGATGCTGAATTTTTCTCTCTGTAGTGATAACATTCAGTGTAGCAGCAGATTACATTCCAGGAAGGAGGAAACAGATCTGGTTGGTTTTGTTGGCATTTTTATGCTCAAGCTGCAGATGCTCCAGTATATCCAGGAATATTCTGAAAGGGAATTGAATTGAATGAATTTTCTATTCACTTTTTAATATATAGAAGCACCCTTAAATGTTTGAGTACGTTATAATTCTATTGCCCTATGGGTCTGGAATACACACATGGGGTCCTATAGAAGTCCATGTAGTCACAGAATGCTATAGAACATGGCATTTTCTCATTAAGATCATCTGTGACTTTTTTCATGTGTCTGTTTCTGCTGTCCAGTTGATAAAACCAATTACAGCTCGTTCAGTTTTCCATCTACTATAGTTAGAGTTGACACAGTGAGAGGACAAAACTCCCAGAGGGTATAAATGCTTTGAAATCAGCATATTAAGGGTATCATTTCAGAATGGCTAGGACCAAGGATTCCCACTGAGAACAATGGAAAAGAATGTTTGCTTGTTTAATAGTCTTCTTTGATGCCTGAACAGGCTGTGAAGTCCCAAGGACTTATGAAACATAAGCTTCAGGTTCTAGCCTGGGAGCATGTATTGTGAGGAGTCTTGTTTCCTGCCATATGGGCATGTGAGAAGGTCTTTTAATTTCCCTTCTAAAAGCAAGACTTAACACCAGCTTCACTAATCTCACTTCTTTCTTCTCAGTCTGTGCCTAGGTTCACAAAATCTGTATCTTTTGTTTTTAATAAGTAAAAAAAAAACAACATTGTAGGTGGTCTTCTTCAGGTCATTACTGCAAACAGAAATACAACAATTCTGTTACAAAATTGACAGTTTTTCTCAGCAAGTTGTCCTAATCACTTGAGAATGGTCAAAGGACTGCTGTGTTCTTGCTTCTTTTAAACAAACTGTTATTTTCTCCTTTTTTTTTTTTTTTTTGTTTTAAAAGGGTTTTGGATAAGGTAGCTGTTTCCCCTCTGTTGTTAGTTTTGTCTCTCACTGGGTACTGGAGCTTCAGCACCAAGGTCATGAGTTGGTAGTGGTGGTGATTCCCTTCTTGAGGCACCTCCTATGCTCTTCAGTGGCCTTTTTTGTAGAGGCAGAGAAATTTCAGAGCTGACTTCAGGTGTGCTCTTTTAATACCACTTTTCCAACTGCTCTGTGGTTCAAATGAGTTCATCCGTCCCTGACACTTGCACAAAAACACTCTAGAAATGTATTATTTAAAGCCTGCCTTCCTTGGTGTTTCAGAAATAAAGGTGTAAACTTGCTTTAGAGGCATGAGAAAAGAAATATTTCCTTTGCTCTTGTAGGAAGAAGTGAAAGGCCAGGCTTTGAGCTGCGTGCGTACCTCCCAGAGGGCCCTTATGCCAGGAGATGTGCGAATTACCAGAGATGATATTGTCTTCCTCATTGCATCTGAGGATGCTGAAGCCACCAAGGAGTGTTGTGCTGACACCTTGTCACTACTGTCACCAGAGGGATGCTGTGACGTTACCGGAGCAATCAGTGTGTCCTGCATCACACCTTCACGTGGGCTGGGGAGGTGGGAGCTGCTCTAAAAGGTAGAAGTCCCTTATAGATTTATGACACTTCCATGCTTTCTGTTATTGCCTGTTTGACCAGTTGCTCAAGGTAGAAACCAAATAAAGAGTCTAAAATGAACACTGTATGGTAAACATATTTTAAAAGGCCTTGTGAAGGACTGTGGTCTGGACATTTACCATAAAGAGAGTGAAGAGGGCTGGCTGGGTCTTATTTGTATTTGCATTAAATGTGCTTTTTCATTTTCTAACAAATGCTTTGTTGAGGGGTGCTAATTTGAAGGAAGGTGTGAAGAAAAGCAATTTTAAGGGTCAAAACTCCTTGTCTCTCAAGGGCATAAAATTCTCCAATTTTCTAAGCCAAAGTTGGAGGTTTTCTTTATTCTGCAAGTCAACAATTTTGCAAAATATAAGCCTGGGAAGGCTCTCAATAGATGAGCTTTTCACTCTGTTACAGAATGAAAACAAGTTTGAAAGCTTATGAACTGGAATTGCTGGTCTCCAGGTAGCAGTACATGGTGAGCATTTCCCTTACAAAAAATCATATAAATACTCCAGAATATTGCAATAGCAATCCCAAGTAGAGCTGTAAAACCAATGTACAGAGGATGTGTTGGAGCAGAATGGTGCCAAACTGCAGTAGTTTCGGGGAAGCATCTGTGTGTGTGGTGGTGTGGAGTACAGATGCAGTTGGTGTGTCACATGTGAGCAGTACCTCTCGGAGCACGTCTCTGTAAAGCAGTAGAAAAGAGCTGAGCTTTTTGAAGCATGGTATGTAAGAATATCTGCCCTTCAAAATGACAGTAATGCATCAGGTAAATGGAGGTGAGCTAGAGCTTCATGCTGCATCTGACATAATTAAAGGTGATGAAAAAGTACTGCTGTTGTAATGGGGGGATATGGTTTAATACATCCATCACAAAAAATGCCATTGTAAGAAGAGTGGAAACAGAAATAAAGATGCACCAGATTTGTACCAGCAACAGAATTTCCCAGTATAATTTCTGCAGCTTTCAGTAGATGCTTGGTAGCACCTCTGCAAAATGACTGCTATCTCTGGGCATGTTTGACGTGTCATGCTACACTTCCATGGACTCTGTCGGCTTACATCTTTTTGCAAGGGAAAAATCCTGTGCAATGGCTTAGCCCTCCAACTTCTGTTCTTAGATTAAATCTTTGGGTAACTCTCAGGACAGTATGAGAAGTGACAGCCTTAGATCAGTTCAGGAGACAAGGGTCTTGTAGTATTAGCTCCCCCTCCTGCCCCGTGCTCATAAAATAGCCTCCCCCCCAAATCCTATAATAAAATCGTTTAAATAAAACAAGGCCTGCATCAAAATCTTAAATGGATTATGAAAATTTAGAATAATAAAATAGGAGTGACCCAAGTAACAGAGTTTCATGAGGAGACAGTGAAACACAAAACAACAACAACCAGCAAACAAATAAACAAAAGATAAGGCTGGGAAAATGACTGCACAGATTGCAATTTAGATAGAATAAATGCATTAAGACCAGCAAGGAACCCATTTAAATATTCAAGGTGAGAAAGAATCAGAGTATGCACCAGAGTTTTGGTTGCCTCAATCATTAACCAAGCACGGATTTTAAAGATGTTCAATAAAGGGAATCGACAGTTACACACAGTTAATATGGAATGAAACGACAAATCAGAGTAAAAGGTCACATCCAATTGCTGTACTGTGGCTGAAGAAATATGATGTGGCCATATTCAGGAACAAGAAAGAAAAAATAAATAAATGGAAAGGAGGCAAGTTAAGAGACAGAGCCTGTATAAATCTTACACCTTATCCACATTACCAGAAATAAAAATTAGCATCCACTGGGAGATGTCACAAAAGCAATGCAAGGCACGAGGAAAAGCATCCTGGAAAGAATAAAGGGGCAGTACCCACTGAACATTTTAATGTAAAGTGTAGCAATTTACTACAAACATAGACTCCCACCCAGTTCCTGGGTGAAATGGCTCAGTGCCATGGCTGACATGCCATGGGACAAACAAACCTTGGCACCTTCTCTGTCCAGAAGGGAAGGACTTGGTAATACCTAGTCAAAGCCTACAGTGAATCAGCTCCATTGTAGGCAGCTTTTATATCCTTCTCAAGCTGAAAACTTCCTAATCTGGCTTTCTGAGTGGTCCCTAGTCCTCTCCACTTCACCAAACTTTAGACAATGTTAAGCCTGTGATGCCCTTCAGACTTCCTTGGGATAATCGGGTCCCTCTTTGTGGACGACCAGTGCCATGAAGAACCACGGTGTATCAGAGCTTAGGCAACGGCACAAGCAACGCATTGTTGCAAGCAGAGAGGTTCTTGGCTGAAGCCTGCTGTTGAGAGGGCAGGAGTCTCACAAGAACTGTTGACTGTGTGATGTGGAGAGGGAGCTGCCAGACAGCAGGGCTTGGATGGTGAGGTCTCTAAGTAGGGTGGCAGATCTGGGAATTCCTGAAGGAGAACAACTCTTTGCTGACGCTAACACTTTTGTTGCATTCAGGAAAATGGGTCTTGAGGTAAAATTTTGTCTCCATTTTTGGAGGGGGATAAGTAAACAAAATTATTTTAAGATTAAACCCAGAGTACAACTGACTTACGCTGCTGATTTCTTATGCAAATAGAAACAACTCTGCAAGGCTTTGAAACTTTGGCTAATCATTCAGCCAAAATTGCTACTCTATATTTATAATAAAGACATCTATTGATGATTATGTTCTGGATTCACTAATCCAATCACAGATGCCTTTTCTCTGTAGTTTCTTTGTACTCATATTTCTTACTCTTTTTTTTTTTTTAATATAAAAATAATTGGAAAAACCTCAATAAATAGATTACAGGGACAGAGAGGAATTCCATTATCATACAAGTCCTTCCCCTTTCAGCATTTGCATGATAATCATTTAATAGCAGAATACAATTAGGGCAGCTAGGGGAAAGTGTATGGCTCTGTGTTATGTGATATCACCCTTATTTGCCAATACTGTGAGTGCACAAGTGACCCACAAAGATTTCACTTGAAAATCCAGATTGGATACTGTTACATCAGGATGTTTTGTGAATAGAAATGCATGTCTTAGAACTGTTCCAGACTCTTTTTGTCCTCAAAAGAGAGACATGAACTGAGATCAGCTGTTTTATTTTTTATTTTTCCTAGTAATTTTACAGACAGGATTATTTGTAATCCAATTTTCTGGAAAGAACTAGTTCATGCACAGCAATTTAAAAGTTCCCTCCTCCTTTTCCTTTCAAAAACTGCTGTGCTGTTTTCTGCACACAGCCCTTTGCTCTTGCCTCTCCCAGTGCTGCCTTCTCTTGTCAGGGTCTTCTGGGTTCCTGCTGCTGTAGCATTATGGATACCTTCTCCCGACCCTTTCAGCTCAGTAGAGAAGAAGTTATCAATTGAAAAGAAAAAACCTGGCCAGAAGAATATGTTGTTCCAACTCTTATTAATCAGATACAGAGGACATCTGCCAGGCAATTGAGGATACGATAGTAATGGTCTGGAAACAACAGAAATGGGTCATTTCTGCTATGTCTGCCCCACCTCATTGTCTCCTCCCATCTCCCTTCCAAACTACCACCTATATATCTACCGTGTTCCTGCTGCACACAGGGTGCATCCCTGTATTCCCCCCATCTCCATAATCTCTTCCATTGCTTTTGAGTTTATACTATTCAAGACACATCAGGAGATCTTCTGGTCTTTTCCAGATGAGGGACAGACCAGCTGTGCTGCAGATGTAGAGAAGTGAAGATTGCTACAGCCTTGTGACATCCAACAGGGTTGTGCAGACACAGATTTTCCTTTTGCTTATTTCCTCTTTTTTTTTTCCGAGTGCTGAAACCCTTTTTCAGAGGGATACTATTTTGCAAAAATTTAGTCTTATGAGCTGTATTTCTCAACTGGGCAAATTTCTGCAAATTCATGTGATAAGATTATTTATAAGATCTTTAACAAGTACTATTCATTTCACAGATTATGACTGCAGCCTCCACACAATGGATAGTGTTGGCAGGGGAAAAATAATTCAGTCAGAAGGCTCAAGAACTAATCTGTCATATTTACAGGGAAAGACTCATTAAGGAGGTTCCTGGAAGACTAAAGTTTATAGTTTTGTGTGCAGATGATATGGAGTGCTGGTGGCAGTGGTGAAAATGAGGTTGGACACAAGCTAAAAATGCTTAGATTTTTTTCACTTTGCTTTTGTGTCTTTTTAATAGTGTGCAACTTTACTTTTTAGCAAAGAAGTTTATAGTTTTGTGGGAAGTAATTTCACATAGGCAATAGTCTAGTCATACAAGTATTGGGTTGCCAAAGGACTTGGATTCTAGCAGTCTTCCCTTTTCTCATGCCTGTAAGGAAAGATGTGCTCTGCATTATCAAAGGGTGATTTTCAACGTCCTGAAAAGCCATTCCACAACATCTAGTATTGTTTAAAGTTGAATATAGCTGATGAAATGAAAGCATGTTGTTTGCCCTCTGCTGTTCTGGAAAACAACCCTGGTCCATGTTCTTGTCTTTAGGTACCAGAGCCTCCTTGTGACTCTGCTTGAGTCCTTCTCTGCAATGCAGTAGCATCAGCCTTCATGGTTTCCATCCTTGCTCCCTGCTGCCATTCCTGAGAAACACTTGGGTCACTGCTGGGCCTGCTGCTCTTCCTGCTGTGAGGCAAAGCAGAGGCAGGGGTGCAGCAGCAGCACTGCATGGGTCAGAGGTTTCCCCCTTTCCTTGCTGAGCTCCCAGGGGAGCTCACAATTGTCCAGACACTTGTGGGCGAAGGAGGAAGCAAGGTAAGCATGGGGGATTGCAGGGGTGACTCTGCACATCCCACATCTCCCAGGCCTTCCAGCTCCAGGCTGCTGCAGGATTCTGGGCAGTGCAGACAAGGGGTGATATTTTCTCCTCAGATACCATGTGCAGAGGTCAATGGCAGTAGCTTAATGCTTATTATTTTTGCTTGTAACTGGTATCGATAATATTCAAAAAGAAAATGTGAATCATTACTTCTGGTTGCTTTCACTAACTTTCTTTTTTAGGTTACACATATTTATGTGCCAGTTGCATCAATTAAATAGCAAGCAATCCAAGAACATTTACAGTCTGCCTTTAAAATGCCAGTTCCATATCGTACTTTCCAATTAAGCATGAGCAGATTAATGGGATGCATTGTTCTCTTGGGTTAACTCTACCATATTGTCATCAGGTGGATACACCCTCATGAATTCAAGTTTTCTTTCTGTGAAAGGAAAAGAAAGTGCATACTCAAAAAGTAGGGCAATTTCTACCAAGAAGAATCAGCTGAGAGGAAAAAAGAAGAGTGCCCCTCCCTCCCACTTTTTTATTTCAGTTGTTGTTTAATTGTTTCTTCGACCCAGTGGTTTAGTGATTTCACATCTATTTAATTAACAGAGAAATGGATAGGGTGCACTGAAAAACAAGAAAGGAAGATCAGATAGACAAATGGTCTCTGTGAGTTCACAGTTCTTAAAACAGATGTTCACCTCCGCTGGCTATGGTATATCATTATCTCCAGGAACCCTGAAGAGAAAGCAAAATCCTTCTTTACTTGTAGGAAAAATAGAACAGTCTTACAGGACTAAGCAGATACACCAACCCATTTCATCAGATCCCATCTCACTGCTGTTGTATTACTCACAAGTCAACAAGTGTGTGTGTCTGGGGAAACTGAGACTGCAGATAAACACTGGAGTTGTCTGTGGAATGAGGGACTAGGGAGATGTGATGATGAGGTGGTGTCTAAAGCAGAAGCAACTAAATGGTGGGAGGCTGGGACAATTCTTGTGTTATTTATTTGGTGTAAAGACAAGGTAGCAGTTGGCTCTTGGACCTCTTACTTGCTTTTTGAACAGGGTCAGCTTATTATTGAAGTGGGTCTGCCTGACTATTCCCTGCAGCTGCCTGAGCCTCCTGACTGAAGGGTTAGGGAGTGTGCGGAAAAGCATATTGCCTCTTGCTTTCTTTTTTCAATTCTTACTATACATTGGAGACATAAATAGGTAAAATATCAATCCAGTGCTAAGCAGTCTTCATCTCTTCTGCCAGAAAAAAAATCAATAATTCCTCCTGTCCTAGGGAGATAGAAAAAAACCAGATAAACAGGAGCAGTTTGCCCATGCAGTCAAATGCATACGCAAATACATGCACCGACACACCTGTGCAGACTGGTCACTCTGCCTAACTCCCTGGCCTTGCATCTGTTTTCCCACCTGTGGGGCAAGAAGTGCTAGGTTTTGCTTTGTAAGCAGTTGTGATGGCAACCATGAAAAAGAACCCCTTGGAAAATGTGCCCCGAACACTTTGATTACTGGTGCCCCAGATTTAGCCTGCCTTGTGATTATGCTTTATCACTCTCGCTGTCTCCATTAACTTTTAATCACAGCTGAGTATTTCCAATTTGACTGCCATTTCTGACTTCAAGTGTATTAAAGGAGTATTCAGATTCCCAGATAACAAAAATGTGGGGGATTTGCTAGGCAGGAGGCACTAGAGGGACCCCCTCTGCTTCCCTCTAGCTCTCACCCTTCCCCCTTACATCAGAGCCCTGGTAGTGGAAAAGAAATGTTGAAATCAATATAAGAATAAATTGCCACGTGGTCTTTATTGTGGAGGCAAGGTTTCTACAGAAAATCCTTGTAATCAGAAAAGAGGGAAGATGAGATTAAACTGATTAAACTGAGAAAGTCAAAAAAGGACAACTTGAAAGATTAGCTCGAGGACGACTGAAAAGCATAATCCTCCATGCATGTTAAGTAGAACAGTCCCTCTCTGTTATCAGCCCCTTCATCTGGTGACCTTCTGTTGCATTAGCACAGAGCTACTTGATCCAAGGCAAATAGTGAAAATTGAAAAGCCAGAATGCCAGTGATTACAACAGGTATCAATATTACTGCAGTGATGGTTTGTTATCATTAGGGAGCTCCATCAGAGCGCATTCTGGAAGCAAAAGGAACAGAAAATCACAAGTCATTACACTTGTGGCAGGCAATAGAAGAAAAGACCTTGTGTTACAGTGGAAAAGCCTTTTTCATCAGCTTTAACCTCTAAAATTACAGCATCAGAACAGGAAAAGAGATGGGAGTGAAGCAATACCAGCTCACCTGTGTTTCTTTTCCTGGGAACAACTGAACCTCAGTGGGTTGCATTCAGCCAGCATGTGCTACCCTTTTCTTCTGGAGTGAGAGGAAACAAAAGGCCTGTGCCAGTTTTACTGGTTCAATGACTTTTTTGCCTCATACCCCCAACTTTATAGCAAATCTGTTCCCATGTGGTCCCAGCATCAGCAGCAAGGCTGGCTCCTCTGCAGCCTTACAGCTCCATGTTGCACAGCTGCATGTCTGAGCCTGGTGTGGTGGTGTTTAGGGGCAACATCTTCTCCCTTCTGCTTCAGAGATGTAGAAAGGTCTGGAAGGAAGGAAGGAAGGAAGGAAGGAAGGAAGGAAGGAAGGAAGGAAGGAAGGAAGGAAGGAAGGAAGGAAGGAATTCGGAAGGAAGGAAGGAAGGAATTCGGAAGGAA